>NW_009647955.1:234897-251290 GCF_000708025.1 Charadrius vociferus | reverse complement strand
GGGGGCGAGGGCAGCCCCTGCTGTGCCCCTCGGAAGGGATTGGGAGCGGCCAAAGGGACTGTGAACTTGGCCCAAGGGCTTTGCCGGTCAAGCTGTGCCCAGCGAAAGGGATGGAGCAGGCGGGAGGGAAGCGGCGACTGTGTGTCCCTGTGCGGCGGTGGTGGAGGGGCAGCAATGGCCCCGCTCCCCCCAGTACACCCCGACACAGGAGGTCCAGCGGCGGGGAAGTGAGTGAAGGAGGAGACGGACACAGCTGCGTTTCCTCTCACAAAGGGCTATAAATATCCTGGAGAAACCCTGAGCTGTAGCTTCTCCCCGCTGTGTTTAAATACCCTGTCCTCGTGTGACATCTTCTCTCCACCAGCCAAATTTGGCTGATGTATCATTTAAGGGGTTTATATAACAAGCGCCTGTTTGCACCGCAGTCCCCGCTCTCCTGTAAGGAGTGTTTGTGAGAGGAAAGCTGAAATAAATTCAGGTAAAGATGGGAATCTGGAAGTAAAACTGGACCCAGGATATTCCTTCCAAGCCCACAGGGCAGTGGTACAGGTAAAACATGTCACCATGCAAGCAACAGTTCAAGGACACACTTAAGGCGCCAGAGAATCCTTTCAGAGCTCCCTGACACATCCTGCGGCACTCCCGACTCCATTTCTGGCAAAAATGAGAATCGGCTCCATTGCAGGTGCTGTGACATTTGGGGACAGGAGAGCTGACAGACAGACGTGCAGAAGCAGAGCCCTTCCCACGCTACGGCAGCTGAGAGCACACGTGGCTGCTGCGTTTCTCTGCAGGCTGTTTCCCAGGACTCACAATCGGGCAATTTCGGATTGGTTTGGCTGAGGTTGTGTTGGGAAAGGAGCTGCAAGGAGCACTTCATGCTTTATAAATGCTGTGTCCCAGCAAAAGGCGTATTTGAATACGGAAGCCGGGAAACAATTTGGAATAAGTCTCTGAGCACGCATTAAACAGACCTTTGTCTGCATCAAACACTGGAGTGTAGGGGTAAATAGATGTGCAGTTATTGAGCAAGGCATTTAAACAGCATAAACAGAAAGGACAAAGTGTAAATGATGGAGAGAATTAAACTGTGTTAAAGCTTCAAGGTGAATCACTTTTATGGTATTTCAGGGTGTTGACCTGAAATTGTTCTGAGCGTGAGCGTGTCTTTGGCCCCTGGGCTGTGGAGGCAACCAGAGCTGCTTTTCAGAGGTAGCTGGCTGGTTTGGGGCTGAGGACATGTTGAAGCCCAAAGGCTCTGCATCATGTGCCTAGAAGGAAAGGAGAACATGAACCTCCATTATGCCAAAGTGGTTGCAAAATTTTAGGGAAGATGAGCAGAGAGTGTTGTTTAAGCGAAGGGAGCCAGGACTGTGCCTACACTTGTTCTGTCCTCTATTTCTCCAATGCTGGAGCAGATCTGAGAGCAAAAGGGAGGGTGTGAGTGCTAGTAGAAAACGACACTGGTAAATAATGATGTGTACACTCAGCCTAGCTCTGGGCGATGGGCTGGCATCATCAGCAGCAGTGTTTTCACACCTGTGGTCCTGCGAGTGCACATACTCCCTTAGGATGATGGTGGGAGGAAAATGCTTATGTAGGCATAACCCACTTTTAAGTGTGTCACAAGTCTACTCCAGCGTTGTTCTAAAGGATATAAATGTACGGGTGGTACCAACCAGAGGAGTTCCATCTTTAGCTCCAATGGCAGCAGCTAATGCTTTTAGTGCGGCAAGTCCCGTATTCGTCCCTACGGGACGGCAGCTCTTATATAAACAAGGCCTGTACAGTATTAAAACTTGCCCTGATTCAAGATCTGGGATTTGCCGTAATCAGCCCTGACTGCAGCAAGAAAAGCACAGCCAGACCAAAGAGCCAGCGGCAGCTTCAAAGCCCAGGCCTGCAGACCATGTAGGTGAGGAAGCAACACCTGACAATTAATTTTCTTAGAGGTGTACAGTATCTGCTCCCACAGACCCTAAACCAAACATCAGCAACAAATTTCAAGCTATGCTTGAAGCAAACTGACTCGAGCCATTGAATCTGGTAGTGGATCATGGCCAGGAAAACCAAAGCTGAGTTTGTGGGAGCGATAGTCTTTATTTATCCAACTCTCCTACCACGTCTTTCCCCATAGGATCTGAGGACCTGGTTCTGCCTCCTGGGGAATATGGAGCACGTGATGCCCAGGTGACTTAACTGAGCTGAATTTTGGACAGAAACAAAGAGGTGTCCTTTTAGGAGATCTTCTGAGCTTCAGGAGCATTGCAGCGCTAGTTTGGGTTCACAGCACTGTGATTAAGACCAGAATCTCAGCCACACAAAACCCTGTTACACACATGACTGTGAAGCAGAGTTACTCGTGTGCTGATGGGATCCAAATGCTTGGCAAGCCCAGAAGATGCTGGCTGCACAGGTGGGGTGGGGGAGCAATGGGGTGGTGCAGTCACCATTTTACTGCTGGCAAAAAATTTCAATGAGGCGCTAGAATGAAACAGCTTTTCTCTTTGCCCTGAAGGAAAAGATATCCCCCAAAGAAGCAGCAAGATGTGATTGGTCTGATGTCTGTGGAGACATGTGGAATACCAGGAGGTGCCTTGGGCCAACAGGAGTGGAGAGCTGTGACTTCAGGCTTGCCACCCACCCAGCACCTCCTTCCAGATTTGTGGCCTCTGTGAGACTGCCTGTGGAACACAACATGCTTCAGTCAGAGTGGGTGGTGCTTGAGGAGGCATCTTCTTTCGACACATATCCAGACACCCCTGTGGAGAGCTGTTCTTCCCTCTTGCCCCAAATCTCCTTTCGTACGTACCTCATACACAGAGGACATCTTCTTCTTACCCTTCCCTGCTGGGATGCTTGGTCCTGGCTGCTGAGGCTTTCATTTTCAGCATGAGCTTCCTGGGTCCAGTCCCTGCTGATGAGCATGCTGACGGTTGTTATGCTTGCTGGTGCTTTTTCACTCTCTCGCTGATCAGAGCTCTCAGCCATGAAGTGCAGAACTCAGAAATTAATTGGACATCTCAAGTAAAAGTCCCATGACCTCAAATTTAGCCTGCAGCGCTGCAAACCGTAACAAGTCCAGAAATAGGGAGGTCTGGAGAGACTGCATTCATCAGCTTGTTCCTGATTCTCTATCCCTGTGCAGTGCTCGATCTTTTATTGTCCATCATTTCCAGGTCTCCCTCCCACACACAGCCTATTAGTTCAGGACTTTGAGCTCTCAGAGCAGACCGAAAGATTTCCTATTGCACTGCAGCTACTGCAAATCGCTTTTCTGGAAAGAAATAATTTAGCCTCAGCTGGGTCATATTTGTCTTTCCTACGAACCACCAACCCATGTGGGCAGCTTGGCAGATTGAAACAAGCCTCAGGTAGGTACAGGTTGTCTAAAATGGAGAGCGGAGAGATATCACTACTTATTTTCCTTTGTATCTTATGTCCACCTTCACAGTTTAAGAGAAAGAGGAAAATATTTGTGGCAAAAGCATCAACAAGAAGATCAGTCATTCTTAGTCATTCTTAGTCCATCATCCTTAAGCTCCAGGGTTAACATCCCATTGAGGAGATGGGGACAAGGGCAGAAGCCAATGTAGTACTTGTAGCAGGGCTGTCAGGGACTGCTGGGCCTTCTTCAACCACTCCCCTCTTAAATCTCACTAGCATACAGACTATTTTGGGACATCGGTGGGCTGGATTTGTCACATGAAAACCACAGTCTGGTTTCCTACAAACGAAGATGTTAATGATCAGCAATAATGTTGTTGCATAATAGCTCATTACTTGTTATAGCAAGAAATGGGTACGGTTGCTTTTAGTTTACGAGAAGTTATGGTATATAATAGATTTGGCCACGGCTTGTAGTGAAGAACAAGAAGAATCACAAATATTCCCTGAACATATTTAGTGCTGCTAACGCCCAAGTCTTCCTAAAAATCCCGCTGCTATGTGTGGGGTCTGGGGAGGCTCATGACAGCAGCCCTCTGAACTGCCTGCAGCAACACCAGGTGAGACACGCCTGTCCATGCCACACCGGGCATCTCTCTGCCTCCTGGACCACAGGTGCTTGTCCACAAGACTATGCACACACCACCATACATGCTTTGTGCCTACCTGGTTCCAGCCAAACCCACAGCATGGGGCTAAAAACCTCCCCATGTGGACTGGGTACCAAAACCTCCTCCACCATCCCAGTCACAGCAGCACAGAAAGCGATTAGCAGGGTCAGAGTGTGAAAGACTTGGTGCCATGAGCCAACCATCTCCTGGAACTCAGCACTTTCCATGTGGCTACTCGGATTTTCAAGGCATGTGGGGCACGGGACATTGTGGGATGCTGAAGACCTAAGCAACACTCCAGGGACCCCTCGCATTGTACCATGGACCCTCTCTGAGCTGCGACCTTTTCATTACTGCAGACTCATTGTGCTTGCAGCTCTGCAAATGACTCATTCAGACATTCAAGTCCATGCACTTTATGTTGCTTCAGCACTGAACAATCTGTGTGGCAGATCAGAAACTGGGGAGAGTGGAGGCCAGCTCACACAGCGCAGCAGGGAGTGGTGATTTCCTCACCCTTCCCCTGGGAAAATACAGAAGAAGGATGTGATGGACCTAGAGAAAAGACGAATCTTTCCCTTTCCTCCTGACCTGTTTTAGGCAGCAGTTCATTAATATCTTAATACACCTGTGCATTCAGCTTTCCTGGAAACGGACTGTGCTTGCTTGATGTTTATGCAAAACTGTTAGCGGTGTGGGCGTTCACGGTGATGTTTCAGAGGATAAGGCTCCTAGGCTGATCCAGGCAGAGGTACCGCTCCAGAATACAGCAGTACCACCATCACCGTCCTTTCAGTTCATGTGGGAGGGTGAACCTTCCTAGCCAAGCTAACGGTGTTCTACTGTCGTTCTCAAAAGCTTCCACAAATAGCCATGCTTTTGTAACACATGCCTTTCAGTGCTATTTTTTTTTTTTTTTAGGTTTTTATCATCCTGCCCTATTTCTGCAGCATTTATGCTTGTCAGCGTGCAGAAGTAAAAGGTGCAATACTGCGTTGTACCACACAAATTAAATTTGGTTTGCAATTCATCATTCAGGTTGGGAGGAGTGAGCATGGAAAAAGCACCATCTTGTCCATATGCTACTTGCTTTGGGAGAGTGGGATACAAGTAACACCCTCCCAACACAATTATCAGCAACTAAGTCAAAACTGTTTTTTTTCTTACTGGGAAAGGCCAGAAGCTCTCAAAGGTGTTGCAACATTTAAAGTGTAATCCAGCACAGAAAACAAGTTGAGCGCAGTACATCTCTAGACTGATGGTTTGATCTTTGCTCTATAAACCTGATGATTCAGAGGACAAGATCAATTCAAGGGCAAAGCACTGCCCAGAGACCAGGAGGCAGTGCAGACCTATGCACAGCCTGCACCACACCCACAGTTAATGAGTAATCAATACCAATCTGCAGCATGGGTCAAGCTGGAGGCTGCCTGCTCTCATTGGCACAGCAGACCCAAGGCTTGGCTGTGTTGTAAGGCCAGTTAATTCATGAAGTTAGTGGAAAGGCCAAACAGTGCTTCAATAAAAAAGCTGGAGATGTGTCTGGATGAGCGTCGATGGGCTGGGATGCATCCCAGCTATACTACTCTGGCTTTGGGAGTTACCTCCTCGCAGCTATTCCCCGTAGTCTGCAGATGTGGAGTAGTCGCTTTGGTTAGTCTGCAGCACTAAAAATGTGGGGAGAAACTCCTCTACCCCCTCCCTGAGAGGAGTCCAGGATTGTCCCCAAGCTCTGGCTTGGAGCTTGGAGAGGACAACGGCCACCTCAAAGTGGTGTGTTCAGCTCAGGCTGTTTTTCGGGAGCTGGTCAGGGCTGGCCAAGCAGCCATGGCCGGAGCTGCACTGGACGCAGGCTGCGGCGGGGGAACTGGTTTAAACCTTCCAAAACCCGGAGGCCCTGGCCAGGGCATGATGCAGCACGACCTTCACATCCGCTCCCAGGGACACGGTCACGGCCCGCTGCCAGGGCAAGGCACGCTCTGTCCCCTCCTCTCCTGCCTCTGTGAAAGAGCTGTGGGCTCACTGAGGTGAGGGTGTCACTGCTGCCAGCTGTGTGGAAACAGCAGAGACGGATGCAGCAGCGAGGTTTCTCAGCTGGCCTCTATTGGGATGTGTTTTTCTTACAGCCAACTGTTTTTTCACAGTGGCTGTGCAGGGCCCACTTAATGGGGACCATCAGGAAGTACCGCGGAAAAACGACGTGTGGGTGCAGCCGTGACAGCCCTGTGTTAAGTGTGCAAAGTGCTCCCTCCTGCTGCTCTCCCTGCCAGCACCCACAATGCTGCAGCTCTCCCAGGCAGCTTCTGGTGCACAAGGCGCACATCAGGCATGGACAAGCACCACTTTGATCTTCCATCAGATGATGGACTTGCCGTTAGCCATGTCTTCCCTCCCGTTCCCTCAAACCCTCCCCATTTCCTACATCCATTGTGATGTGACCCTGCCAGCATCCACACAAGGTCTTGGTGATGCTGCGTAGCAGTGACGTCCAACACCTTCCTCTGCTGCTCTCTCCTCACCCAGGACATGGTTCATGGGTGCCATTAGCTCTCTCACCACCTGCTCTCATCCTCTCTGGAGATGCTTGTTGACAAGAGCTCAGCTGGTCATTACGTACTTCACATCTGCGCCAGCTGCGCTCCTGGGAAGATGGGATGTTTCCCTGGTGCCTGGCAGTGGGTCCATCAGAGAGGCAACACTTCAGAGACTGCCGCTATCACTGGAGTCAAGGTCTCTATTTCCCTACGTGTTCTCAAGCCCTTGGGCTTTTTCACAATACATCTTCTGCCCTCCAACCTAGCACGTGCTACTGGGGAACTGCCGGCCTCCATTTACCCTGGTGCTCCTGAGCATCCCTCTGAGGTACATGGGGAGGATGAGCCAGCCCCAGTGAGCACACAGCTAGCAGCCTGTGGGGAGAGGAGCTTTCTGTCCCGTTAGAAACACCACAAGCAACATGAATGAAAAGGGCTTAAAAAAAAAGGAGAAAAATAATTAAAAACGCTGGGAGCCCCTGGCGGTGCCTGGAATCCCATGTGGTGGAGAAAAGGCTGTCTGGGATGCCAGTTTTGGAGCTCGCCAGTGTGATCAGCCAGTTTTAGAAGCAAATGAGGACAGCCAAGGTCAGAGAGCGTTGGGCCTCTGGGATTGTCACTGTGCAGCTGAAAACTGGGAAAAAGGGGAAGCTGCAAGTCAAACACAGCTCTGTCCTTGTCACTGCAGCTGGGGCTGGGGCTGTCCTGGGTCCCGGGGTGGCCAGTCCCAGGGGTCGGTCCTGCTGCACACAGAGGTGACGGGGGCCAGGAGCTGTTTTTTGGAGACTTCTGCTTGGGGTCGCAGGGGAAGGCATCAGCTGTGTGTCCAGACAGCAAGGGGATTGGAACTCAAGGCAGCAGCGAGTAATTAGGAGGGCTTGGGAAGACTTGCTCTGCTCTGTTGCTGGGGAAGAACGCAGCAGAGACCGTTGTCTCCTGTTTTCTCCCCCAGGGAAGAGCACGACTGGTTTCCTGGGGGCTCTTGAAACAACCCCCCTGCATGCATCTTATTCTGCTGAGCTAATTGCTTTTGCTTCCTGGGGAAGCTCTGCCTGAGCACCAGCAGCCATGCTGCAATGCCACCGCAGTACCCAGTTGCCCATGTCCTTGGGCAACTGCCCGTGCTCCCCTCCATGCATTGCTAACACCCCCCAACTTCCCCGGGCTCTCTGTGGGACTGGCACAGTTAATGGCAGGTGAGCACATGTGTCCTGGGGGACTCATCGCCCCCAAGTGATGGACTAGAGCCACAGTGCAAGGAGGATGGGTGTCAGTCAGGGTGGCCGTGGCAGTCATTCATATCTCCTTTCATTGCATCATCACAGGGACCGCCGTTGTGGGACACCAAAAAGTTTGGGACAAAGCCTAGGGAACAGCCTGGTTAGCCAAGGCTAACCAGCAGTGAAGATGTACTCCAAAACGAAATACTGATCAGTCTGAAACCTTGAGGCTGTTTGTTAAGGCTACAGAAATCCCCGAACGGGAAAGCATATATCTGGAGCAGGTTTGCTTTGCCATGTCACGTGCCTGTCCCATGCTCTGCAGACTGGGGGAAGTCACCCAGCTGTTCCTGAGCCACTAACAGGAAAAGCCTGGTGTGTAATTGTGGCTTAGTCGGGTCAACTGGAAACAAAGCTCTCCGGCTGCTGCGTGCTGCTCTTCATCGTGACGCGGAAGGACAGGAATCTTCCCAGCCATGGCTACAGAGATGAGGCCAGTGCTTGAGGAGTGGGAAGCAGCTCTAGGATCTGAAGCCTGGTTAACACAAATCACAGCCCCACAGTGCTTAGAATAACAAACCCAGCCTAATACTGATAACCAAAGAATGGCCCAACCTCCAGACCCCCCATGCCCTCTCCCCCAGGACTGGACATGCATTGCGTGGGAGCTGGGGGATGTAAAGACCAGAAGCATCAGGATCTCCAGCATGCGGTTACAGGATGGGAGCAGGGTGACCGTGCTCATTTCCTGGGGTGGTCACCAGCTTGTTCTGTGACCACAACTGTGTCACATCTCCCACTCGTGGCTCAGTTCCTCCTCCTAAAAAATGCATGACTGCTGGAAACCATGTGACAGAGGCAAAGGAGAGTCGCTGTATGAAAAGCAGAGCAAGGTCTCAAACCACTGCTGTGCAAAAGATCCTCCCCATCTGTGAGCAGCATCTGGCTTCCTCTTAAAGACAGAAGATTGAACCAGTTTGAACTAATAGAAAATACCCTGTTCATACCCAGCTCCTTGTCAGAGCGAGGCACATGTAAGCATCAATCACCAGCTGCTCCTGCTTTGAAAATACAGCAGCTCTTCATGTGGGTGGGAAAAATGAGCTCAAGCATTGCACGGCCTTTGTGAATCCTATTGCTGCCTCCTCTGTCTTTAAAAATGCCAGGGCCTGCTCTCTGCAGTACACTTACTATGGCTACAGTCTGATATGAATTAAGTCCAACTTTCAATGTTTGTTTGTCGCTTTTCTGCTTCCTCAGTGTGTTTGCCGTGGTTTGCACAAAGGAATGCACAGAGATGGTTTAAAACATATTTTACTGCAGGCGTTTATCAGATCATACTCTGATGTCCTCTGATTGCAGGCAGAGATACAATTTACATCAAGTTTCTAGCTGAACACCTGCGTCAGCTATAGGCAAGAATAGGTCTGGGTGACGTCTCTGTTCAGGGATGTTCCCTCGGCCATCCAGCCGTGGCGGGGAGAGTTGAGCCCTGCCTGTGCATTTAGTGCTGCATGCTCTGGACTCTCTTCTTGCATCAGAGCTGAGTTACTACAGCCACGGTGTCTTTGGGCTTACCTTTGCCCTGTTTTGCACTTCACGTCATTGTGGGCACCCCTTCAAAGTCCAAGCTAGGTCTTTACACCCAAGAGGCTGTTTGCGTATCTGCACTGCGGGGATCAGAGCTGTCGGGTTATCTCTAAGGGCCAAGGATCAAAGCTGAGTATTACAATCCTGCTAAGAGTGTTTATTCCCATATATAGTATTGGCACTGCAGCCATGCCTGGAGTCCCTCTTGGGAAGTGGTGGCCCTGTGATGGGGACAGACAACCCCAGAGGCACTCCAGCCCAGCTCTGACAGCGTGCTTCCAGCCTGGCTGGGTCAGGAGCTGTCTGAGTTCCGAGGAGGGGGTATATTCCTGCCCCACGGAGCCAATAATTTCATTTCATCTCAGGTGACTGTATCAAGCAAGAAACAAGTTTGATAACTACAACGTGGCAGGTATCAAACCTTGTGATTGGTGGTGTCACCAGTCCTTCAGACTGTGGTTGACTGCAAAAGGATGAAAAGAAGTAGAAATAATACATCTGTTTCGGGCACCCAAGCCAGCACTTGAAGGAGAGTGCTGCAGACAAGTGGAGACTGGGAAGCTGCTCCCAGAGATAAGGTATCTCAACTGCCTGTGCCTAATGCACCCACTGATGTGACAGAAAAGTGGTGGGAGCACTGTGATTAATTCCTCAGCATATCTTAGGTATAGACTCTCATCACACGACTTAGCACATTGCATTATAGCATTATTAATTGGTTTGACTTGGAAGAAACAGAAGAAAGAACCTCTAATCCAAGATTCATTTTTTTCTGTTTTCCAGTATACTACCTTTGGTATCTACTACAGCTGGAACCAGCAAATCTACACTACCAGGAAAAAGGTCATTAATCAGCTACTTCCTTCTACTTTTCTGCAACCATGTGCATATTACAGTTTGAAATATATCCCTGACAAATTAAAAGAAGTGTTGGAAGGAGTCCATGGGAAACATAAGTTCAGTAACCAGATCCGTAGTGCAAAACATCTGTCAAGATAACGTGATCTCTCACCGGCTTTGATGTGATGGAAGGGGGCTGCTGAGTTCCCCTTAGAAAGTTCCCCTTCTTTCTTTTTATTAATTAGATCTTAAGGCAGCCCCAACACAAAGCTTTTCTAAAACAAATCTCATGCACCCAGCATGAGCAACTGAACGGATCCTTGAAATGGTAGAGCTACTGAATATCACTCCATTCCCAGCCATGGAAACGTGAAGTCCTTTGGGCTGAGAGCTCTAATAAATGTGCCTTTCCTGCAGAGCTCCAAGCTCACAGGGAAGAAGGGGTTAAAGGAAATGTGCCCTCTCCTCTGAACCCGGCCCTTGCAGGAAAGGCAATGATCAGAGCAGAGATAGCTGTACCTTGATCAAAGCTACCCTCTGCTTCTGGCAGATCAGGCGGTGGGAAGCAGGGCTGCCTCCTTCCTGAAATGATGCATCTGGTGCCGGCAGCAGGGAGAGGGCAGAAGGATGGACAACTCCTCCTTCAGCATCTCCTCCAGGCAGGGCTGGGACTGCTCCAGGAGGGGATGCTGCAAGAGCCCTTTTCCTCCCCTGGACAAGATGAGGGATGAGGAATAACCCTGCCCTGGCACAGGAGAGGGAAGCAGCCCCATCTCGGGGCAAGGGAGCGGGAACAGAACCATTCCTGCTGATGGCTGCTCTGTGTCCTTGGCATAAGCCCCCAGGGTGGGAGGGAGCAGAGGGATGGGCTGGAGCCAGCTAGGGAGCTCTCGAAATGGAGCCCTGGGTCAGAGAGTGGCCAGCCATCCTTCTCCCAGGTATTTTCCCTGGCTGTTTAGAGCCAGGGAATTCCCTCCTTGACCCTGGCAGCCCTGACTTGGCACCGGTGGGTTCCCTTCTCGTGATGCAGGTGACGCTAGGTCCTCTCCCTGTAACCCTCTGCAGCATGGCATTTCCCTGCCCACATTTCCCCAGTCCCAAGGTTGCGGTTACCCAGACCTCGTCTTGCTCAGCCCTTTGTCTTTCCAAAGGAGATGTCTCTTTCTCTCTGGCTCAGCCCACGGATCCCTTCCTAGCAGACACTGTTTATTACTGCAGCATGAGCCTCTCTGGGCAACCTCACACACCTGCTTGGGAAGAGCTGTTCCCAGCTTCTCCTGCTACAGGAATCCACATGGATCAGAGCTGGAAAAGGGTTAGCTGGGAAAAAAAGGAGGCAGCCCTGCTACCTCCCTGCCTTGTGCACCGCTGAACTGGGATAAAGGATCCGATCTGCTTGCGGGCTGCCATCTCATTTCGCGTGGCTCAGTGCAGAGCCAAACAGGAGCGCAAAGGTGAGGGTAAACCCTGGGCTAACGTAGGCTCTGAAGGGCAGGGACCCCAGGGAGGGAGGTGTTACCAGTGTAACAGTGGTGCAAAGTTGTATGTGAATAAGGAACATAGAAAGGACAGGGGAAGTATTAGTCAGCAGACTGAGGAGCCTTGCTCAGGTAGAAAGTGATCTCCTGGGTGTTTATGCTCAGGCACTCCCCCACGTGACTGGGAGTGCTGGTTCCCATGACTGGTCCAGCACTGTCCCCAGTGGGAAATGTGTTTCGCTCTTCAGACTTGAGCGGCTTCTGGGGTCATTCGGGGTGGCTGCCTCCAGGGGCTGCCGTCCCCATGGCTGGAGCGCATGCCAAGCCCAGATGGCCACTGACTCATTTCCCACCCCTGGGCAGGGTGTCCTCGCTGAGGAGCCTGCGCCTGCCATGCTTAAAGCCTCATCAGTCTCTGTGACCAGAGAGATCAATCAGCAAAGGACGAAGCCAGAGCGTCATCAGTGATAGCAGAAGAGCAACACACCCATGCCCCCTCATCTACACCATGGTTACCTGGGTGAGACCATGTCTGTTAGCTGGACATGAGCATCGTTGCTCTGGGGCTGGTGTTTCTCCTCAGGAGAGCAGCTGGTGAGGGATGATGGAAGCTGTGTCCTGAAAGATGCATCCCATCACACAGACTTCACCCAAGAGCTATCTAAGGAGGCTGGAAGTAGCTGTTGTTTGCTGAAGCCGTGGGGAGAGAGCAAAACCATTGCATGGGGGAGAAACTGGAGCAAAGCTTGTAAAGGGGTGGAAACTGAAATAAAATATCCAGGGCAATATAGCCTACAGCCCAGACTGTGCCTGTGAGGGGAGAGCCTGGGACCAGAAAAAGCCCCGGGGAAGAAGTAAATTAGAGAGAACTTTACTCCGGGACTTAGCTGTGCTTTTGCTGCCTCTCCTCTCATTTCAGGTTTCTGTGCTCCAGGCAGGACTGGTCAGTGGCAGACAGACTGTCCACATGGATGTCCCTTCTCTAATCAGTGGGGCACTTCTGCTGTCTCCTGTCTTCCCAGGGAGACCTGTGCCACCCATGGGGAACCTGCTCAGCTTGGCATAGCTGCATGGTACCCAGCGGCATGGCTTGACCATCCACCAGCCTCACCCCCCTGCCGCACTCTGCTCACCGTGAATGCTCTGCTCCTTGCAACGTGACCTCCCCCAGACCCATCTCCATATTCTGGCAGCTGGGAAGGTGCTGGTGCGGCAGCCACCTGTCTCATTGCACATTCCATCTGGCACGGGGGCAACATGAAACACAGGCAGCTGAGCTACGGAGAGTTGCAACACCTCAGATCTCAGGCAACAGTAACGCATTTTCCTTGTTAGCGGGTGAATGATGCTGTGCCCAACATCTTGCTGGTGGAAAGGGGCCACCAGGAAGTTCTGTGATGGGACCCCAGGGCAGGTGGAAACTGAGGAGATTGCAGACAAGGTGACCTTGTGTCTTTGCCTCCCCTTCTCCAGGCTGCCAACCCAGGAGCAGCAGAGTGCCGAGAGCAGAGGAAGCCCAGCAGTTCATCTGGCAGAAACCCTCTGCTGAGAAGCACAGAAGAGGCCCAAATGAGCAAAGCGTGTGAGTCAGTGTCCCTGCTGTCAGCTTGGCCAGAGCCCATGGTGTGGGAGGGAGGTGTGAGGTGAAAGAGTCGGGATGCAGAGTCCGTCTGGCTTTCTCGTTTGGTGACTTACTTGTGGTCTGCAGTTTTCTTTTCACCTGCAAGACTTGGTTTGGTGCTCAGGTAAATCTTCTGTCAGGCACAGAGCCATTCAGGCATGCCGGAGAGCTGGATAACTTGAGCACATCCTGGCTGTTGCCTGTCCCTTCTCCCAGGGGCAAGAGCTCCTCCAAGGGTGCTTGGGGCAGACAGACCCCTCTCTACACCTGGGAAGTGAGCATCAGACATCCTGGTTAGGCTCAGGACAGTCCCCTGATCCCAGACACCCCTCTACCAGGGTTCATGGCCAGCCTCTGTCACCTCTGACACTGTGTGGGGATAGTCCAAACTAAACCAGGCTCCCTGCCACCATGGCATGTGCCAGGAAGAGCTGAGTTTAAGCACTAGTTGCATCCCTGACCTAGAGTTGAGATGGCACACACCCCATAGCTCTGCTGAGGCACCCAAGGATGCTTCAAGGACATCAGAGCTGCTGGTAACCAGGCAGAACATGTGAGGGGAAATCAGCCTCATGCTAGGTACATGGATCCTCCGTGCAGACCTCCTGTGATCCTCCTCTTTGCAAGTCTTACCACCCTGGGGACCCCCTGACACACGTCCCACTCAGCCCTGATGAAAGTGGAGCCACAAAGCCATCTAAAATCGCACCAAATCTGGAGCTGTCTGCCAAGGCTCAGAGATGTTTTATGGGCCATTGTCTACACAGCGGGAAAAGCCAGGGAGCAACCAAATGCTCAGAGAGGACAACAAACGGAAAAGAGAGAAGAATTAAAAATGTAGGAACAGGGACTGGGAAGATGCCTCAGAAAGCAGAGCATCCCCACCATGCTCATCATTCCCAGAACTGGTGGATGCTGTCCCATGATGCTGTGTCCAGGGATATCCAAAGATGAGGGGGAAAAAAGTTGCACAGTCTATTGGTCTTCCCACCCCCTGTTGGATACTGGGCTTGGTGGACCTCCAGTCTAACCCAATCCAGCCTCATTTCAAGTTCAGTGAGCTAAATTCAATTTTAAAAGCTCCCCTGGAATTATATTGCTTTCAGAAAATGTTTGGCCTGGGTGCTACTGGCCTGCAAGTCCCCAGTGAAACCAAAGGGAAATGTGTCTGCAAAGCCTGAGGAATATTTATCAGGCTGATTTTGAGTTCAGTTCATTAGCAATTACCTTGATTTGTCTTCCCTTGCTCCTGCCAATTTACCAGCGCACCGTCTTGGAAACTCACCTCATTTGGAGAGAACAGGATGTAATTAGCCAGATAATCTGCTGATTCTCCTGTCGAGCTCTGTGTGCCCAGTCTTGACACAGGCAGTGGCTGTGCAGGCTGGATCAGACCTGATATTGGTGCTGTTTATGCACTTAGTGCTATGTAGGCAGGAAGGAAAATGCTGTCCTGCCCTCAGGCAATGACAAATCTACTTCTTGGATCATTCCTCAAGCTGTAACCCCTGGGCTGAGACCATCTGGGAGCTTTTGTTCCGGGGTTAGCTTCTTTGCCCAGGCAACAGGATTCCCAAGGGTATGCGGATACCTATTTTTGAAAAGGATGGGGATGATTTATTTCCCTAGGGCAGCTCATTTCTATTTTCTCACTATGTCCATCCTTGCTGCTGTTTTCCAAACCACTAGCTAAGGTCAAGCAACTCGGCCACAAGGTGCGGCACAGCAAGGGCTCAGTCACAAGTTACTGGGCGCAGATGGCACCACAGAAGCAATGCCTGAACATTTTAACTGGTAAGGGAAATTTCAGGGAATACCCAGTGCTGCAGAGTCTTTCAGGAGACAGAAGAGAGTTGTTTTCTACTCAGTCAGTCCTGAACCTGCAATTCAGCTGATGAAAAGGGATGCTGCATGTTGCATATTACACTCCTCCCACTCACAACCCGGCAAAGACCCCTCAGCACTGCCACGGGGGCTGTACAGGCTGCCTGCGACACTGGGACAGTGCTGTAGGTCTACAATGGAGTTGTGCCTCCCTCAATTTCCCCCGTCACCAGGGTGGAAAGGCCATACTGTGTGCCTTGGGCTGATAAGTGCATGCAACCCTCCACCCTGGGGAAGGGCCCTGCCTCGGAGGCAGGGGTGCGAGTGCCCTGTGTTTCTTTCTCAGATCGCAGCTGAACTGTGGATCAGCTCCTTGAGCCTCTGGCTGGTCAGTCAGTGGGTAGGTGCAGAGCTGCCAGCAGACGAGAGCAGCAAGGAGCAGAGCAGGGCGGCACAGCAGGGCAGTTTGTGGCGAGCGAGGGAGAAAGGAATCCATGAGAGGCTGGTGAGGAGACAGAGCTGGGGTGGTGGATGCCTGTCCCCCGTGGAGAGGGGCAGAAGCGTGACAATAGGGCAGGGCAGCAGCACCGTGTCCCGCAGCACCCAGCACTGGTAAGGGCCCTCCTGCCGCCGGGCTCGGGGCTCTCCACAGCCCTCCTGCTGCCAGCCCGTTCTCCTGGTTGTGAACACAGGGGTTAGCACGCAGTTTTCTCTCGTTTCAGGCTGCGTGAGCTGTGCCAGGCAAGAGGGACTGCAGCACTGCCACTGGCAGCAGAGGAGGGATCCAGCCGTGCATCCCCTGCCGAGGACTTGTAGGCGGCCGATCCCCTTCTGAGGGCCAGGCCCATGTTGAAGCACGTTAGAGGGACCACCAGACCTGCCTGGGGAGAGCCTGAAGCTGACAGAGCAGAGGGCACAGGCAGACACCATCACCTGCAGCACCCAAAATGGGGCTGCTTCACCAAGCTGGGGTGAAGACAAATGCCCACCCCCCAAGAAACCACGTCTTCTTTCCTCCTCTCCCCTCTGGAAGCGTCTCTGGGTGGGCTCCCATAGGTCCCCCAGGGCCTGTGGGGTTTGGGGGTCACTCCTGGATGGGAGGTGTGAGTGCGGAAGGGCGCTGCGTTCTGCTGTGCTCATGCGGAGGGGGGGGGCCCCCGGCGGGCCCTGCCCCGCTCTCCGGGGCTGGGCTCCGCCGACTCGGCGAACCCAACCCGGGGGCCGCTGT
>NW_009647955.1:216781-234457 GCF_000708025.1 Charadrius vociferus | reverse complement strand
GCTTTTCCCGCCTTCTTCCGCGCTGTGGAAGCCTCCGACCAGTTTTCCTCGCTTGTAAGAGTTTATATCCCCCGCTGGAGAGGCAGCGAGGATCTAATTGCTGCGTCGGTGCTGTTTGCTTTTCCATATGGCAGGGCAGACTGTGCTGTTTGCTTTTCGTCTGTTGCTGATGCAGGAGTGGCAGCGGGTTTGGGCAGGCTTGTTTCTGATAGAGGAAAGAAGCAAAATCTTTGTCCTTGCCAGCAGTAATGGCTAAAAGAATATGGCCAGAAAAATGGATGGGGAAAGCACTTTAATTATCCAGTTCAGAAGGCTGTATGCTAAGGAGAGAGCGCTTCTGGAGAATTTAGGTCTGAACAATTATCTTACTTCATTTGCTGATTAAATGTTTGTGGTGGTCATAATTATACACATGAGCTCAGGCCTGAAAAAAAAGCATCACCAAAAATTAATTAAAGAATAGTATGAGATCACTCAGTTGTGAATCAGTAACTTGATTTAAGAGTGTGGCTTGAATCTCAAGAGAATACTCACCTCGCTTTAGATTGTTGGGGTGTTTTTCCCCCTTCTTTAATTTTGGACACTCATATTCCTGTGGCTTCATCATTCATGTCTGTCAGGTTTTTCCAGTCGCAGTTAAAGCCTGAGTCAGGGACTCAGTGCTCTGAGATTTTTTTTTTCAGTCTCTCGCTAATTTGAGTTATCTTGAAGAGTTTCATGTGTGATAACTTCACTTGTTTTATGCTTTCTTCTCTGAAGAAGTGATGATCTGCCCCCGATAGAAGATCAGAAACTAGCTCTTACTGTATAGATCAACTTTGAAAATTTTTGATAAAAGGAGATAGAGCAGTTATTTGTGTTATTTTTCTGGCATCACTGATGATATGTCCTCAAGTTGGAAGGGACTGTGGCTGATGTTAAGGTACAGAGTCTTTGTTTGGCTATCTGTGTGTCTTTTTTTTTATTTTTAGGCTCTTTTACCTATGGCAAATGTGGCCATGATTGACTATACCTTGGAGTTCCTAACAGCAACTGGAGTGGAAGAAACCTTTGTTTTCTGCTGTTGGAAGTCAGCTGAGATAAAAGAGCATTTACAGTAAGACTCTTTTCTTTTTAACTTTATCATGGAAAGGATTCTTCTATCCTCCAGCAAGCCTCAAAGGTCTCACTGATCCTTCTGGTGAAAATGATGTGCTAGAGATTCCCTTTCAAGAGAAGTCTCCTAACACATCACAAAAAAAGACCATTCCTCCTGTGAAGGAGTGTGGTTGTGCAGTGTATTAAAAGGTTTGAGTGTTTTGGGACTGCATTTGTATTGGCATTTAACTTCTCTTGTCTAAAATCGGGGGTTTCCTGGGTAGCTGTGTAAATTAGAGTACTAACCTTTGCATTATGCCCTGTCATGGTATGTTGTGCACCTTTGCCTCTGCGTGCTGCATGTTGGCAAGATAAAAGATGCATGCAGTCTTTTCTGTGCCTGAGGTACTGCTTAATAAGGAAAAAAGGTTGGGTTGTGTGTAACTTTTCCTTCTCCGTTGCCAAAACTTGGCTGACAGTGGAGTTGAGTTTCCATAAGCTACAGTCTCAAAGTCTAACGCTCTTCAGTTCATCTGCTGTGTGCAAATGAGCATAGCTAAGCCTATCGATAGTGGGCTCATTATAATAGGATTCTCCTTGCATCCACTTACATATGTGCTGTGCACTGGGGCACTGGGTCCTAGTGCGTTCTCTATAGGAATATTCTCTTTATGCCTTCCTGATGCATTTTTTTCCTTCTAGAAAATCCAAGTGGTGCCGCCACACCTCTCCCAACACAGTGCGCTTTGTGACTTCTGACCTATACCGCTCCCTTGGTGATGTGCTGCGAGACGTTGATGCCAAGTCCCTTGTTCGTTCCGATTTCATTCTTGTCACTGGAGATGTGGTGTCCAATTTCAATATATCCAAAGCCCTAGAAGAGCACAAGTAGGTGTTGAAAGAGTGGACGCTTGTGTGGCGTGCTTAGACTCTGGGCTCTAACTTTCTGAAGAGTGATTTTAAAGGTTGCGTCTTTTTCAGGTTGCGTCGTAAGATCGAAAAGAATGTTTCTGTGATGACGATGATATTCAAGGAGTCCTCACCTGGTCACCATGCCAGATGCAAAGAGGATGACATTGTTATTGCTATGGACAGTGCCACAAACCGTGTCCTTCATTACCAGAGAACCCAGGGGCTGAAACGCTTCCGCTTTCCTATGGTGCGTCTGGAACCTGACAGGTGGAAAAGGGCTGTAGTAGTGAAGCAGCACACCCCAAGGAGGAGGTTCTCCTTGAGTGAGGGTTGGGGAACTGTGTTTGCTGCTTTTTTGGAGGAGCAGATGATAGAAAGTAGCTCTTGGTAAACTGGCTTCTTTTTTTCCTTTAACCTTTATTTGAGGCTTGGTGAAATTGTGCTGGGACACAAATGCTTGGCACTCATTTCAGAATTTGAAATGGGGCAGACGTATTCCTCACAATTCAGTTTTTGCATTTATTGTATTTCCTTTTCCATGTGAAACAAGGGAGGTGGATTATTTGTGCTGTTGCAGGGGTTCCCAAATTGGGATGCATGTACCACTATTGTACATAAACCATTGTGAAGCAACACTGAGCCTGGCACGGGAGGTGGAATAAAAGCAGGTGCAAGGTGTAGTACCTCTGATTACCTCTGCCTATACTGTTCACCTAATCATGTAGCAAACGCTCTGTAAATGTCTGTGGAGGCACTTTCTCTGGTAAGACAGATGGACCTTTTTCTTTTTTCAACTCAGAACTAAGATAGTGTTTATATGGCATTTTCATCCCCAAATCATTAATTAGTAGATTATTTTTTACCTTCAAATGAAAGCACAAGTCACTGCACGAAACCAAAAAGGAAAAGCAAAGCAAACAAAAACCCCCAACCCACAGCTGTAAAAATCCACATGGGGTATGGAAGCTATGGGTATTGCATTTTAATTTATTAATGTTCTTTATACATTTGTAGCTCCTAGCAACTAAGGTAAGGAGCCTCCTGGAGGAAAAGCGATTATTCTTCAAAGTACAAGCTGTTTCTTGGAGAGCTGCAGTTGTAAGGACGAGGGCAGTCTCTGCTGACTGACACGCAGCTCTGTGTGTGACCAGGCTGTGCCTGCTAAGCTAGTGTCTCAGTGTAGATTGTAGATTTCTCTGGTCTTCAGAACTTCAGCTAGTTTAATAATTCAGTCAATACTGCCCTTGCTTATAGAAGGCTTTTGGGGTTCGGTACTGCGTGAGGTGCTCAGATCATCTGAATATTTTCCTCTTTCAGAGTCTGTTCCAGAACTCTATCGAGAACGTTGAAGTGCGCCATGACTTGCTGGATTGTCATATCAGCATCTGCTCTCCGCAGGTGAGGTCTGCCCTTCTGAGGGTCCAAAATTCAGTCTGCATCGATCCCTTTGTCCTGCTGGTGTGCAGGGGGTGCATGTGGCCTGAGTGTACTTGGTTTGGAAACCAGAACTCACAGTTGTGCTTGGTGACAGCTGAGAGACTGAGTGATTGTGTGACGCTGCTCTGCAGACTGTATGGGTGCTCAGTCTGTATCTGATATCCACTACTCGAGCCCAGGCAGAAATAGACAGTGGATGCATTGGTAAACTGGCTGATTTGGCACAGGATGAAACTATTCTGGAAAATAAGCTATTTCACTTTGAGTATAGTAACATCTGTGGAGCGGAGGTGATGGCTATGCTATGGAAAAGTGTCAGTACTTGCAAGCTGATACCATATTAGAGTAACATTCAGGGTTATTCCAGCCTAGGCTCACTAACATCTCTTCCACATCTGAAAAAGCTGGTCTACAGCCTTCCTTTGGGAGTGAAGCTACAAAGTGAGGCTGGGCGGATTGCTTGGAAACGCTAAAGCAATGTTTTGCCCCTTCTGAAAACCAGAATCTGTTCATAGTCTCCGTTAGGAGGAGGAGATGGGAAGGTCAACACTCCTAGCAGAAGGAATCAAAGCTTTATTCAAGGCAAGAGCATCACTTTCCTATACTGAATAACTCTGCTCTCTGAGAACCACTGAACAGCCATTAATTATCTGGCTTCTTGGCAACATTTCCTGCTAACTATATTATTGTCTTATATTTTATTCCTGGCAGGTGGCTGAGTTGTTCACAGACAATTTTGACTACCAGACACGAGATGACTTTGTGCGTGGTCTGTTGGTGAATGAAGAGGTACGGAGTGGGTTTTTGCAAGGGAGGTCTTACTACCTTGCATTAGAGAATCTTCTGACATGCTCCTGCCTGTCTCCCAGGTACTGGGTAACCAGATCCATATGCATGTAACAACAGAAGAGTACGGTGCCCATATATGCAACCTGCTAATGTATGAAGCTGTGTGCTCTGACATCATCCGGCGCTGGGTTTATCCTTTGACTCCAGAGATGAACTTCACCGATGACAAGAATCAGAGTTATACCCATTCTAAACACAACATTTACCGAGGTGTGGATGTTAGCCTTGGCCACGGCAGCGTGCTGGAAGAGAATGTACTCATTGGGCAGGGAACGGTCATCGGCAGCAACTGCTCCATAAGAAACAGCGTTATTGGGCAGAAGTGCAGGATAGGTGAGTACAAGAATGGGGGGCATGCAGGCCATGTCATGCAAAGTCACAGATTGTTGGGATTTAGTTTTTAAAGTGCATTTGGGTCTGAGAGAGGATGATAAGTGGGTACTGATTGACTTCTAACGGAAAGAAATTTGGTCATCCAACAGAGGAAATAGATGAAAGTTTTTGGGGTACCATAATGATGCTGAAAGGTGGAAGGCACTTAATGCAAATAAGTTGTTTCAGCAGTAGAGAATGCCTGACTTTTACTGATCTAGAGTTATCACCCACCAACATCCTGCAAATAAGGGACGTCTGTCCCTGGTTTTGTGATCTGCCTGGTACTCCTTCTTCCTAGTCTTGGCTGGCATGTTTTTTTGATTTGTCTGTATTTGTGTAAAACCAAGGTGTCAGCTGTTACTGTCAACTTGTTAAGTCTCAGTAGAGAGCAAACTTGTATTTTAACTTTGTGTAAGAAGTGACTGTAGGCCTCTAAGGCCAATTTTACCTTTCATCTAACATCTGTCATGTATCAAGGGCATTGAGAATCAGTAAGATGCTTTCTTGGGAACTCAGCAGTGTGGGAGAGCAGCAAACTGCCTTGCTCAACATATTTGTGCTTGGTGATGTATAACAGGTGATGAAGTCATTTTGGACGGAGCTTTTCTCTGGGACAAAGTACATATAGCAGATAACGTGGAGATCTGGCATTCTGTTATCTGCGATGAAGCTGAAGTGAAGGAGAAAGTAAAGCTAAAGCCCCACTGTGTCCTTTCTTCTCAGGTGAGCTGTATTTATGTCTGTTCTGCTTTCTGCCTTTCTTGGCAAGTTACTCAACTTACACTAAATCATACCAGAACACAGGGCTGCTCCAAGCCTTTTTGCAGAGGTGGGGGATATGTTACTGCTCCCACTTTTTTCTTCCTTTTGTTTCGCTAGGGTGGTATGGTATGTGATCTAGCAGTGCTGATGTTTTTGGTTATACTTGTTAGCATACGGCTTGTCTGGAGCAGCTGTTGTCCCTGCTGGTGGAACTACAAGGGAGCAATTGGGGTGTTTCTTCATTAAGATATGTTGCACATGTTTGCAGGTAGTAGTAGGTCCTGGCATCACTCTTTCTGAGGGCACAGTGATCTCTCTTCACCCACCAGATGAGGAGGAAGAGGATGATGACCAGTTCAGTGATGATTCTGGCGTGAACAAGGAAGAAAGCAAAGTGAAACTGAAAGGTATGAGAGTCTCTGGCTCCACACATTCAGGCGATGCAAAGGGTTTTGCCTGCCATGATCTTTTGGGGTCTTTGCCTCCCCCATCCTAGACTCTGCAGTGCCAGGCTGGAGCTTAATGCTATTCTCAGCTGTGTTTTCAGTAGGGCAAGCAAGGATATTTGGCTTAAGTTGGACAGTGACATGTACCTTAGTACACCGGTATGAAAATCTTTGAAGACTCAGCTGTTTTCCATTTTTCTTAGAGTAGGAGCCTTGTAGGAGACAATAAGCTGAAGTTGGAAGAGATGTTCAGTTCAAGGCAGGTTGCAAGATCTATGTCCTCGTACCTGGACAGTGTCCAAGGACTTTGTCCTTATGAAATGCTGTTTCTACCAGTCTGGGATTGTTGAGGGTTCTAAACATGGTCAGCTGAATGTTGCTGCTGTAGGGAGGAGTAAGTTGGTCACTTGTCAAGGCAAGTGAGAAGATAAAAGCTGAAATCCATATGCATCTGCAGAAATCCCAGCTCCCTCTTGGTAAGGGATATTTAGGGGCAGTAATATGCAGGTTATACCATTCTATTGGTAGAATATTTCACGTTTGCTGGTAAGCATATCCAGTACATCTACCTCATAATTGCTTTTTTTTTTTTTCAGGTTACAATAAAAAGGATGTAGGCTCAGAGGGCAGAGGCTATCTCTGGAAAGCAGATGACAAGAATGAAGAGGATGAAGAAGAGCAGAGACAAAGCCTATGGGGTGAGGAAATGTTTAGTGTAATCACCTGGGGATGGACAGACAGACCTGTGTCAGGGAAACTGGCTGAGTGGGACACTGGTAACTGTGTCTAGAGTAAGACTTGGGCTTTATGAAGCAGACTGGTGCCAGGTAACATATGTGCGTGGAGGCAAGGTGAGAGGTGAAAGCAGGTGGTGGACCAGATTTTCCCTCTTCCTGTGCTCTGTGGAAGATGTTTATTATAACTTTGACTTGTGCTAACACACAGAGCTATCTGTGCCGTGAGTGGCTCACTATGGGATACCTTATTCCTTAGAGGGAATATGCTTTGGCTATTCCGGGTACTGCTGGCTTTCTTCCTGCTAGTGACAGCATCTGCTGACATTGCTCCATCATGAGTCAGCAGTCTGCACAAATTGCATTTGCTTCTATCCCTGTCCTTTGTTGTCTGCCTGCAGACTCTTAAAAAAAGACCCATTATCCTAGTGCCAGCTGTAGCATTCCCTCTGCAGCAAATCTGATCATCTGGACCTGTAAGTACAAGCTTCCTTGCAAGGACAGATAGTTGCTGACTTGGTTGGGAAGCCCTTGGGACAGCTGGTTCCTCATGCGTACGATAGCTGCAACTTTTGAGTGTTGAATGCTGTGTCTTCTCTTCTTCCTCAGGCTCAGCTATGTATTCAGAGGAAGAGAGCGAGTCAGACAGCGACCTGAGCATGGGCTCTGAGGAGCCGGACAGTCGGGCAGCGTCCCCTCAGCTAGATGACATCAAAGGTGAGAGATGGGCTGTTAAGAAGTATGGTGAGTCTGCAGATAATGCAGTGAGTGTGAGATTTGTGCTGCTTTCTCTAGGTATATTGGAAAAATTAGTGGATGTCTGTAATATGTTTGTTTCTGGACCTCACTTGCCACATTTTCTACAGAGTTCTTTAATATTCCCTCTTTTGCTGTTGTGTTAACTCAAGGCAGCCAAGGATGAGAAGCTAGACAGAGAGCCTCCATCTTTCTCACTCCTGATCACTGGGCTTTCATGAAAATGACCTCCCTGAATTGTCTGTTTAAATGGCAGTGTCATTGTCTAAACTCAGAGATTGTGTGAAGGTCCAGCAGAGTTTGCCTGTGTGGACAGCTTACTGCTGTAATCGTGCTGGAGACTTAAATGTCCATGTAGGAGCTGCCAGTTTTGGCAGATACATTTCTGGTTTTCTGTTTTGTTGTGTTAAGCTTCCCTGGATTTGAAAGTGATTTAAGCCAAATTGGAGAAAAAAAAAAATTCCCATTAAAATATCTCCCCAAAGAAAATTAAACCAATAAATTTTTGTTTGTATTCACATCTTTAGTTAGGGGCAGATGACGTTTGTCTGAATAGGAAAGGCTAGATTGTGAAAGAAACTCTACTCTAAAAGGTTGCAGATGTAAATACCTTTGTACTGGTATGCGTGGCTAGATCAATGATTCCTAGTAGGTCTTCTCCTTTATTTGAATAATGTTCCACTATTTATAAGTATAATTGATGTGGGTTTATGCCAGCTTACAGAGAACAAATAGACATTTGTGTCAGAATGCTTCCTTTGTTAAGGGTGTAGTTTCTTCAGTAAGGAACAGTTTGAAGAATCTGTGCTTTTCACTCTCGTGTCTAACTACTTTCTTTCATTAGTTTTCCAGAATGAGGTACTGGGCACGTTACAGAGGGGCGAAGAAGAAAACATTTCCTGTGACAACCTGGTCCTGGAAATCAACTCCCTCAAGTGAGTGTTCCCTTAGGGATGCTGTTCCTTATGCTGAACAGTTGGGTTTGACAGCAGATCTAGAAAGAAGAGGAGAAACCATGTGAATACCCACGTTTGATCATTAATTTTATCAGTATAGAGCATGAGTAATGCAGATTAGAGATCGTGACTGAATGACGACAGGAGATGATGGAGAGCACCAGCTGCATCTGTAGCATCCTCAGTGGTTAGGCTTTTCCTGCTCCAATTCTGTAACAAGAGATTGAATTGCTGTTAAATTAACTGTGGACTGAAGAGAGCAAGCCAGTTTTTGGCACAGACTGCCTGTAAGTTCATGCAGGGGCTGCTGCTCTGTGCATTGCAACATTCAACCAGCTGTCTGCAGCTGGGGCTTCGCTGTGGTGTGGCTTGTCCACTCTGTTTTTACAGCAGCAAGTCTAGAACACATAATCAGGGCGCCTTTTACCTAGTATTTCTCAAATACAAACCTGTTTCCCTTCTTTTGCGCAACAGTATTCCTACAGCACTCTAGTAAATGTGAGGGTGCTGTCCCTGCAGCAGCTTGTTCTGCTGTGATAGCAGATTTTCAGGACTTGTGACCTCATGCAGGACCTGATGCAATGCAAGGTGGTTTTATTGCCTGAATATTTGGAAAAACAAACAAACAGATAAAAAACAAGCCTGGAAGATGAAAATAAAATTTTCTGCTGTATCTCTGTGAGGAGCCACAGTCTGCAGAGATCACATGGTGTGAAATGTGGGGTTTTTTTTGCCTTTTTCCTCACAGGTATGCATATAACATTGGCCTGAAGGAGATGATGCAGGTGCTCAGTAAAGTGATCTTGGAATTCCCACTGCAGCAGCTGGATGCAAACCTGGACTCCCAGAACTATTTCTCAGCATTACTTCCCGTGAGTCCTGCTCCATTTCACTCTTCTTTGGGCTTGTCTCCTAGTGTGTCAGAGTCTGTCTGGATGCCCCAGGTAGTTCCTGGCTAAGAAAGAAGTCTTTTTGGTTAAGCCTGAAGCTACTTGAACTCCTTGAGTTCATGAGCCTCTTTGTCTTCTATAGAAGTAAAAGTGAACTGAAATTATCGTACCTGCTTGACAGATCTCAGCTGAGACTGTTGGTGTGGGGAGCTCTACTTCAGCACCTATGGTTGTTTCTGTTTCCTGTGTGTGGTAGTAGAAGTGCGTCCATTGTAGAGAGGCACTGTTAGAGATGTCTTTACAGACTTGTATTCCAGGAACTTGGTTCCAGTCCATCATAGACCCTGTCCCTGGGGCAGGAGGGAGTGCTCCTCTCCCAGTGGGATCCTTTCCAAGGTCTTACTTGTCTGTGTACTGTAATTGGTGTCATTTTTTTCCCAGCCAATTGCAAAGGCACAATATTGTTGTCTTTGAGTGAAGATACAGAGCTCTGTTGTGTCTCTAAAGAGACAGGTTGTATAATTGGGTGAGAGTGATTTTTGTTTCCTGACTTCAGGGAGACAAAATAGGGTAGGATCTGCTTTAAAAAGACAGCACTCTTATCTTGGTGGTTTTGTTGATCCAAGCTGAAGCCACTGTAGTACTTTCGTCTCTTTGCTATAGCCCATTTATGTACTTGAGTTTGCAAACTCTACAGGTTACGAAGGTGCTCTTTCAGAATGAATGGATCTGACGTGTTTGGGAAGGACTAGTTCAATATTTTTAGGAGATGGAACTAAAGAGGAGCACCAGACATCCTCATAATCCTTTCTCTGAGGAAGTATGTGCTTTCAGTTGATGGGGAAGGATGAAAAACTAATTCTTCTTTATGTAGGTGTAAGCATGGCACTTAATTTATCTCCTGGATGCACAGAGATGCCTTCTGTAGGAAACATCCATGTGAACTGATCTGTTCATCAGATGGCTTAGTAAGATTTTGCTGTTCACTGTGTTTACATTCTTCTCGCTTTTGTTCATTTTTCCAGACTGTTTCTTGAATAGCAGGTCTTGTCCTGGAAAAAGAGAATTGAAGGAGGAGGACTGAAGAGAACATTAGAGCAGATGTTAGACTCTAGGTGGAAAGCAGTACCTCTGGACAACAGGTTGTGGGGAGTTGGTAGCTGTGTAGGATGTGGGGTTTTCCAGTTATGATATGGCATCTCTTTCTGTCTCCCAGATCGGACTCCTAGTCTCGCATGAGTAGGACAGGAGAACTTCACTGCAGGACCCAGTCAGAAGAAGTTCTAGTCTGGGATAAAGGACAGTATATAAGTGCATAATGTTTTGTGTAATTGCCCAAAACCCCTGAGAAGCTAAAGACAATGGAAGTACGTGAAGGTCGTACCTCTGGGTAGCTTTGTCCATGTATATTTCATCATAGGAAAGCTGATGCTCTGTTTTAATAGCAGAGACAGCAAATCAACTCACCTTTAGTGAGAAACGATAATATTCTAAATGTAATGTTCAGGATGACCATGCCACATGTCATGGACAAGTGGAATTTCTCTAGCCAGGGAACTGCATGGCATGTGCATTTATGAAGCACAAATTATCCTTAGATTTATCAAAGAGAGCTAGATGTCAAACCAATTGACTGTATGGCAGCCAGTTTCTTCAGATGCTCCTTTGTAAAGAGCCAAGAAGTTTCTTAAGAGAATCCTTCTCTGAGAAGGCAGTATCCTGGTGAGGTATACTGTTAGCGTTCAATTGCATGCGTGACATTAGTCACCGTTACAATGACCCAATATGTTTGGGTTGAGATGTGGCTCTAATGGAGGTAGAGAATCAGCCTTCGAAGGCTTATTAAACAGACATCGATGGTCTTCCTGGGCAGCAGCTTTGTGTATTTACCAACAGTACGCTGAAGAGAAGAGGCCAGTTCTTTGGGCAGAACATACATGTTTGTACAGCATCTGAAACAGTGGCTTTTCTGCAACTTGTGATTCCCTAGTTAGTAAAAAGTACACTCCATTAATTTGCTAATACTTACACCCTGAGAATCCCAAGCACTGGTTTGCTATAGGTTAGAAAGTAATGAAAGCATGTAGCTGAAGTGTAGCTATGAAGCTAAACCTGCCTCAGTCTATAGCGGTATTAGGCTTATGATGGTTTACATATGGCAAAGTGTTATTTTGTATGAGATGGGGATACTTGCATTCTGAGAGTAGTGAATATTAGAAGTCCGCTTTACAGAACTGTTTTATGTTTCTCACTCTCTTTGTAGCTCAACTCTGACTAAGAGATCGTAGAATCGTTGAATAATTTGGGTTGGAAGGGACTTTTAAAGGCCATCTAGTCCAACCCCCCTGCAGTGAGGAGGGACATCTTCAACTAGACCAGGTAGCTCAGAGCACTGTCCAACCTGACCTTGAATGTTTCCAGGGATGAGGCATCGACCGCCTCTCTGGGCAACCTGTGCCAATGTTTCACCACCATTATTGTAGAAAATTTCTTCCTTGTATCTAGTCTAAATCTACCGTCTTTCAGTTTTAAAACCATTACCCCTTGTTCTACTGCAACAAGCCCCGATAAAAAGTGTGTCCTCATCTTTCTTATAAGCTCCCTTTAAGTACTGAAAAGTCGCTATAAGGTCTCTGTGGAGCCTTCTCTTCTCCAGGCTGAACAACCACAACTCTCTCAGTCTGTCTTCATAGGAGAGGTGTTCCATCCCTCTGATCATTTTTGTGGCTCTCGTCTGGACCTGCTTCAACAGGTCCGTGTCTTTTCTTTGCTGAGGAGTTCAGAGCTGGACACAGTACTCCAGGAGGCTGAAGGAAGATGGGTTGCTTGTGTAAGAGTGGCCTCAGACAGCTCAGGAGGGGAAATTGTGGAAATGCCACGGTTATGATGTCTGGTTTGACTTGAAACCACAGTATGTGCTCTGAAGTGCTGGTCCCTGAGCATGAAGCTCTTAAGTGTTGCAGCAATTTGAGGAGACAAGCATCCGGTAAAGGATATGCCCGTGGGTATTTTTCAGATGAAACATGGAGGCTTGAGAAATTTATCCAGTTCGATGCATGTCAGGCATCTTGTTTGGCTGATGTAGAAGTTGTAAAACAGAGATGGTACAGAAAACCAGACCTTTCCTAGAACTGTAGACATGATTTAAACAAACATGGCTGAAGCAGCTGATAAACAGGAGGCTGTGCTTCTGTTGTCACTGAAGCAGCATCAAACGAAGGTTATGTAGGTGAGGAAGCCAAAAGGGAGCTGGGGGAGGCAACGTAGCAGTTCAGTTTGCTGAGCTGGCCAGCGTCTGCGCTGCTGCCCATCAGCTAGCATGTGTGGTGCATTTCTTCAGGTTTCTGTTAGGGAGCCTTGCTCTTGTAATGTCATGCAAGCGAACACAACATGGGATTGCTTATTTGGGGACCAAATGGATCTCTGCTTTCACTGAAGCAATTTATGCTGATCAGCACAGATGCTGTTATGGTGTAACAGGTTGGAATTACAGCTTTGTCCCTTGTGCTTTGCACGTACTTCGTGATGGTGCTGTGTGCTGGAGGTAGGGGTAAAATAGGTCTGGTGTCAAGACTGTCCTTCTGACAAAAGAAAAATGGATTGCAAACCTCTTCAAAGTTGATACAGCATCACTGACCAGATCTGATGAAAAGTGAATCAACCTGTCAGAAGAATTTGATTGCTTTCTCCAGGCTGTAGATTGTTTTGAGGAGTTACCCAGGTAGAGTCAAAGCCTGGAGAGTTAAGATATTGTCCGTAGGGCTCTTTGTTAGGTATCTCTTCACGTTTTTCAGTCTTCTATTCAATCTAAAATAATTGCAAGCTTCGAATTCCCCAGGCCAGATTGTCATGAAACGTCCAAAACAGCTTCTCTGGTCATATAGGCTCATAGGTGTGTTTTTGCTGGGGGCTCTGCGAGGCTGAGCCCTACTTTCCCTGTTAGCACTAGTTACAGTACAGTGCATGTTCTCGACTGAGATGGTATTTTTTTTTTTTTTTCTTCTTTCCCTTTTTCAGCAATAGGCACACTGGATTGAGTCCTGGAGTTGTGAGTGTTTATGGCTCTGCTTTCTTTATAAATAACTTGCTTTCAGAAATTCAATAGCTTCTGGTTAGAATTGTGCCTGCTTATGATTTAAAGGCATTAACAGAAAGGTATTACAAAATATTTCTTAGCCTAGAAGGAACTTGCTAGTAGCTTTACTACATTTGAGGTGAAGGATTCCAAAGGATAATAAAAATGCAGGAGGTGGTTGTAGAGGAAGGAAGAGTGTTTAGGATTAAGCATTTTGCTAAATGCTAAAATACTTCCTGGAAATACACAATGCAACCCTCATTTTTTTGTTGTTGTGATAGCATGATGATTAGGATCATTCTGTGCTGTTAGTGTTGTTCCTTGAGCTGGTCAATGTAATACTATACAGATCAGTTTGTTTGTACTAATCCCCTTCTTTGTTTCTGCTTGAGGCATGCAAATTCCAGTGTGGTTGCATAGCAAATGTGTCTGAAGAGGTGATGGAGTGTAGTACTATGGAGTAGTTGAGCACTATTTCCTAGTACAGGCTGCCTTTGGTAGTCTATGCTAGCCTGGGTTCTAGCTCTGCTATGCGTCTTGGAGCTCTCCCTCTGGCCGAGCTACTGCCTCTTAACAATTGTCCTGGACAGAATAATTCTGATTAACCTTGAATGTAGGGGGCTCAGAGCTTCTTCATCACACCCCAAGCGCCTGCGAGTTACCTGTTTCCCTTCAAAACAGGCCAGATGTTTTCTGTAGGAGACACTGTTGAAGGCACAGCAAAACAGTGTGTCTGTACAGGCGTGCCAGGGATGTAGTTGCAGGCATGCCTGCTGTTGGATTAATCCGTTTGTGGAACTCTGATTTAATTACCTCCAATGTTTTTGTAGGATGGTCTGGCTATGATGTGGCCAATGAGGAATTTTTGTATCTTAGTTCTGATACCTTTTAAAATTGTTGTGGACAGTGGTCCAAGTATCTTTGTTAGCTCCTATCCCACATTCAGGTCAGTCTGTGCTGCTTTGCAGAGCTTTTCCTGCTGCTCGCTTTCCAGATATGTACAAGTGAAAAAGCTGTTGGGGACTCGGACAGAAATGCTGTTTGAAAAGGCAGCACTAATATCATTAAACTAAAGACTTGGTAAAAAAAAATAAGCCTTGTCAGAGAGAACTGAGCTCAGCTAATAGTGTAACAACTTCTTGCGCTTCATCTTTCCCACCCACTCGCTGCAGCAGACTCCAGGATCCAAACAAGCCTGTTAGGCACACAGCTAACATGTGACATGCACTTAGGGGCTGCTCCACTGCGTTCTTGCTTTAGGGGTGGCTGTTTTGCGCTGTCCACTTCTACTTGGCTGGTAATTATCCTGGCACTGTCTTTTTCTCTTTTTTCTTATTTGCTCTTCTGCTTTGAAGGAAAGTTCCACTGAAATGTCAGCTGCTTTTGGGGGGGAAGGTTGAACAACATGTACGTACGTCTCCTTATTGGTCTGCTGTGAAGTGATTTTCTTTGAGTACCAGACTCCATGAAACACATTTATTGTGATAATCTAGTGTTCCATCCAGAGAGGCCAAACCAAGAAAGCTAACAGATATCCTCAAAGCTGGTTAGTAAAATCAGGTCCTATCTGCACATGCAAGGCTTAATAGCATCTATTTCATGGACAGAGTGGGGCAAATATATTAAGTGGTCAGCTGAATGGTTTCTTGAAATGCTTCCCCAGTTGGTTTCTTAGTGCAACACAGCTGAGAAAGAGGACTGAGTGCTCAGGAACTCCTTCTGTGTTTTTCCCCTGCAGCTGTTGAAGAACTGGACCCCGTTGTTTAAGAACTACATAAAACGGGCGTCAGATCACTTGAATGCCTTATTTGCCATTGAGGAATTCTTCCTGGAACACGACAGTCTCTGCACATCAATAGCTAAAGTGAGTATCCACTCCCAACTCTGAGGACCTGTTTTTGCTAGATTCATGGTGAAATGCATCCTGTCTGCATCATTGGCTTGTCTGCTTTAGAGGAGAAAATTTGGGGGTCTCAGTGGAGAGTATGTATAGAAAATCCATCTATAACACTTGTTTAAAAAAAAAATTCTATGTCTACCCGTGCCTTTGAGGGAGCACAGCTGAGGCTGAGTATTAATTACCATCATGCAGCCTGAAGGGAGCTGTTATTTTGTGGCTTCTAACCTAGATGCCCTTGTTGTGTGACGCTGGAAGAGGCGAGGACAGAGACTTGCTTTAGGAAGAGCTTTATTTCATTTGTCTCTCCGTGGTCCCTGGGATCTAACTGCCAAATGGTTTATCCTGCTTTAGAGTGCAAAACAAGCAATGCTGGGAATACGGGTGGGATTTCTTGTTCAGGCTGAGCTAGTTATGAAACTGGGAATAAAGGGGAGCTGACGTGTGGCTTATTACCTACCTCCCCGCTTCTGAGATTTTTCAGTATATTCCTCCTCACCCTCCTTTACAAATATTTTGCCCTTGCATTCATTCTGCCCTGTCACACGGAGAGCATTCGACTTGGATCGTGAGTCTTTCCTTTAGCAGTGTCTCAGGAAGCCCGTGTCTCTTTTGGAAGAGCTCTCCTAGAGCCTGCTTAACTCTTGGTTCCTCGAGAAAGAGTAATCCTAACTTTTGCTACCAGTGCTTCTGGCTAATGGCAGAACACTTAGGACTGGAGCCAAAAGCCTTCAGTTTGGTGAGCCAAAATGTCCTTGAATTACAGCAATTGTTTGGCATGTGTCCATTGTTCTAGGGGCCTGGGTTTCCCTGGAGGCTGGGAATTGAAGTGACACTTTATATTTGGAGTTGGCAGTCAGCTTTGTCAGTGCTCTGCCGCAAGGAGACCGACTGCAAAGTGCCTGCTTTGCCTGAGCACAAAGGCACCCTGAGAAAACATGATTGCATCTTACCCTCGCTGCACTGGGCAGGAGTTTGAGCTGATGAATGACCAATTGCTTTGACACCTGCCATAAGGCACTTTTAAGAGAGAACTGGCAGGAGGAGGGAGCCTGGGGCAGAGCTGGGTAGATTCATGCTCTTCTCTGCACATGTCACCATAGTGCATATGTGGGGCTGCGTAAAGAGTTGCTTGTTAGATCTGCTTTGGGGACGGGGTTTTGGGATGCTTTAAAAAGAGAACTTAAGTAATATCTTGAACTGACATCCTCTGTGGCCCTTTGTTGCCTACAGATCTCAGTCATACACTGCCTCCACAGAGCTGAAGCTGATGGGGCTTGAACTTCAACTCATTATGTGTCATAGGATCTAACTGTCAGGAACATAAGGCTTGGTAGGAGAAGCACAGTTATTTTTAACAATAAAAGCAAAATGAAGCAGACTGAGTGCGTTCTGTTGAAGATGGAGCTGGAAGACACAGATTATGTGCAAACTTTGTGCTTGGACATGAACTAGCCCCAAAAGATCTATAGAGAGCCCTGTTCTCTTTTCTAATTGATGCAGGTGTTGATGACGTTTTACCAGCTGGAAATTCTGGAAGAAGATGTAATTCTCAATTGGTTCTCTTTGCGGGACACGTCTGACAAGGGAAAGCAGCTTCGTAAAAACCAGCGGGTAAGTCCCAAAGGTGTTTAAAGTGGGTGGGTGGAGGAGAGAGAGAAAGAGACAACAGCTGCTAAAATAAACTTGTGAGTGGATTTTGGTGCCACTGTCGCCTTCTGTGGAGCAGCTGCCATTACGTGATAGGCCAGTAATGCACCAGTGCATTGAACGCTAAGCAGCACAACTTTGTCCTCCAGAACAGACATTTCTGCGCAGTCTGCTGTAATCATCCTGTTAGGATGAGGAATGGAGGTAGTAGGAGAGGGAGATTGTTTTTAGTGGGCTCTGTGTAGCACGAGGCCAGCGCTTTCTGGAGTAGTAGCACAGCTTCTCTAAGCCAACACCCATTTAAAATGGGCTTTAGGCCAATGCCCTGTGTGCTGGCCCCATGCAATTCCTTTGAAGCTTTCATTCCTGGCTCACCAGTCCCTTCGCATATATTTCTAAGCGTTTGCTGTACCGAGTGGTTTCATTTGGCTTGTGTTGCAAGGAGCGTATAAACTTCTCCCCTCCACCAGGCAGAACTTTGTGCTGCAGTTTGGCTGAGCCCTGTTCCAGTCCTCCTCCCTGGATCTGGAAGAGGAGCAGGGGCAAAAAGCCATCTCTGAAGAACTCCAACTTTGTTTAAAACCTTTGCAAAGTTGGCTCTTAGTATAGGTCAGCAGTGCTTTCAGCTGCTTATTTGAGCCCAGTTAAAAGGTAAAATGAGCTGCTTGCTTTATAGCAATTTCTCAGGGAATAGGTCTTTCCCAGCAGAGTTTTCTTAACATGTCTTAGCTAAGGCACAGCTGTCATCTCTTTTCCCTCAAGCTCTGAAAAACTCTCAAACTCATCTTTTTGCTGAGTGTTGTGGGGATTGTCTGACTGGAGGAATCTCCCTCAGGAATCTAATCAGTCTGAGTTTGTCC
>NW_009647955.1:211537-216732 GCF_000708025.1 Charadrius vociferus | reverse complement strand
ATCTGCCTCTGTTTCCTCTTCTCCTAAGAAACATTCCTTCTCTTTCTTGTGCATGATAGTGGTGTTCACCAACACGGTGTAGTTGTTGAGTGTTCCCAGCATCTGTTTGGTGTCACTTATTACCCAATTATGTTTCATTCTCTCTGCAGCTCCAGAAATTTATCCAGTGGCTGGAGGAGGCAGAGGAAGAGTCGTCTGATGGCGACCAAGACTGACATGGTGGCTCGGCATGAGTAGAGGCACTCTCACTGCCTTTCTGGGCCAAGTGGGCAGAACAAGATCAATGCCAGTGCATGGTGTGTAGATGTGGGGCCTGACATCGAAGTGACTGACAATCCCATCATTAATTGAGTTGTGTGTTCCCAACTTTGCCACTTCCCTCCTTCCCTCACTTGCCCAATGGCACCTTACGTTGGATGGTTGCAGCCCAGTGTAAAAACTGTAAGGGAAAAGCAGGAGGTGGTGATAACTATAAGCTATCTTTTGGGAGGCCGTTGTTACTAATAGAAAGGGAGCAAATAGATGCAGATGCATACAGTGCCCTTATAAATCTAACCATCGGGGCTGTGGAAGAATGGTCATACAGCGAAGTTATTTCAAGTCACTGTTGCTTTTGGAGCTAAGAGAACTCCCGCTGAAGAGACACTGGCAAGGTTGGTGAGTAGGAGCACGTGGATTAGGATGTGGAGTGCAGGACTGAGAATCAGGAGTTCCTGTGCCTGGAGAAGATGCAGTTGTCTGAGGATGCCCAAGGCGTTTTGCAGCCTAGAAGGCACTTCTGTGATCTTTTGAAAAGGGAAAATCTCTTGCCATCTGCCGTGCTAGGATCTAACACAAGGTTGCACAGTAGAGTTGGTAAAACCATGTGTTTCCCCCTTCTGTAGAACAGGGGATAATACATGCTTAGTTCCCCCTGCGGGGGTTGGCTAATGGTGAATGCACTGGCCAGTGAAATGCTGTATGGATCACTACATCTTAGATGTGATCTGTCTTCTGTGTGTCCCCAGTTTAGCAGACATGTTTTAGAAAAGTGTCTGTTTCTTTATTTCATTATAAAAAGGGAGCAGAGGTGCCTGGCTCCTCCTGCTGCACCGACTACACTTGCGTTTTGCTCTGGGAGCACTAACCGCACCAGCTGCTTTAAGGAGGACGCAAGTTCCAGTGTGAAAAGGAGCAAATGGTATTTCCTTCAACAGCATGTCCTTTGCGTTTCCACATGATTTCAGTTATACAAGCTTGCTTACTTCATGTCCTTTTATTTATTTGAAAACTTCCCTTCCCTCAGACAGCAGGGAAAGTGCTGCGAACCCACTGTAAAATTCAGCAGCCACAGAGCAACTCTGCATGCAGCAGGGAACAAGCGTGCCTCTGGCACTTTGTTGCCAGCACAGACAGTGTGTGGCAGCAATAAGGCCAATAAGGCCTTTAATAACAGCTTTCTTGGAAGTGTCGTGGTGCTGTGTTCTTCCCTGCTCTCAAAGAACAGAGAAAAAAAGGCACAGCCAGAATCAGGTTGTGTTCACAGGTGGGTTATTTGTTGGATGTGCTGACCTTGCCTCTGCCCCTTCAGGAGGAGCGTGGAATAAATCCTTTGCGGGGGGGAAATGCACTGGAGCTGCCCACTCAGGATATTTACTTGGCCGTTCCGTGGTGCCACAATTGTCAGTGAGGGGACAGCGTTGGATGCTGGAGACCAGGGATACTGCCTCTTAAAAACTGAAGTTCAGGCAGGGCGATCTTGTGCACTCACACTACCAGTTGCCAGGATTGTGCATAAATGTGCTTGTTTTCTGACATTGCAAACTCAGTCTTGTAAATGTTGGGGAAATGGTTGGTATCTGAATTTTCTGTATCTGCCAATATTTAATTCAGGGAGCAAATAAAAACTATCCTGGTGTTACTGCCTTGTTTGCTTTGTTTGACATTGGATGTATGTCTTCAGTTGTGGCACGTGCCCGAACAGGGCTTAACGGGTAAGCTAAATAACTCATTGTTACTTTTTCCTCAAGAGATTTTAAGCACATAACAGGCAGGTAGGAAATCAGCACACCATTGAATTGGTGTAAATGTTCAGTGATAACTCACACCCTCACTGCTCACAAGTAGAGAACAGTTTATTAAAACTTCTGAACTCAGAATCCTGAAATGGGTGAGGTTTGGTTTTGTACAGGATTATGTTGCAAAGATAAACCTTAAATCCTATGAAACCTGTTATCCTTTGTCAAGATAGGAATTAATGGGAGAATTAATGGCTGCTAGGTACTGCATCGTGCCCTCCTGACATTGGTGAGGAAGAACTGGCCGAAAGGGGGATGGACAGCTCTTAGTAAAGCCATTTACAAACCAGCTGCAAGACTTGGCAATTTTAAAATCTCTTTGGACTTCTTAAGTATTTTTTTTTCCCTGTTACAATGTAAAGATAGCTTTAAAATAGGTTTAACATGTAGTTCTGTAAATGGTTCGGCTTTGCCAGAGGCTCTTGATTCTTTGTGCCAAGTAACAATTCCACTTTTGTTCTTTCCACATTCCTTCCTCCTTTGCTCCGTAGTAGCCGACTTCATGGTGTGAGCTGCTTTCTTACCCAGGGGTTGAGATCCAAGGGGAGAACGTTGCTCTGTGGCCAAATATCCTTCAGGCCTCGGTGGGGTGTGGTGGGATGGTTTTATAGGTGCTGGGAATAGAGTACCAAAAAGGAGACAAAGTGTAGGACACTTCATATTCTCCGGGGTGGAGTTCTGGCATCCTTATGGGTGGGTAAGTGTATACTGTTTAACGGAGCATTAATTGCATTGCTTAAGGATCGGGTGGGCTTGATGCTTCCTCTTGCTTTCAGTCAAGATTTGTATTTGGTTGGAAGACTAGAAATGCCTTTGAGAGCAACCTTGATTGCACAATCATTGCTAGCCATCTTTCTGAGCAATGTAAGCAGTAAGTATTTTTATTTTTTCTAAGGCCATAGTAGTCTACTTGTCTGACTTCCCATCTGACATACATGGATGGACGGATGTCACCTGGTGTTCCTGTATCAAACCCATAACTTCAGTTAACAACAGTGCGCCTTTTAGAAAAAGGTAATAGTTTTGTGTTGCTTAAAGGTGTAAGTGATGGAACTCAAGGACATCCACCTCTGCTTTGGGCTGTTCTGAGATTCACTAAAATGCCTGGAGCCTGTTTACTCTAAGGGGAAGCAATGCTATCAATGTTGCAATTTTTAAATGTAGGTATCAGCCAACAGGCTGTTCAGAAACCCCTTCTTGTGGACCCAGAGTGCTCAGCACAGTCCCCTACCGCTAATTTCTTTGGTTCTGTGTTCTTAACCTCTGTTCATTAAGAGTGAGTCATACTTCACAAGACATCTGCCAGCAGTTAAATCAACCTATCGTTTGAGTCTATTCAACGCTCACCCTGTTTTAAACAAAAAGGCAGCGATAACAATGAGATTTCACCTGCTGCCACCCTGGGGGCGTGTGGCACCCCTCCTCTGGGCTGCATGTGCTCCCTTGGGTGCTCAGCACTTCAGAAAGTTGTCCTTTGGGTAACAAGGGTATCTAACACCTACAATACAGGCTCCAAGTGGTATCCACGACTGTGCTGGGACATGGGCAAGCGAGTGGCCCTGTCAGGAAAAGACTATCACTCTCACATTGGCCCAGCTTTTGACGCAGGGAGGCATCGCAAAAAGACTTAAAGATCAGCTCTGTCGGGGTTGACACAATAAGAAGCAGCTTAAACTAAACTTTTCCATTCCTGACCTGGATTCTTCTTTCCAGATGCGCCGGCTTTTACCACAGAGCTTCGAGCATGAGGAAGTGACAATGTTCCAAGAGCTGATGTGGAAACACCAGAGAGCCTCACGCCTCTTACAACTTCTGCTTACCTGAGGTCTTCCCTTGCTTTTTTCTTTTTTAATTTAACGTCAGGTTCTTCACCCAGTCTAGCAGTGCTGCCCAGATAATTGCTAGCAATGCCTACAGGGCTCTTTCATGCATGAGGAGGCTATTTAGCTCGCGCCTGCCAGCCAGCCGGAGGAGCTTGGCTCTGTTCCCTAGAAGATCTCTCTGGTTCCTCTTCCTGCGGCAGGTGAGTCTGGCGCTGAGGGCTGGTGATCTGGTCTCACGCCTTGTGCAGGCCCACAGTGTAGCTCTCCCTCTGGATTTGTTCCTTCTAATCCAGGACCGCGCAAGGCGGTTCTTGCCCGTCCTGGTGGTGGGTGTTCCCCAAGCTCCATCCACCCCAGCTTTCCTCTCGGCCGCAGCTCCAGGAAACTGCTGATGGAGACGGTTCCTCGGCACCCCTTGGGTGCTGGTGAGGTGTCCAGAGGGGAAGCCAGCTAGCCCGAGACTGCTGCGGCACAGAGGCAAGTCCTAGGGGCTGGGGTCACAGTGCTGATGACTGTAGGTAAGAAACTGATAGGGTCTGGGGAGAGAGAGGATGGGGAAGAAACTGCAGAGCCAAGGGACTCTGTAGGACCTGATATGAGCACAGTTGAAGAGGCCATGGTATGTGGAAAGGATGGTCATGAAGAGCAGAGGAGGGGGTCACTTGGTGAGGAAATGAAAGTGGAGAACTTGAACGGACGCTGCAGTGTCCAGTGTACCAGGGATGGTTGTTGGATGGTGACAAGGGGTTTGGAGGGAAGCCACAGCTGGAGAGGAACTGGGGTGGGAGGTACCGTGCTCCTCTTGTGCAGAGTCCCTGTGTGGGGTGACCATCAGAGATGGAGTACGGGGAGTTCAAAGGGGTCTGGACATGGGAGGACAGGGTAGAGTAGGGTATACCTCATGTTCTGTAAGCTGTGCTTGCGGAGTTGTTGATGTATGAGGAGCGTGGGGAAGGCTGGGAGGTGTATGGAGGAGGACCAGGGCTGCTGAAATGGAGGGGGAGGCCTGGGGTGCGTGCATGAGAAGCAGCGGAGGTTGCAGGACACAGGAGCACACATGGCACAGGAATGACCATATGTGTGAAGCAGCATCGGGGGGGGTGAGGGTGCAGGAGGGGATGGAAGCCGAATGCGGGGTGGGCTGGGAGGGGTATACGGGCACACCCCAGCTGGGATGGGAATGTGGGTGCGTGGGGAGAAGGCGGCTGTGTGTAAGGGGACGCGGGTGTGAAGTAAAAATCCAAACCTACCCGCAGGCGGTGGGGCTCTGCGTGGCCGGGGGAGGGGGGCAGGCAGAGGGGGAGCAGCCCCGGGG
>NW_009647955.1:204013-210767 GCF_000708025.1 Charadrius vociferus | reverse complement strand
GGGGGGCTGGGGCCATCCGCCCCGCAGACGGCTCGGGCTGGGGCTGGCTCCCCCCTCCGCACCCCTGTGTCTGCCGGAGGCACCTCGGAGGAGCCCATCGTCCCGTCCCCGGAGCCCCCCCTCCCCGTGCTCGCCGTGGTCGGGCAGCACCCGGCCTTGGGAGGGGGCATCTCCCATCGCGGCCCACCGTGGGGGTGTGTAGGGGTGGCGTCCCCCCGTGTGTCCTACTCGGGATTGTCATTCCCCACCGAAGGGGCCTGGGCAGCTCCCACTGTGCCTGCCTGGGGAGAGTGCCCCTTCCTCCCGCCGCCAAGAGGGTGCCGGGTCAGTGCCCCCTCCATCAGCCCTTCCCAGGGAGTGGATTTGGCGACAGTTGTGTTCTCCTACCATCCATTTTGGGGAGGGTCATCCATTTTGGCAGCTTTGTCCTCCACATCTTATCTTTGGGACAAATGGGTAGAGGGGACCAGTGTTCTCCTCCCCTGCCTCCATGGAGAAGGAGTGAGAGCTCTCCACGTGCTGCCCATCTCCAAGCAAGGGCTGCATACAAGACCTGCTGTCCCCACATACATGTCCCATCCTCAAGATAAGATGTCCCATATCCGATCTCTGGGATGGATGTGTATAGAAGACGGGTGATGCCCTGCCTCGGTTCCCATCTCCTGCAGGGCAGCCCTCTTCCAACACTGGTATTTTCATAACTACTTTTGTGATGCCTTTTGGTTCCTTCCATCACGTGGGGCTGTTTGGAGGTGAGGAGGAATATTCTGTCCCTTCTTTGGATGGTTGTACTGACTAATCTTCTGGGGAGCCCCTGCTGTCTCCCACCCTCGTAAAGTTGGTGACTGTTCTGGGAAGCAAGTACCATGTGAAGCCGACTGACTGTAAGACTCTTTGTCCCCACTGTGTTTTGTCCAGAGTCTTCCTACATCTGACTCTCCTCTAGTCTTTTTGAGGACCTCTGTTTCCATCCTGGGAACGTAGCTTCTCTTGGCTTCCACAGCATGTGACCCGTTACCATTCCTAGCACTTTGGTATTTGAAAGAGTTGCATGATCCTCCTTCCTCTGGATTTTCCCCCTCGCCTCTGAAGATTGAGTGTTTAGAGTAGGTCTTGTGTATGGAGGCTGGGACTGCGAAAAGCTTTCAGTTTTATAGTCTTCCTGGTGTCTTCTTATTGCGCCAAATACCTCCCTAGGCTGTGATCTTGGCTCGTACCCTATGTTGAACAGGGCTGGGCCTGTTCAGGGCTTGGATGGAGATCGGTGTGGCTGCCTCAGCAGGAGGTGCTCTCCCCTCTGCAGCCAAATTATCCCAGTGCCCAGGTTCCCGTTAGCTCGGGAGGTGCCAGTTTTCAGATGAGGCTTGAAATTTGGAGTCACTCCTTTGACCACAGTCTGGGACGCTTTGCCTCTCTAAATTCCTCCTGACCCAGTGGAGAGCTTGAGTGCTCAGAAGCTTCCCTGTTCTTTCCAGGCAAATAGAAGTCTCATTTTCCATAAATTTCCTCAGCAATATCAGTTGTCTGCAGATCGTTTCCTGTCCCTCAGCTGTTGAGTAGCGTTGGGTGCTACGAAACAGCTGCCTCTCCCCATCTCAGAGGGGACTGTGTTCATTGGTGGGAGAAGCGAATTCTCCGTGCATGCTGTTTGTAAACAAATGCTTTGGGATCCTTTGAAATGTTGTTCTTGAAGTGAATTCAAACTTGTCTTGAATGAAACATTGCCATGTGGGTGGGAGAGTGTCTGCGTAACTATAAACAAAGTTTGGTAATAAATAGCAGTGTCTCGCGTTGGGAAGAGGGGTCTGGTGGCAGCAAAGTTCTGTGCTGTGCCTTTTCATCCTCCTCTGTTTCTTTAAGGCTCCACAAGAGGAGGCAGATGGTAGATTAATGAAACTCAACGATAAAGCAGCATAGGGAGTTGTGGATGTTAGCTGGGAGAGGGGAAAATCACTCAGGAAGACACAGCAAGTTTAGTTGCGTCAGCAAAGCATGGGATGAGATTTTTTTTTTTTGTTGGGACCAATTCAGCTAATTCTTCTGGGAAGAATGAAGCTTTCAGGAAGGGAAGGTGCAGCTGAGAGGGGTCGGAGGCTCCATCTGAGCAGCCTCGGCGAAGTCCTGCGTGATGAGTTGTGCAGTTGGAGCAGCATGTGGCAAGGCCTTGTGTGGAACAGACGAGAGAGAACTTCTCGAGGTGCTACTATGGATGCCCCATCAGGAAAGCTGTTGTTGCTTCTTTCTGGAGAGCTGAAGAACGTGCTGGTTGTTCGCGGGAGTATGGGACAGGGGGAACAGCCAGAGCAGTCCAGCTGCCGCCTCATCTCTTGAGAAGCCCTGGAGCCCCACGCACAACTTGAAATAGAATCATAGAATTGCAGAATCCTTTAGGTTGGAAAAGACCTTTAAGATCATCGAGTCCAACCGAAATGTTTTGTGATCCCCGGTAATTGGTGTTCCAGGAGAAAGCAAGCCATTGGTCTGCAGGGAGAGACAGGGATGGAAGGGCAGAAGGCACCTCAGCTGCTTGACTGTAAATGCGTGGGCAATTACTGAAAACCAGAAGGGAATTAACTGTGACTGTATTCAGAAGCTGTGTGCCAAGGAAGGGCATTACACTCTCACGTGTATCCTTCTCAGCCCCTTCCCTCAAGATGCCCTCTGCCCAGCGTGGGGGATGGCCTGGCTTGTGCTGACAGTTGCTAAGCTGGGCTGGTTTTTGTCATTTGGGCAGTATCCAGAAGTCATCCTCAGGGTAAATAAAGCCCCTTCGTGAAAGAGACAAAGCTTTTAACAGTGGATGGCCTTATGGCAGCTGATCAATGAGGAGGAGACCTGCAGATCCAATGGCTCCTGCTTTTCATCAGCAATTGGACCTTTTGCAGGATCCCTGTGTCATAAGACTAAGTTCTCCTCTCGTCTCTTATTGGGAACAGAGTCATCTCACCTTTCAGGGTCACCTGGGGCGAGATGTGGTCTAACGTTTCCTCTCACCTCTGTTGCCCAGACTGAATCTGTTTCTCCCTCTTCCTCCTCTTTCCAGGCTGTGGATCTCCAGCCTGGCATTCCCTTCAGCTCACCCCATCCCCAAGGCAGTATTACAGCCGCAGTCTTGGTGTGTGGGATTTTTCATTCTTTTGTTTATCTTGTTAATATTTGTTTGCTCTGAGAATCAGGGCGGTGATGGAGCAGCTTCAGTGTTTACATCTCCTTGGAAATGTGAACTGAGGCTCCGCTGGGTGGCTGTGAAGTTGTCGGGCTACGCCAGGAGCTAATCCTAGTCAGAGTGCTCAGCCCCAGATTAAGAAGACCCCAGAATGGTGTCAACTCTTGGTGGGAAGGAGGAGAAATGAGAAGATTTCATGCATCTTCCTGGGGAGAGGAGCTGTGAGCATCAGGAAGGCTGCAGGGTTTCATTGCCTGGTCTACCCAGCATGTAGTGGGCTACAGCAGCAGATAGAGAATCCATCCCGAGGCCAGTGGTGCGGAGCATTGATACAGGGAGCAGATATTTGTGCCCTTGTTGGCTTTGTGTATTGCTAATCCCAGAACTGGAGATGTGGAGGAGCTAAGCGGGCTGATGGTGGAAGTATGGCAGTTCAGAGGTGTGGTACAGTCTTCTTAGGCCTGAGATACTTTGTGTGGATGTGCCTCCCTGGAAAGTGTGGAACTACCCTTAGCCTGTTAACCTTGCCCTCATTAGACAATGAAGGTTTTTTTTTCCTCTACAGCTTGAGTCTTTTTATTCAACATTCTACAGGTAAGATCTGTGTGCTGGTCAGCAGGAGAAAGCCTCAGATCAGTGCAGTGCTATGTGTGCTTGTGAGGTCCATGTTCTCCATCAAGCCATCTGCAGGTTTTTCATGGACTTTTCAACACATTTTTTAGTTTCCGTCTTTTTTTTTTTTTTCCTAATCTGTGAAATGGTAATTGTAACAATGCTCCTGTGTCTTGTCTTGTCTGCTTGACACTGTGAGCTTTTTGGGCAAATATTTGTGTGGATCTTAGCATGACAGAGCTCTTGGTTCCATAGAGGTGCTGCAAGAACAGTACTGTAAATTCTCCTGGGGACCTGTGTAGTTGGGAACGGAACAATCGTGCTGGTGGTCTGTGGTAGTTTGTAGTTTGCTGGGATGCGAGTTTTAGTGTTGTGTAAAGTGTTGCCTCCTGTGTAAGTCCATTGTGAGAAAGGTACCTGTTTCTGGGCAGGACAGATCTTCTCGCCAGCCAGGTTGTATGTATGTGTGCCCCAGCTGAACTACAGGTTTGACTTTTCGTGTGGCCAGGTGACTGGTACAACTCTGAGGATAATCTTATATCAATTGAAATGTGGTTTCTTTTGATTCATTTTTTGCTTGTAATTGGTGCTGCTCATTTTCTGTCAATTGAAAGGTGTTCCCACAGGGGCATGCTAAAGTTTAATTTAAACTTTTCAAAGCAGTTTCAGTTAAATGGGTGCAATTTGTGCATCCGGGTAAGTCCTTAGCACCTGGCCTGAATTCCATCTTGTCTTTCCATAAATTCTGGAACGCCTGAAAGTTTGGATTTCTTCTGCATGTGGAGAAGGCATGCGAGTGATCATCTTGCTTATTTTCGCTTCACTTGGCCACCTCTCCACTTCCAGGCTGGAGAGCAGAAACATCTGCATCTCCTGCAAAGGGACCGTCCCTTCCTCCCCCATCTCGCCTATTTGTTCTGCATTGCCGGGAGGACGCTGGTGATTTGAGGTACAGTGGTGGGATGGTGCTGCTCTTCCCACCACTGCTGGTTTCTCCCTCTTGCAGGTCTCCATTCTGATTTTAACTTCAGAGCTGTGGTGAGTGATTTCCTAGGTCTCAACTGTGAACCAAGTGAAAATTGGTTTCCAGCTAATCGCTAGCCCGGTATCTAATCCAGACCTGCTTAATTATCACCTGCTCCCCAAAGCCGGGTACAAGGCAGTGATTAGGGCAACACTCTGGAGGCAGAACAAAGCGGGCGCTGCTGGAATTCCCAGTGCAGGGGTCAGATGCCGTTGGTATTTGGCGACCTCATCTCCTGCACATGTGCATGGGGAAACGCGTTGACGCTCACTGAAAGGCTGAGTGATTTATTTTTATTGCAGGATCTTTTTGAAATTGATGCCAGCAGTGACTGTCCTTCTGGCTGGAAGTGTTTGGAGCCAAGGAAGGGATCCTAAACTTAATAAGCAGTGTCAGTCCCTAAGCAGTGGTGAGCCGCTGGCATGATGCCCCTGCCTTTCCTGCCAGCTCTTTGTAGCGTGAGTTGGGGGAGTTGTTTTATTTTGATTTTTGGAACTTTATTTTTTGAATTTTGAGCTGGAAACTCTGCTGTCTGCAGAAGACCTTTGCTTGTCCCATGCCCCTGGTAGAGAGTGCTTCCATGACAGTGTGGATTTCACACAGGGAGAGGTTGGCAAGAGGCCTGTGAGCAAAAAGGCCTCCAAAACTGCATGCGACTCCTTTGCATGCTCATGTCCTTTGTGGTACTTCTGTTCGAGTGACAGCATTGGGTTGGCTGTGAGGTGGCCGATGCTTTTCTTCATCTTCTGGCTCATCCCTGTCCTTTCTGTGCCGAGGGCAGCACTTAACCGTGTGAGAAGCCACAGCACCCCATCTCTTGTGCTCCCCGCTCCATAGGATGCGTAGTTCCCTGCCTGCTCACATGGGATGTGCTGCCCCAGTTAGCTAGGTTCCACCAGAGATTATTTTTTGGACGCTTTGCATGTAGGTTACTGCAGCCTGTGCCTCTGTCTCCTGGGCTGCTGAGGATTTGGCAGAGAGCTGCTAACCACTGTCTGCGCTTGTGGTGGGAAGTTCCTGTAATGCTGCCCGTGCTGGGGGGTGGCCCATCGACACTGGAGCTGATCCTGGCTGTAGCTGCTGCTGGAGGCTGTTTCCAAGTGTCGTGGTGGGGGGGGGCCGCAGCGGTGCCAGGGCTGGGGTGCAGATGGAGAGGGTTAGTTGATGGTATTTGCTCCTTCCCTGGGTTGTATTGTCTGCGCCTGGCAGCGTGTGTCCTGCTGTTCAGACCCGGCTATTACTGACTCCGTAGGTGTCCGACTTTGTCTGTTGTGGTTGGAGCTGTGCTCCGAAGGCCACATTGGATGGCAGTCGTAGCCTGGTTTCTTTGCCCAGGGGTGGCGTTCGGAAAGCCAAGTTAGCCAAATCGGGCCACAGACCAATTTCCCTAAGGCCTTGTCTGTACTATGCAAACAATGAAACTTTACAACAGCTATTGAACTTGTTTGCAGCTAGAGCTGGTCAGAATATTTTTTTTTGACTGAATGTATTTTCTCCCAAAATATGGTGTTATGTTGAAGCCAGCATTTTTCTTGGAGTGGTATTGTTTTCAATTATGTTTTTGATGAGAATGTTTCTTAATATTAAGCCTCTCTTGTCATCTCTGGAAAAAAAAGAGAAAGAAAGGTCAAGAAACCTTTGCCCATCTATGAGAATGCATCTGTTTTGATGCAGTTCTGTGTTTTGAAATCATCTGGAGGACTCTGGTCCTCCAAAGTCCTGCACAGAGCAAAAACCTACCTTGACATCTCAGAATTTACCATGAAGTAAATGTGTGCGCCTTGACTGTCTGTGGTGCAGCTGTGCTCCAGCATGGTTTAGTCTCTGAGGTCAAGGCCAAAGACTGTTAAAAATGGCTCATAAACCCCCATAATCTGGGTCATGACCTGAGCGTTGTTCGTTGTTATGGGATGATAGTGGTGGCCCCGCTGCTCAGTCTTCTGGTTCCTGCT
>NW_009647955.1:194899-203976 GCF_000708025.1 Charadrius vociferus | reverse complement strand
CCTGCTGAAAAACATCTTTTGAGAGTTTCATCTGGAACTTGGCTGTTCCCAAATCCCAGACTGTGGCTCACCTGCAGAGTGGGTACCGGATCTTCTGGGTGGTGGCATAAGGAGTGGTGTTCCTTCCTACACAGCTATGGTGAGAGCAGGATGGGCAGCTAGGGAGGTAGCATTTTGTAATGGACTCTGAGAAGGAAGGTGCTGGCTTGTATGGATGGAAGCAGATGGCCCATAAGCCCAAGACCAGCGTGCTCGGAGCACTGAGCCTTCACTAAGTCTCTCTTCTCCAGCATGCTCCCAGCCTCCTTCACCTGTGATTTCCTTACCTGGTCTCCCAGCAGGCAGAGACATCTGGGTCTGCAGCCTCGTGGCTTGAACTCTTGAAGGTGGAGGTAGTTACCCACCACCATGCGTTTGGGGATGCTCTGTGAGTATAAACAAAGAAAATGTGTTTTCCCCTGCAGCTTTTCTGCTGCACAGATGTGTTAGGCTTGCATCCTCTCTCAGGACCTGGTACCCACCATCTAGACTTGAAGGCTGTATATGTAGAGGTGTAGGGAGCATAGTTAAAATTCCACAAGTCCTTTTTGAGCTCATGGTACTTAAAGTGGTGGGAAGCCTCTTGCATGTCTGCGTGGCAGTTCCTGAACTGTTCTGAGCTGAGGATATCTGCTGTAATGAAGTGCTACTCCTCCACCCTTGACTGCATCCAAATAGATATAACAATGTTGTGGTTTAGGATATTTGATCTGTGTAAAAGCTGATGAAGGAAAGCTGGGCTTACAGAACACAGCAGAAACTGCGCCTGCAGGAAATTGCCTTCATGTTGTTGCACCAGCTCTGCATCGTGCTGCACATCTGATGAGGCAGCAGTCAGGGCTGTGTGGTTTTGGTGTTTCCTATTGATTTCCTCCTCTCTCCATCCCTTGTTTGTTATTCAGAGCCTGCCCTTCTGACCTGTGCTGGATGGATGGTGGTTTTCCAGAAGGGGGATGTGGCACCACGTGGCTGTGTTACTGTTTGTCCTGGTGATGCTGGCTTGTTAGGCAGCAGCTGGCAAGTTTAACTTAAACTTAATCCTGCCGGTGGCTGTCATTGGAAATTTTTGGATTAAATCCTTTTGTGAAGGCTTTTTGGAAGGCATTGAAGTAAGGTACAAATCTGGGAATTAGTCTAATCTCTGTGACTTCGTCTGCTTTGTGTGCTTATCTGTGTAATGCCATGGTGGCCTTAGGAGAGAGTATGGGAGCTCTTGGGCCGTGAATATCACTGTCTCCAAAGACTGCATTAGCTTGCAGAGCTGAAGTATTAGTATATCCCTAAGTCCCTGCTCTGAAGCTCTTGGTTTCACTTGTTTCCATCCCTGTGTTGTTGTTCCTATAGCACAAATATTGAGCCTATCCAGGAATGGGCTGGAATTCTCCAGAGGCTTTGGCGGGCAGAGATGCCTGGTGCTGACCTTCCTGTGCTGTGTAATCCTGTATCGCAGTGGCGGGTTGGGACTGTTGTGGTTGTTTGTATCAAGTATTTATTAAAGGACATGTGCCAGAGACATCGTTTTTCCAGTCACAGCTAGCTACTGAAGGCAGCAGAAGCAGCATTTGGGTACCCTGCTCCACTAAGTCCTCCGTGTTGGTTATCCCCTCAGTGGGGCATCTCTCCATGTATCTTGTTGGCTAAAATTTTCTATCTTGCAAGAACTGGAGGAAAAAGAAGATACAGTGAGCAGTGAGTGAAACATTGCAGTGGGAGTCCGTCCTTCTGGTCCTGGCTGAAGATGTGAGTTGAAAAGGGGAAGGCTTCCTCGCATGACTTGGAGCAGAGATCTGTTTCTGGGAGAGCTGGCACCGGCCGCTGTGTGGGAAGGTCTTTCCTCTGCTGGTTTTTGACCTGCCCCTAGGGTTTGGAGAGGAATTTATTTGCTACGTGGCCCCTCTGATCGCTGGCAGCTGTCTCTGTGATAGGCTGGGAACTCAGGGTTTGGGTAACAGAGGCTGTAGGCTTTTCCTTGTTTTCTGATGGCTGCCAGCTCCTACCGTGTACAGTCTGGTTCTGAAGGACACTGAGGGTCTTCCAGACAGGTCTGTGTTTTGGGAGCTCTGGCTCCGCGTGGATTATCATAGAGGGGAAGCTGACGCTAGCACGTAGCCTGCCCACTCGCTGGGCTTCAGCTTTTTCCCTCGGCATTGCTCTGACCTATTCTGACCTGCTTGAAATTCACAGACCTTTTGTGTCTCACCATCTGTGAGCAAATAGGTTGTCCCCTGTACACTGCACTGTGCTATGCCGATGTTGTTGACAACCAGAGGAGTGTCAGGAGCGTGGTGACAGACCTGCCTTTGTGGCAGGGGCAGGGGGAAGGCTGCTGCTGTGCTGATGGCTCTTTGCTGGGTTGGCCCCAGGGCGCAGCAGCTTCTCAAACTGAAGAAGCTTTTTTCAGAAGCTGTGATGGATATGCAAACTCGTATTCCTGTTTGCATATGGCTAACGAGCTGTCCCAGTTCATTCAGCCCTGCCTAGCTCAACCAGTATTTTAGTGCCATTAGCAGAGAGAATTGCCTGTGGGCCCAGCTGAGGCTGTGCTATACTGGAAGCCCAGATAGGCCCTTAATGCAGGAAGTCTTGCCATTGCGTTGTGCTCATTTGAATATTTTCTTACTGGCTTTTGTAGCTCTGAGTAGGGTGGATTTCAATGGATCTAGCTGCACAGCTGAGTCCCTTATGGCAGACCTCCCAATTGTCTTAGACCAGGCGCTGGTAAATGCACCTTTAGGTCCTGAAGGGGCTCCTGTGAGATAGATTTTCCTTCCAGAGTTTTGTTTCAGCTGGTGCTAAAAGGTGAGTTAGTTTGGTAAAGCTCTTAAGATTATTCCCTGCCCAGGCATCCTGGAAGTGGCAGAGGAGTTTCAGGGTGGCAGCATCTGCTTCAGCTTAGGATACGGTCTGTCTGGGTTTCCTTGGGGCAGCTCCGATTTACTGCAGAGGTATGTAACATCTATACCAGGTGTGGACGTTGAGTCTGATGTGTCTGAGCTGGGTCAGACTCACACGGCATGTGTCTGTGCTTCTGAATCCCCCACCCAGAAACACGGGAGCCTACTGTAGCAGTCTTTCTAGATGTGCTGATATTGCCTATGTGGGACACTTCAAAAATCTTGTGGTGCCTTCATACGATGTTACTTTTGGTGCAGTTGGTACCTGTGCTCTGGTGGGAAGTTTCATGTTCCACATGCTTTCCCGTGTAGTGAGGTGCGTAGTCTTAAGGTGGGGACTGTGTCTGGCCACGTTATCTGTAGGGACCAGATGAGCTCCTGGTCGGTCAGCACATGGTGCTGGCACTAAGTGTTCATGGTGACTTTACATGTGACTAAAGGAGAGATGCTTCATGCGATATTGATACTAACATCACAGATAATTAGGAAGCTCAAAATCAGGGTCGTCTTGTAACTTGACTTATCAGCAGATTCACAGACATCGTAAATGGCCCTATTGCAGTACTAATGTGTGATGAGTCTTTCTGGGCTGGTGTTGGGGGTAATTAATGCGTAGAGTGACCAGTTCAACACAGTTACTGAGCTCAGAGGATATTTACAGACTGCAGACAGGTTGTGCTGCCTTCTGCTGCACTTCTTCATCCTTGAAGGACCTGGGAGTTGGCAGCTGTGGTTTTGAGATCCTCCACAAGAGGAACATTTCACATCACATGTGATGGTGGCTTCTGGAGGTCACTGACTGTTTTCCAGCCTTTGGTGCAGTTGTCAGAGATGGCAGGTGGGAAGGTTTTGAATGGTATGTGACAGGGTCAGGCTTGGGAGTTCACAGTGTCAAAGGAAAGCATCAGCTCTGAGTTGGACTTGGTCCTGCAGAGGAGGGGTGTGTTGCTGTAGTAATCCAAAGCACCGTCCTCTTCTAAACTGTGGGGAAACTTACCCTCTTGTTGAAAAGGCTGCTGAGCCCCGGTGTAGAGGTGAGTCCCAGCAGGATCCAGACTGAGTTCTGTACATGGCATCTCACGCAGACTACGGACTAATGCCGGTCATCGCTTATAGGTGGGCTGCTGAAATGGAAAAGCCTGGCTGCTTGCAGAAACACCTTCCTTCCACATCAAGACAATGGACTGCACCTTGTTTCAGTAAATATCTGACACTCCTTTGGAGGACTCCTAGGCAGGTGATGGTCTCCTGATTGCCTAGATATTGCTTTGTCCAGTGGAAAGTCCATCAGGTGTCAGGAGGAGTCCTGTGGGCCAGGCCTGTCACAAAGGAAGGAAAAAGAAGTGAGTATTTTAGTGGCGGAGAGTAAACCAGCAGCATGGTGGAGACAGCTCACATTTTCCCTGCTTCTTGGCTTGTCAGATTCCTTTTGATTTACAATAATTGACTGCCTCCTGCTTTATGGCTCTCATCCACTTCCTGGACCTCTAGCTGAGAGAGTTGTGTACCAGCGCATGCTCGGTTTGGTTAGGACAGCAGCATCTTTCTTGTCGCTTTCTTGCAGCAGTTGAAGAGTATTTGCTTGTTTGCTGGGTGATGGCTAGAGGGCAAGCTTGGCTGGCCTGGTAAAGGATGCTTAGTAGGAGATTGCTCGTTGTGTTGGTCAGGGGCTTGGCCCTGTGTCTGGAAAGGAGTTTGGTGAAGATGACTGATATTAGCTGAAAGAAACGAAGTATATAAAAGGCTACTAAAATCTGCTGTATTTGCTGTCTCTCCGTATAGGGAATTTCTTGTACCATCCCCTGCACCGACACCATCAAAAGCAGGAGACCAGGTGAAACAGCTAGCCTTCCTCTACCTTTGATTGGGTTTGTCTACTAGCAGACCTGTGTAGGAGCTCATCGTTTAAACTGTTGGTTTTCTCCAAGTTCTTTCTGACTTGCTTGTGGACAATTTCCTGACAGTGAAATGAATAGTTCAGGTTGCACCACAAATTACCCAGGGCCCAAAGGTGAGGAAGAAAAAGAGCATGTGTCCCTGTCCTAGCGATGGTCAGAAATGGTTCTTATGAGCTTTCAGACCTCTCATGCTGTCTGCTGCCTCCTGCATTTTAGGACCGGAGAGACATAATATCACTGTTTGCCCTTTTTTTCAGAGTGCTGCAATAGCCTGGGATCGGGGACAAAGTTCTGTCTTTGCCACCATGCAGCTGTTGTGGCTCTGAAAGGCTCTTCTTTGCGTGATTCTTTCTCATTGTCTTTGGCAAATGTTTTGTGGTGGAACTTAGTTTTGAGCTTTATTAACTCCCTGTTGGTTTTATAGGGATTCTCTGTATGTCTTACAGACCCAGTTAGCAGAAATGTCACTGATGGTAGCCCAGCTGGATGCGAAGAGTAGGTGCAGTCATCTAGAGCCTGTTATCCTTCAAGGCCCCTTCCCACCGAGTAGGAGGTTGGGCTGGTTTCCTTGGGAGACTCTTGCAAAGTTGTACCGGGGGAGAGTAATGTGAGCTGGTCAGTGCCTTGAAGGCAGGACACGTGTGGAGGCTGCTTTGTCATCTCCTGGTGTAGATCTGTCATTATATACAAATTAATTGTTAACATGATGGGGAGAAGCAAGCCTCACTCCTCCACCCAAGACATCTGCCTTGGTCTGTGCCTTCCCAGACCTGCTCTGGAGGTGGCTGGCCGGCAGAAAAGTGCTCCAAAAGCAGAGGGCTGGTGCTGGGCAGGGCTGCTGTGCTGGTAGCCTGGGACAAGGGGGTGCTGGCGAGCAGACTGCTCTGTGGTGGCTCCCTGCTTCCCCAGGTGTGGAAGTCCAAGCTCTCAGACACTGTTTCCCACCCTCCCCCTCTTCCCGTTTTCCCCCTCTTCTCCTCTCCTTGCTCTCCCGCTGAGTTGATGCTTTTCCAGGAATGAGCTGTACTGCTGGCCCAGCACATTCCACAGCAGCAGCGCTTTCTTGGCAGGAGCCTCGCCTGCTGTTAAGAAAAAGCAGGACTGACTTGGCGTCCCTCAGTTGAGGGCCAGAAAAGGAAGGCCTGGTCCCACCTTCCTCACAGTGCGTGCAAAGCCTTCCCAGACATCATGCCCCCTCTCCCTTGCCTGTTGTGTGTGTGCTAATGTCCCCCCAGCAGTCCTTGGAGCCCTTTAGAGCTCCTCACTGTTTTCTTAAACAGCGTGAAGTGCTGGGTGGGTGACTTGTGTGGAGAATTGCATGGAATTCCAGGGCCCAGACACCTCTTCCACAAAATTCTTGTTAAGACGTTATTGTGCCCTTTATGTTTTGCTACCTGCAGTAGCTGGGTAAACCCTTGTTCCACCTCTCAGGACAGTCCCTTTCTCTTTGTTGGCAGTAACTGTTGTGTTGCAGCTCTGTGTTGTGGGCTCTTCCCACCGTCTGTACCCAGACAGAGCTAAATGCCACAGCAGACCAACCCTCATGTTTTTTTGCTGTCTCTCAACATTAATATGAACCATAGCAACTACATCGAGATTTTACCATGTCTCATACACATGTCTTCGTTCAGTTGAGGTCTCTTTGGGCCTGTTTCCTATCTCACCTTCAGTAAAAGCCCAGCTTTTGGTCACTGCTATGTCTGCGGGAGTACAGAAGGTCACTTCTGCAGACATTTAACCTCAAATCTATCTTTCTCATGATGAGTCTTCGCACTTGTGTCCTTGTGTCGGGCCATGCAAGCTCTTAAGAGTTGTTGAGGAGCTGAAACTGAGCTACCAAGGTGAAGAACCTGGCTGGGCTTCTGCTGGGAGGTTCCCGTTTGCCCTTATTTCCAATTCAAAGAGACTGGAAGTGTCACTGAACCTTCGGGGGCCTGCAGAATGCTTCCTTTGATGATGTCTCTAAATGTCCTTCTGGGGGTTGGAAGCATTGGTTGGGCAGGGCAGGATTAATTAGTGTGGAGGTGCCTCCTGCAGCCCCTGTGCAGCTTCCTCCTCCTCCCGTCTGAGGACAGGCCTGTTGGGCTTGTTTGCAGAGCAGTGCTGCAGCCAGATGGTCACTCCGGAGATCAAGGCAGAAGGGGCGGCCAGGGCTCTTGAGCTCCCTTCGAAATCAAAGTCTGTAGCTTTGCTTTGATAAGTGCTGCTCCTGGGCAGGCCTGTGAGGTTGGGTGGCTCGTTCCTAAATGCCATTCCTTTTCCAGCCTTTGGACTAGATGAACAGGAGGTCTGTCCTCTGTCATCTCCCACCTGGTGACGCCTGTAGGACTGAACACAGGTCCAGCTGGAGCCAGGCATCTCCTGGATGAGGGGGGCTGTGGTTGTCCTGGTGTATGTCCAGTGGAGCGATTGCAGATGTGTTGATGAGGGGTACTTGAGGAAGACAGTTGCCATCTTAGATGTCTGTTCAGCCCCTGCCTGAGTGACCCTAGGGGGAACAGTGCAGCAAGCTGTGGGGTGCATGGGGAGGCTGTGGGGCAGCAGCGGTGAGCATGGTTGAGGGGCTCTATAGGGATTACAGCCTGAAAATGAAAGAGGCTGTTCCTGTGCCTTCACTCATGGACATGATGTCCCCACTCCTGAGGAGAGTGGGTTGTAGCTTGAAATGGGGTGACCTGCTCCTCGAGGAATCCTTGTAAAGCTCCCTTGATGTGTTAGGAGAGCAGAGGTAGCCTCTCCTGCTCAAATGCAGAGCTGTGTTGTCGTTGTGTTAGCAGGACACCTGGTTTGTGCTTCTTGATTCTTCAAAAAGACCCCAGGTATGACAGCGCTGCAAGGGAGCTCACATTCACATGGGATGCAGGGACAGATGGGAGGACAGCAGCTCCTCTGGGGAGGAGGGTCTGACAGAGCTAAACGACCCACAAATCTGTGTTTCCCTTTTCACCCTGTGCTACAGCGCAGAGGAGCAGTAGAGAATACCCTGTCTGAGGGCTCGGAAGGGAAATTAAATGGGAGAGTGATGGTCTCTGTTTACACTGAGAGCGCGCCTCTCACCCCAGCGCACTGTGCAGTTTGCACCCTGTGTACTCCTCCTCCTCATACAAGAAGTAAAAATACAGTGAGGAAGACCCAGAGAATGCCCTGGCTTATGGAGACAGACAACTCGAATCCTCTAATCCTGTTTGATGCATGCTGTTTGCCTGCGAAGCGCAAGGTCTCACCGGTACACGTGTGTACTCTTTGATTGGGCCTGTTGCCCTTGGGGGAATGGTATCCCCACGGGAAGCACACGTATCATGTCTGGGCTTAGTATAACAGGCGAGTATTTCCTATCCAGAATCCCAGCTCCGTTGGAGAATTGCCCTTTCCAATTTTCTCTTCTGGTGAAATGGCTGCAGAGCTTGTCCCCATGGCCCCAGCGTTTGATCTTGCAGAAGGGAGGAGGATTTTGCTCTCGAGCTAGTGGATGCTCACACTTTTGGGTAGCAGCACATGAAGGTGCGTCCCTTTGCTGTGCAGCATTATTAATCTATACAATCATTTGGAGACAAGACGACCCTGCCCGAAGGGGTGTGTACTAAAGGTCTTGAAAATTAGATCACATTTCTGGTGTGTAAATCCCTGAAGCTTGTGCTATTGGGTAGAGACGTCTCCTGATGGTTTTTGTTTGTTTTGGGTTTGGGGTTTTTTTTTCTTCTTTTTTTCGTGGTGCTGTGACCTGTAGGAGATGGGGGCTGTTAAGTTCAGAGGAGTGACCTGCTTAATCTGTGCACTTTTGGGAGGGGTTGTAATAGACAATTAAGTTTAACATTGAGTTTTTGGGCTTTGCAATGTTGGAAAAAAATGTTGCTATTCTGTGAATGTCTTTCCTCTCAATAATTGAACTAAATGAAGGAAGAGATCATACTTTTATGATCTGCTCTACTAGCTTTTCATCTTTGCAGTGTGAAATTGTCACTGCTCAATTGTCTTCTCCATCTTTGTACCTCCCCTAATAAGACAGTCTTTCATCCTGGCCATCGAGCTGTCTAACATGCTGGAGGGGTCCCCTTCTTGGTACAGACCCCCCCCAACTCCAGATTCAGCTTTTCTGGTCACTGCCACGTCCCGTGATTGCTTCTCTCTGAGTATCCTCCCCATTGCGAGCCCTTAGATAGACGAGTTGGGGAACGCCAGAGAAGAGCAGCGATCGCTGCTGAGCTCCAGCCTGCATCCACATCCGACGTTGAAATCCTCCTGCCGC
>NW_009647955.1:176351-194872 GCF_000708025.1 Charadrius vociferus | reverse complement strand
CCCTGGGTTCATGTTACTCCATTTGAGGAGTTCTCTGGGACCCCGCTGTGGTTAGCGGGTCCCGCTCAGGAGAGACTGGAGCTGGCTGAAGCTCGAAACTCCCAAAACTCCTTCGTATCCGCAGCCTCTGCCGGGCTTGAGGCCGCCGGGGGGAGGCTGGGAGGGCAGCAGCTGCGCAGCCCGGGGTCTCTGACACGACGCAGCCGTCTCTGAGCCTCGGGTTTTATGGCCTCCTTTCTCTCCTGTGCACGCTCTCTTGTTTCCCCACTTTCCCTTCATTCCTAGGACATGACTCTGTGATATAAAATACCCTCTAATTTCCTGAGACGGGCTGGGACTCCCTGGAGAAGGCAGCGTCTGCCCGCCTGTCCCTCGCCTGCCTCTGCATCCCTGTGCCAGGCTGCCAGCCTGGGAAGCTGGAGGGAAGCTGGGAGCATGGCATCTTCCCAGGCTGTGGGGAGAGGGGTCTGCTGGCTCTTACGGAGAGAGCGATTGGAGCGAGGACTGGAGCAGGGTTTCCTCCGCTTTCCCTCCCCGATGCCGGGGGCTGCCCCTTCCCCTCCCCCAGCTGCATGAGAGCAGATGTGCTGCTTGTGTCAGCCCTGGCAGCCCCCTCCGCACACCCCAGCCGGGCTCCTGCGGCAGCCAGAGCCTCGTCCCCTCCTCCTCCTCCTCCTCTTCCTCCTCCTCTTCGCCCCCTGCTTGGCCCTGTGTCGCTGGGGATGGTGGTTGAATCATCCGCCCACTCGGCCTGCCTCCCCTGTAACCCTCCCTCTCCCCTTCCTCCCTCCTTCCTCCCTCCCGCAGGTCTCTTTGTTGGAAAATTCAAGGCAGATGAGTGCCGGGGAGCGCTGGGCCTGCGGGCCAGGCGATGAGCATTGCAGCTTGGCCGCAGCACATCAGCCAGCCCCGGGGACAGGACGGGGGCTGGCCAGTGCCCCATCCGCTGTGCGATTCTTCTCCATGCAGAGCAGCATCGCCAAGGGGGGATGGACCCAGGCTCTCCTGGGCAAGGCTGGGGCTGCCCCTCCATAGCAGAGGGGTTTCCCTGGCCGCCGTGCTCAGCCATGTTGTGCCCAGCCCCCAGCAGGACTTTAAAAACTAAAAAATCTACAACCGGGCTGCCCTGATGGACGGTAAACTAAAAGCAGTCCCTTTGAAATCAGCCTTGGGCAGATGTTTTCCCTGGGCTGTGGTGACTCCTGCCAAACGGAAAAGCTTTTAGAGAACCGAGAGAGCCTGAGCCTCATCTGGGTCTGCTCTTTCGGGATTCCCGAGCTCAGACCCCATCAGCTGGCGGCTCTTCCTAGCGTTTCCGCAGGATGGTTTTCCCTCCCAGCACATCCATGGGATGGTTTCATCTCATGGCCGCCTCCCCATGCAGCCAGGGAGGAGAAACGTGGCACCACTCACAGCTCCCCCACAGGCTGCACGGTTGGTGGCTTCTGACGTGAACCTGCGGTCTTGTTCGTGTGAGGAGTGTGACTTGAAGAGTGGTGAGAGGTGGGGGGAGGAAGGCTACAGCTCAGGGCTGAGGCTGGAGAGGAATGCAGGGCACGAATAGCTGGGACGGTGCGAGGGGTAACAGACGTGGGCAGGATTGCAGAGATATTCCTGCTCGGCATGTGCCCGACTCCCGCACTATCAGTTTTTGCTCTGTACAGTCTAAATATATAATCCATTGTGCTGTGGCATCTGGGTGATAAATAGTGATAAATAATGTAGTGGCTGGGGAAGGAGGGAGAAAACTGCTGTGGGGTGGAGCTGACCCCTGGGATGTCTGGGGCAGCAGCGGGGTAATAGGAGTGACGAGCTTTGGGGACAGAGGGAGCTTGTTCTCCATCGGGCGTTGCAGTTGAGGGTGGGCGGGGGGGTCTTGGGGGTTGGTTTCCTCTGTGCCCACTGAAAGTGGAATAGTTCATTTGTGCTTAGAGGTTGGTCACCTTGACCCTGCAAATATATCACCCTGTCCCTTTACCCGCAGGCAGGGCTCTGTGTCCCTGAGCAGGCAGCACGCGGCACTGAAAATTGGCTCTGCCTGAAGTTCTCTCTAGGAATTGGATGAAGTCCAGGCTGCTGGCGACAGTATGAATGGATGCTAGCGCAGCCAGGCCAGGGTGCGTGTGTGTGTGTGTGTGTGTATGCTTGGAAGTGAAGAGACAACAACTTGCCTGCATTGGAAAGGGTTGGCGTGGGCACCAAAGGGGATGGGTCCTGGGGAAGTCTGCCTGTGTTTGACACTCATCCTGGGCTGCAGCGGCTTTGGGCAGAGGCTGGTACAGGGCACATTGAAGAAACATTAAGCCAGCGGGTTTTTAATCCATCCTCACTGCTCCTTTCCTGCTTTTTCCTGCTTCTCCATCTGTGCAAGAGGAATTAACGCACATCCTGGGAGTGGATTAGACTGCTCAAACCGTGACCTCTTCGTCTGTGCCTTCTGGGGATGGGTAGCATTTGTCCAGTCCCTTTGCTGGCTCTCTAGTTTTGGTAGGGGTTGTGAGTGCCAGCTGCCAGCAGAGACGTGGCAATGTGCTGCCTTTCATGCTGTGAGACAGCCCTTTGCCGAGTGTGTGTGACACCGGAGGAACCAGCGTGGCTGGCAGGGTGGAGCAAGCCTGCTCCCCAGGTTTTGGTCTTCCAGCACTGTTCATTTGCCTTTTGCTGATGCCTTGCGAGTGTTGGCGAGCCTTGCCGTCCTATTTTCAGTGACAGTTTGGGCAGCTGTCAGCGCACCAGCGAGCACAGCTGAGAGCCCAGAGTACCTGTTTCTCCGCACCCCGGCGTGCTGCGACTCGATGGCAGTGCCTGGACTGTGTGGCAGTCTGGGGCAATGGGTCACAGCTCCACGTCCCACTCTTGCATCCTCTTCGATCCTATGTGAGTTGGGGTCTGGCCTGGGGACCCTTCAGAGCTGTTGATGGGATCCCACCTCTGTGGACTCTGTTAGTTACTTATAAGCTACTTCTTTTTAATACATAATTTCCCTTGGTTTCATATTCATTCTTTTTCTGTTGGATTCTTTTTCCCTCAGACATAATTTATTCACTGTTTAGTTACTACATTATTTTTTTAAGACAGTATCTGTCAAGCTACCTTAGATATAGCTTGGAAGGGGAAATTAATATCGCAAACTACTTGTAAGATGTCTTTGTATTAAATAAGAGTGCTTAAAATGTTGTCACTGAGTAGAAAAGAAAATGAGCTTGTTAAAGCCTATTTTGCCATTAAATTTCGTTTATCAAAGTTGGTATTAATTGATCTGATGAATTTACAAGTTGTTTTGATTGCAGACTCGCTGTGGAAAAAGTATATAAGGGCCCAGTGATATTGAAAGTAGAAAGAATAAATTTTCTTTCCAAAGAAAACTGATGTTTTTGCTGTTGGGGAAAAAATATTATCAGTGCTCCCTCCACTGTGAAGACTGATGATAGTGTAGCTGTTTGTGTAATGCGGGAACATGACATTGTGGCACAACTATAAAGCTTGAAGTGATGTTGAAATATTATGTACGTAATTAAAAATCAACAGTAACATTTGGGAGGCAGCACGTTTAATGTATTTCGCTTTCATCTATTAGAAATCTCTGGCATAGGTTGTGATTCTTTCAGATCATTATGAAGAGGTTTAAATTATGTATTTCTTTAGAAATAAGCGAACTGGTGGATTTCTTTAGAAATAAGCGAACTGATGGAAATATGCATGTGAATTCTTTTGGGAGGCACCGATTGAAATGTGAATCTGGGGGCAAAACAGCTGGGTGCACACAGGAGAGCCTTTTCTGCCCTTGTCTTCTCCCCTCCAGCCTGCCCGTCACGGCTGTGGGCATAGGAAGCCGTAGCCTGGCAGCAGGAGGGAGCTGCTGGTCTTCTCCCTGCCCCATCCCCACGCCGGGGCTGCCTGTTGCTTGGTGCCAACACCCGCCTGGGAAAGTCTCCTTTTCCTCAGAAATCCTGGACCCAGCTCTGACTGCCTCCTCTCCCCTCTGCAGGGTGGTGAAAGAAGAAATCTCGGATGATAATGCCAAGCTTCCCTGCTTCAACGGCCGGGTGGTGTCCTGGGTAAGCAAGCCCCTTGCTTCGGTATCTCACTGCCTGTTTCTGCCCTCTCTGAAAACCATCGTTGGGTTGCACAGTGCCAAGTAAGGCACGGGTATTGCTCCATACTGTCAAAGTGCTGACTGCTAATGAAGATGATGAGCTGGATTACCAGGCTCCAGTCCCTCAGCTGGAGAGGGGGCTGCGTGGTGCTGGGTCCCCCGTGCCAGGGATGGTGTGTGATGCCCCTGTGAAGAGCTCACGGTCACTGAAGCCTGGCAGAGGTGGTGGTCCCAGCCTGTCTGCAGCTTAACCCATGTGCCCCTACGGCAGGGTCAGCTTTCCAAGGAAAGTCCTGCTCCGGTGACTGGCGCAAAGGGCTTAAGTGACTTTAGTGCTGGTGAAGCAGACTGGATTTGACTGCCCTGAAGACTAAAGGTACTGCCTGGGCAGCTGCAGGATGAGCTTTTCCCTTTGTGCCATGCCATGCATATGCTCTGTCCCCTGCCTGCATGCTTCCCTCTTCCCCCAGGGGGACCCTCTTTTTTTTTGGGGGGGGTAGGGGAGAGGGTATTCAATCTCTATAGCCAGCCATCCCTTTTCCCTTCTGCTGAGCTGCAGTTTGTGCTGATGGGGGTGCGTGGATCTATGCCAGGAGCAGAACCAAGACCCAAGTGCCTTTTTCCAGAGCCCACCAAATGGCCCCTAAACAGTGAAAACGCAGCAAATCAGGTTAGGTCAGACCTAATGCGTCTTTTATCCCTGCACCAAACAGCCAGACCTCGGCTGGGGAGCCATGAGGTGACTGTGTTTTGGGAGGGAGGGTGGAGGTGACAGGATTGGGCAGGCGCCCCGCTGCCAGACTGGCTCCTGCTGGGGTGCTGATGGGGGGAGCAGCGCACAGGCTGGGGTCCTGCCTGCGCCCCACATCACAGGAGAGGGCACGCTGGGCTCCTGCACAAAGAGCCTATCCAGCCCAGCAGCCAGCCGGCGGCCATCCTCCCTCTAGTGGTGTGCTGCGCGCTTCGGAAAACAGCCTATCCGTCTCTTGGCCACCATCCCCACTCCTGCTGCTGCATCTGCTCTGAGACATCTCCCCACCCATCCCTTTCCAGCTGCCTTTTCTTTTCACCCACTTTGTGGGAGTCCCAGAGTCGCTGAACCCTTTCCATTGCTGTTTTTTACCTGGCCTGCTTTTCCTTGTGTTTGTTATGGTTTGAAGAAGCCACAACAGTTTATTGTCATGTAGACAATTGCTCTATCACCCAGTGACCCCTTGCCGCCCGGGAAGGGGAATTGGGGGGAAAAAACAAGGAAACCTGAGGGCTGAAATATAAACGGATTTAACGCAATGACTAAATAATTAACATTAATAATACTACAGAACCAACATTGATCCCGATACCAATATAAAATATACAAGGATTATACTCAGCCAATTCTATCATTTGGAAGCTGTGCATTCCCAGCAGTGGATAGCAAATGTCAGACACTGTGAGCGCTGTGGCTTTGGGAGGAAGGGGAGGCCTTGGGGGTCTGGCACCGGGGCAAGAAGTTCTCAGGATTGCAGCCATTATGGAAGAGAGAGAACTTCTCAGCAAACTTCCTAATTTATATTGAATGTGATGTTCATGGTATGAAATAATCCTGTTGGTTAGCTTTGGGTCAAGTGCCCGGGTCTCGCTCCTCCTTGTCCCTGCACCTGGTGAGCTTGAAAACACCGAGACCTTGAAACGCACACACCATAGGTGGCTATAAAGTAAATTTTCACAAATTCAGACAATAGAGTCTTCTAAAAATGCAGTTTTCCCAAGCATTAGAAGAGACCTTACTGAAAAGTAAAATTACTGAAAGATAAATTAATCCTGTGTTGCTCAAACCAGGACAGTGGTCCACGCATCCCACGCAGCTGCTGGCTTTCCTCGTAGGGGCTCTCTGGTTGCTCAGTGAGTGGCACAGATCTGGTGTGGCTCTGTCTGATCTGCCCAGGGCACCGTGCTGCTGCTTTGGTGTGCTGGCTCCTTGGGGGGAACATGTGCCTGGAGTTAGCACCGCTACCAGCTCTTGTGCATGAAGGTGACGGCAGTCTCGGGGACCTTTACGTAAAGCTGGTGATCTCTTTTTCTATCCCTGCTGAGAGTCTCCTTGTCTGTGGGTGGTTTGGGGGCTGGGGGGAAGCACTCGCTTTGCTGCTTCTGCCAGACAGGCTGGGGTGAGGCTATTTTAGGAACTTGGTACTAATTTTAGCTAGAGGGAAAGATGGGGGCTTGGATCCAAGTGAATATTTCCTGACAGTGCAAGAGGCAGGAAAAGTGCAGGGTGGTTATCAAAACCTTCCCTGGAGGAAATCCCAGCCCCAGGAGTGTTAGAGGAAGACAACGCCAGTCCCCCTGCTTGGGAACACCCCCTTTCCTCTCTTCACTGCTGTTTGACATCTGCCTGCAGCCAGTTCCCTCTGACCAGATCTATTTGCCTGGTCTTGGCTTGGTATCTTCAAGCAGAGAGTGTTATATGGCGATGCTGGCACCTTCCAGCATCTCTTCTCCCCTGTGCTCCCAGGCAGCGGGTGCCAGAACAAGGATGTGGCCCTCAGGGAGTGGGATGTGTCCTGGGAAGACAAGTCACTGGGAAGGTGTGGGGAGCAGAGCGGAAGCTGAGCCAAGTGAGCTGGTTAGACGGTTGCGAGAGCAGGAGCCGTTGGGCTTGTCCTGGGGCTTGTGGGACGGGCTCTGCAGCTTTTGACACCCCAGGGTACTCTCTGCCCTGTCTGCTGCCTTGGCTGTGGATTTTTCAGGGCTGCTCTGTCTTTCCTGCCCCGGCTGCATCCCTGTCTCTGTTCCCAGTGCCCCTCTGGCAGCAGACCTTTCTCCCCCTGCATTAGTGATGATCTGTGTGGTCCATTGTCCCTTTTACCATGGTTTCCCCAGTTCGCAAAGGTGGGCAGGGCACAGCTCTGTCTTTCATCAGTGATGCTGGGAAGCACTCAAGACCTGTGTAAACGGGTATCAGCTCCTGCCTCCATGCAGATGTGGTCCTCTCATCAGCAAGCAGCAGAGCTGCCTCTGCGTTTACACTGGGCATTATGGTTTTGGCAGCAGCTCTCAGCTCCTTTCTAGCCCATGTTTCATGATCCTTCTGTCCTAACCCAGAGTGGGGCATTCCTTGCCTCTGTTAGATCAGGCCTCTCCTGTGACGGCTGATGATGTGGCAGTTGGTTCAAGTGCACAGGCTGAGGCCTGACCCCTGTCCTGGTCTCCTCACCTCCCTGGACTGGCTCCAGGCTGACCCATAGGCTGTTTTGTCTGGGATGGATTGAGGCGCCGGACCCTGCAGTTCCTCTCTGACGCTGGGAGAGAGCCAAACCCCCTGCTTGCCTGTGTCATGCAGGGGATAGGTGTGAGGCAGATGTGAGAAGCACATTGGAACGTCCTTAAAGATGGAAATTGATCTTCCCTTGCTCGTGAGCTCTAGCCTGTCCCTGGGGACTCCTTTCTGGGCCATGTCACCTCTGCTCTGGGGGTTCCTGAATGTCTCTTACAAGGAAAAGCCCTTTTGTTGCTTTCCTGCCCGGCCCTATTTGGATTAGACCTGCTCAGTGCAGTTTGAAAGTGGGGAAAGCGCAAACCTGGATAGGGAGTGATGTTGGGGAAGCCACTTTCCATTGAGCTAATTTGAGCTATCCTCTGTTTCATGCCACTGACAAGCCCGTTCCTCCTGCGAGAGGCTCCACCTCATTCCCTGAGCCCTGAAATTGGTCGTTTATCTGAGAGCCAGAGGCACAGATTTAGGTGTGCCTGGGCTGCCCTAAAGCATGGCTGGTATAAAGAGTTCCTGGGGTTTGACCCTTTCTTAAAATTTCTGCACTGGCGAAACTGTTGAGCCTCCCAGAGGTTGGCTGGAGGTTGTGCCCGAGGCAATTATCTGCGCACAACCTGAAAGTTTGCAGAGTACGTGTGGAAGCCAGAGAAAGAGCATGTTGGAGTGTATTTCAAAGCCAGCCTCGGCCCTGAGCTCTGTTACCCACAGCCTCTGTGGGCTGGGAAGGTGAAAGCCCTGCTGGGTCCCACAGCTTCAACGCAGAGGTGTAGAGGGTGGTAAAATCAAGAAAAGGAATGGCTGGTAGCTGCCTTTTCTGATGTAAGAAGAACTAGGGGAATCCACTCCTTGCTATAGGACATGTGCTAAAGGTTACCTGAGTGTAAAAATTGTGCAGCGTGGGTGTGCAAATGATGTCAGAGTCTCCAAGCAGAGCTGTCAGCCACCCCGACTTCACCGCTGGGTCAGGAATTCCTGAGCCACAAATAGCCGGTGTCTGGGAAGGCGTTGAAGGGCAATGTTGCTACATGCTTGGCCTGTTTCATACCCGCTCCTGGGCATCTGCTATTGTCCACCATCAGAGATGAGATCCTGGGCCAGGCAGGCATTTGGCCAGCTCGTTTGGCCACTCTTGTAAACGTTTTCCCAGTGCCTCAGCCATTTCATTCTCTCTCTCGTCCCTCCAGCTGGTGTCTGCAGAGGGTTCCCATTCAGATGCTGGCTCAGTCTGTGCCGATAATCAAACAGAGCTGCCACCCTCCATGGAGCGCACGGGAGGAATTGGAGACTCCAGGCCCCCCTCTTTCCAGTAAGTTATCTGGACACCTATCCTGGTTTCCGAGGGACCCACGGTGACTGTGCTGTAAATCCAGACCGGGGGCTGGGACACTCCTACCCAAATCGGCAGGGATCGCAGCCAGCTAGAGGGTTGGAGGATGGGGCTGGGAGCAGATTCGAAGTGGAGCTGCATTGTTCAACAAGCAAAGACATGCTGAAAATAGTGCAGGGAAGGTGGCAAATAGCTGGCACAGTTTCCCCCTGTCCCTTGCCATGCACTCACAGATGTGCTGTGCTTGTTCCCCACCGCCTCTGCTCCTGTCCCTCAAGAAGGAGACTGCTGATGACTGGAGGGTCGTGCTGGCCACCATAGTGGTAGAGAGAGCCTGCTTAAGTTGTTCCCTGTTGGACATATTTGTTGCTTTTACTCATTGCAGCCCTAACACTGGGGGGAGTCGGGAAAACTTGGACAACGAGACAGAGACAGACTCGGTGGTGTCTTCACAAAGGGAACGACCTCGTCGGAAAGATGGGCCTGAGCATGGTGAGTGTTGGTAACGTGGCATGAGCTCTGCAGGGCATGGCTGTGGCACGGTGGGGGCACCAGCTCCAGGAATGGGGCAGCGCTCTCTGCTCTGCAGAACCTTCCCAGCTTGAATAGCTGTTCAGTGATCTGAGGCCACAGCCTCATGTTGGAGGCAGGAGCTAACACCTGTGTTGCATCAGAGCTCGGTGTTGAAACCTTTGGGGCAAAGGAGATGTCTCCTGTAGAAGCCTGGACAGCAGGAGACAGCAGTGCCTCAGTCCTTCTTAGTTGAAAAGCAGAGCGTGCTGTAGCCTTGCCACTCCGTGCTGCTCCTTGATCTGCCAAGGAACCAGCTGCAAGTCTTCCACGAGTTTAGCAGCACTGTTCCTAGTGGCCCACCAGCCCCTTCCCCATCTTGTAGTGATAGAAAAGGTAGATAGAAGACCCACAGAAGATGGATCTGATCCCAGGGTGGACTCAGAGTTGACTTGCTCTAGATAGAATTGTCTGATGGCCAGATTCATTCTGAGAAGGTTTCTGTGAGCCCTGCATAGGGGAAGGGGTCGATTCCTTGTGGCCTGTCTCAAGCATGCTGAGTCTTGTCTTTTCATAGCACCCAGGGTGAATGGGACAGTGAAGGGAGAGCGACGCCGAGACCTGGGCGGGTACGAGAGCTCCTCCACGCTCATGAGCAGTGAGCTGGAGACCACCAGCTTCTTCGATTCAGATGAAGATGACTCCACCAGCAGGTAGGAGAGCTTCAGTCCTGGAGGCTTCCCCCTGCCTGCCAGCACAGAGAGATGCCTTAGCAGGGCACAGTAATCCTGGGCTCCAGTGTCCTTCCTCAGACCTGCTTCTTTCTTAAGTCTCACCCAGCAGCCCCCTCTGCTATTGTCTGTCTCACACATACATGTTCAGCCCCTCTGCCCCTGCAATCCTCTATTCCCTGTGCCATTTCTGTGGCTCTGTTGCTGACAGAGTCACTACCCTGGCAGCAGAAGAGCTGACTCTCGCTTTTGCCTCTAGGTTTAGCAGTTCAACAGAGCAAAGCAGTGCTTCCCGTCTAATGAGGAGGCACAAGCGACGCCGGCGGAAACAGAAGGCTCCACGCATCGAGCGGGTACGCAGGGGCTGGGTGTCCCGGGGAGGGTAAGGCAGGGCAAGGTGGGCTGCCTGGTGGATCTCTCCACTCAGAGCTCTAGGGTTGATCAGGGATTTAGCTGTGTTTGCTGTGGGCACAGCTGAGGACAGGTGGTGTCCAAGTGCTGAGACTTCATAAAGTGCTGTAAACCCTTCTGAAGCCAACGTAGCCTCAAAAGCTGGGACTGCAGACCTTGTCCTGGCTGTGGAGAGGTCGTAAGGACTGTGGCTGATGCCCTCTGGCTCTGCGAAGCTCCCAGCATACGGCTGGAGTTGTGGGTCGTGGCTGTGGTGCCACAGGGAGGGGCAGGTAGCACAAATGGAGGGAGCTGGGGCTGGCAATGTTACTGAGGAACGGGAGGACATCTCATGTTTCACTTATGTTGCAGTCATCGTCCTTCAGCAGCATCACAGACTCCACCATGTCCCTGAACATCATCACGGTCACGCTGAACATGGGTGAGTGGGAGGTGTGCATGGAGCCTACAGTCCTTCCAGAGCGAGATTGGGTGGCGGAGAGGGAACTGGGGCGGGGGCAAAGAGAACACATGTGGGGAGTAGTGAGGAGATAGATTCTGTAGGAAGGTGGCTTGTCTTGAAGCACTGGTCTCTCAAGAGTTTCTCTGCGTCCCAGGACATCCATATGGGACAGGGGCGGAGGCAACCATCATTAGCATGTGGTTTTGTCTGAGATTAGGGCTGCCTGTGCCTGCTGCTTTATGGTGTCTTACTTCTTTCTCTTTCCACCCCTGCAGAGAAATACAACTTCCTGGGTATTTCTATTGTCGGACAGAGCAATGAACGTGGGGATGGAGGCATTTACATTGGCTCTATCATGAAGGGCGGTGCTGTGGCAGCTGATGGCAGGATTGAGCCAGGAGACATGCTTTTGCAGGTACTTAACGCCCACATACCTCCATCTTTGGGCCTGGGAAAGCAGTAAGAAAAGACCCAGAAGCCTCCCTGCGCGCTTTGTCAGGCTAAACCCAGGAAGCTGTGCTTGGAGGAGGGAAGCTGAGTCATTGCTGAGCTGAGTGGGGAGCTCGGCCTCCGGTCACATCTCTGGGACTCACCTCTTTGCATTGTTTGCAGGTAAATGACATCAACTTTGAGAACATGAGCAACGATGATGCTGTGCGGGTGCTGAGAGAGATTGTGCACAAGCCGGGGTAAGTACTCAGGTTGTTTTTTACCTCCGTGGGCAGCTGTATGGTGTGTGCTAAGGGCATGTGAGTCGTGTCTTCCAGCCACCTCTGCCAGTGGTTCTGCAGAAGCTCAGAACTTAAGTTTTTGGTGTTGCTTTGATTCCTGGGTTTTCATGCCCAAAGCAAGAATTGCAGCCAACAGGATGGTGGTGAATTGGGGTCTGTGCCCCCTTTTTGTGGGGATGCTGTGTCATTAGGGTCATCAGCAACCCTCTGCAGGGTCACATCATTTTGTCCGTGCCACAGCTGAAAGGGGATAAGAGCACTTTACTGGCAGCTTCTCCCCGTCCTGCAGGAGAGAGCCAGCATACAGCATCCGCCCATCACACAGGGGTTTGTGCAGCTGGGCTCTTGTTCTAACTCTCTCCTTTTTGTTGCAGGCCCATCACCCTGACGGTGGCCAAGTGCTGGGACCCCAGCCCCCGGGGCTGCTTCTCGTTACCCAGGAGTAAGTGGATAGCTGACCCACCCTTAACGCTGGTGCCCAGCTCATGTGAGAGCCCTGCCTTAAGCACTTACTTGGTTGTTGTCTTGTTCCTCCCCTGTGTGTGTGACTCCATGTGGCACTAGATTGGGGTTTGATGGGGTCTCAGCTCTCCTGTTAGGAGGCTGCTATGTCCTATTCCCAGGCCAAAATGCCCATAAGCCCAGCCCTCCTTCCCACATCACGCTGGGGACGCGTTTCACTGGGGCAGGGGGGTCACTTGTTCGGGGCGCCAGAGGAAAGAGAAACCCCCCCTTGAGCCATAGGGGGATCTCTCCCTCTGCACCTCTCCTGCTGACCCTCCCTCTCTTCTTTCTCTCCCAGTTGCTCCCCAGCGGATCTGGGCTGGGCCAGACTCTCCATGCTCCGATCCGGGTGAGTCCCGGCAGATACTGGGGATGGAATGGGCTGCGCTGAGTCCCTGTCCCTCCCCAGAGGTTGATTTGATGAGGGCATAATTTCTTATAGCTACTGACTGACTCTTTCTTCACTGCAGGTGAGCCCATCCGGCCCATCGACCCGGCAGCCTGGGTGTCTCACACGGCAGCGATGACTGGCACCTACCCAGCGTACGGTATGAGTCCATCCATGAGCACAATCACTTCCACCAGCTCCTCCATCACCAGCTCCATCCCAGAGACCGAACGTAAGTCCTTGTGCCTCCGTGCCCCAACCGCTGCACGGCTTCCTCACCTTCACTGTGCTGTAAAGGGACCAATACATCTGCTGGGGAACAGCTGGGGTGGGCAAGGTCTGACCTGCCAGGGGACTAAGCTCTCACCAGGCAGGCACTTGGATGAGTGGGAGTTCTGGCTGGGTGAATTAATGCCACCTTTTTCAGACTTCTACGTAAGGAGAGTAGAAGAGCCTGGGTGCAATCCAGGAGCTGTGGCAGGTGCAGAGGAAAGGCTCAGAGCAGTCAGGGGTTACCGGCTGAGAATGCCAAACCAGAGGGAGTCAGTTTGTCCCTGGAGCAATTTCCTTCCCAGGCAGCAGATAGATCAGGATGGAGGCAACTGGGAGCCTTGCAGTGGGGCAAGGTCCTGCTGAGCACAGGGCTCTTTTGGTTGCTTTCTGAAGGTTTTGGGTAATTGTAGTATACAGAGCCCTGAAGAAAGGGTCTAGAGAGCCAGGGCAAAAAGCCAGGAGTTTGTTGTAAGTTTGTGAGGAGCAGAGAATTCCCTTGCTGGGCTGTGTGGGCTCACTTGGCAGCTTTTGGATCTCAGCTGCTTGGGACTGGTTGGAAGGAAGCCTGGGTTTTGCACAAGGTGAAATGGCTGACATGGGAATGATAACATCGAAAGGCTGGAAGGGGGGTTTACACAGCATGTTCCTCAAGACTGTCTGCGATGTATTGCTCTCTGGCCCATTCCTCCTGTGTGTGATGCTTCCATGTTGCCCTGTTGTCTTTTCTGTCCCCTCTCATCTCTGCCTCCCTTCCCTTCGTCCACACCACAGGCCTCGATGACTTTCACCTGTCCATCCACAGTGACATGGCCACCATTGTCAAAGCCATGGCCTCACCAGAGTCAGGCCTGGAGGTGCGTGACCGCATGTGGCTGAAGATCACCATCCCCAATGCCTTCATTGGTAAGAGACTGTCCTGCCTGCAGCAGTGGTGGGGAGTGGGGAATGCACCCTCAGTAAGTTTGCAGATGACAAAGTTAGCCTGGAGTGTTGACCTGCTTGAGGGTAGGATGGCTCTACAGAGGGATCTGGACAGGCTGGATCGATGGGTTGAGGCCAATGGTATGAGGTTCAACAAGGCCAAGTGCCGAGTCCTGCACTTGGGTCACAACCACCCCATGCAGCGCTACAAGCTCGGGTAAGCGTTGCTGGAAAGCTGCCCAGCGGAAAAGGACCTGGGGGTGTTGGTTGACAGCTGGCTGGATATGAGCCAGCAGCGTGCCCAGGTAGCCAAGAAGGCCAACAGCATCCTGGCCTGTATCAGGAACAGTGTGGCCAGGAAGACTATGGAAGTGATCATGCCCCTGTGCTCAGCACTGGTGAGGCCCCACCTCAAGTACTGTGTTCAGTTTTGGGCCCCTCACTACAAGAAAGACATTCTGGAGCATGTTCAGAGAAGGGCAACAAAGCTGGTGAGGGGTCTGGAGAACAAGTCTTACGGGGAGTGGCTAAAGGAACTGGGATTGTTTAGCCTGGAGAAAAGGAGGCTGAGGGGAGACCTTATTGCTCTCTACAACTACCTGAAAGGAGCGTGTAGAGAGGTGGGGGTCGACCTCTTCTCACTAGTAACAAATGATAGGACAAGAGGAAATGGCCTCAAGTTGCGCCAGGGTAGGTTTAGATTGGATATTAGGAAAAATTTCTTCACAGAAAGGGTTGTTAAGCATTGGAACAGGCTGCTCAGGGAAGTGGTGGAGTTGACCCCCCTGGAGGTATTTAAAAGACAGGTAGATGTGGTGCCTACGGACATGGTTTAGTGGTGATTTTGGCAGCGTTAGGTTGATGGTTGAACTTGATGATCTTAAAGGTCCCTTCCAACCAAAACAATTCTATGATTCTGTGAATGGGTGGCCTGTTTTCCAAGTGGATGCCCAAGGGAGCATCTCTGTTGCTGTAAACAGTTGACCAGGCCAGAGTCATAAATTGAACCTTTGGCTCTGCAGTCCATTTTCACCTTTCGGCCCACTGTCTTGGCTCTGGTGTGGCCCACTGCCTCAACAGCTACTGTCTTCTTCTGTTGCTGTATTTAACTCTGATGTTTGGTGGCAGGTTCGGATGTGGTGGATTGGCTGTATCACCATGTGGAGGGCTTTACAGACCGTCGTGAATCCCGCAAATATGCCAGCAACCTGCTGAAGGCTGGCTACATCCGACACACCGTGAACAAGATCACCTTTTCGGAGCAATGCTATTACATCTTTGGGGACCTCTGTGGAAGTAGGACACTTGGCATGGGTGGGAGGGAGAGAATGGAGGGAGGTTGAGGTCCTGCAGAGCCCTGCTAACACTGTGGGGACATAGCTACTGCCATTGCCATCAGGCTGGGCCCCTTGTTCTAAAGACCCTGTTAGACAGTGAGGAAGAATACCCCAGCTCCTTTGTCATGCTGCTGGAGTGGTGAAGTTGGAAGATGACACTGTCACCTGCTATGTGGTGTTTTCTCCTGGGCAGCCAGAGCAGAGTCTTAGTCTTCAATGACTCTGTCTCCAGGCTCTGAGCTTCCACTGCTGGCAAAGGCGTGGTGCTCAGACAAGTGGCTTCTGCTCAGATAAGAGGGGTTGGGGAAGTAATTGGCAGGGTGAGCTGTAACTCTGATGTGGTCCTTTCCCACCAAGCTGGTCTCTGTATTAGAGTGGCAGCTCTGACTTGCACTGCCTGGCTGTTGTCCAGCCAGGAAGCAGAAATGGTTGCATTGACTAAGAGGGAGAGTGCCATGTTCTTGCATCTCCTTGTGTACCCCATCCTTGTCCATCCACAAGGTTGGACAGGGAGCTTCTTCATCACACGTGGCTGTCTTTCTGCTTGGATTAACCCCTCTCTTCTGCTTTCTTGCAGACATGGCTAATCTGTCTCTTCACGATCATGATGGTTCCAGTGGTGCCTCCGATCAGGACACTTTGGCTCCGCTCCCCCACCCAGGAGCTGCACCCTGGCCTATGGCTTTCCCGTATCAGTATCCACCGCCTCATCCATACAACCCCCACCCCGGCTTCCCTGACCCAGGCTACAGCTACGGAGGGGGCAGTGCCGGCAGCCAGCACAGTGAAGGTGAGTGAAAAGGACTAAAATATGCCTGCAGGTGGGCAGATGCCCCGCTCGGTACAGGGAAGCAGCAGGAAAAGGCTGCTTAGGCAAGGTCCTATGTGTGTGGGGAGCCAGGGCAAAAGCCATCTCAGAAGGGTTGTGGGACTCGGAGTGGAAGGAGACTGAGAGCATGGAGTGCGCTGGCAGATGGCTGCGCTGCAGCGTGCTGTAGTCCTCTCTTGGCTAGAGGAGCATCCTTTCTTCCTGGCTCGTCTGAGCTGTCACCTAACTTTGCCTTGTGCGCTTCACAGGGAGCCGGAGCAGCGGTTCCAATCGCAGCGGCAGCGAGAGGAGGAAGGAGAGAGAGAAGACCGGGGAGTCCAAGTCAGGCGGCAGCGGGAGCGAGTCGGACCACACCACGAGGAGCAGCATGCGGCGTGAGCGCGCGGCCAGCGAGCGCTCGGTGCCAGCCAGCCAGCACAGCCAGCGTAGCCAGCACTCTCTGGCTCACAGCATCCGCAGCCACCACAGCCAGCAGTCGTACGGGCCGCCCGGCCTCCCCCCACTCTTCAGCCCCCCCATGTTGCTGATGCCTCCACCGCCTTCAGCCATGGGCCCCCCCCGGGCGCCGCCGGGCCGTGACCTGGCCTCTGTGCCCCCCGAACTGACAGCCAGTAGACAGTCCTTCCGAATGGCCATGGGCAACCCCAGTGAGTTCTTTGTGGATGTAATGTGAAGCGCCCGTCCCCTGTCTGTCTGCTGCCCCTTCCTTCCCCTCTCCATCCCTGTCGTTTGTCTCCTAGGACCAGCCCTGGCTTCACCCCTTGTTTTTTGGGTTTTGTTTTTTTTTGGTTTGTTTTTTTTTTTTGGTCTTGATAACGAAAAGAAAAAAAGGGAAAAAAAATAATAAATGGAACTAAACCTTGATTCTAATCCCTCCTCGAGCGGGGTGGACGGGCCTGGCAGGCCCGCTGGGTGCTGCCAGCCCATCCCGCCACCAGACTTGTGTATTGCCGATGGTAATTCCCTCCTGCCGTCCTCTCTAACCCCATTAATCCGCATCCGTCCCAGCGCCCTGTGCTGCTTGCCCGTGTGTCACTGCCGCCTCGATCCTTCCGCCCTAAACATCTCTTCTTTCTTTTCACCCTTTTGTGTTTCTTCTATCAAGCAGCAAAGAATTACGGGGTGTTTGACTTTCTCTGAGCCTGCCGCCCGTAGGGGGGAGAGCTGGAGCGTGGCGTGGCCCGACAGGAGGACACGGAGCTCCAAGGGCGCTGGGCACGCGTGGCGCTGAAGATGGCTTCTTTCCTCCCCCCTTGCGGAAGACTCCCTGCCCTTCCCGCAGCCCTGAGAGGGGAGCAGGGACCAGCCTTATATATGCGTTTTAAATCCCGTTGTAGTTGCCTTTTGGCTAATGCATGAATGTTCCAGGGCTTCAGTGCCTCCGGGAAGTGGAGAGATGCTGCCACTTCCCTCTTGCCTCCCTCCTCTTGCCCACACATTGGGCCAGGTCCGAGCCTGGCTTTGCCCCGTGGTAGAAACCTCCTTCACCTTGCCCGAGTCTCGGGGCTGGGGCTGTACCTCTGCATTCAGCTCGGAGCGGCGGTGGGTGCCCGCGCAGTCTTGCGCGACTCGGGGCCCTGCATCTGCCCTGGGGTACTCGGGGCGGGTATTTAGGGGCAGAGCTCTGCTCCCTCTGTTCTGCTCTTTGCCCTCCTGCTTGCAACACGCTGCTGCCTGTCCTGATTGTAGGGGCTGTCCCATGCCTGGGGCTGGCAGCTGTGGCCTTCTCCCTCCAGCTGTCCCGTTGCTGCTCAGCAATGTGACATCTTCAAGGGCCTGGATGGAGTTAGAAGGTGAGGGAGGGGTACAAATGGTTCACTTTCACACCCTGGGGAAAGGTGGAGATCCCCTGTATTTGCCCTATGAAGGGTCTGAGTCTGCCTCCCCCTTTGCCCAGTGCCACCAGTGCTGCTGGAGGGATGAAGCTCTGCAACGGCGCTGGGATGGCCTCGCTCCCTCCGGGCTGTGAACGGCAGCAACATGAGCTCTCTGGGGAGGGAGGCTGCGGCCTGAACGGTGGCCCTTGGGCTCGGTGCCCACAGATGTGTCAGAACAGCCGAGTCCCTTTGCTCCGGCGCTCCCTGCCCTTTTTTCCTTCCTCTTCTGGGTACTCAGAGACGTGCCTTGGGCTGGGGACAGCCCCTTCCCCATGCCCAGGGCCAAGCACGGTACACTACAGACACGCTCGACCCTGCTTCCCTCGGTGCTGGCGCGCCGTGCTTTTCTCTGCGAGCGTCACTGCCTTTTGTCTGTCATCTTTGCAGTTTTCATATGCTGGAGATGAAATCAATTTTGCTCCTCGGGGCGGGGGCGGGTCTGCGTTGCCCCCTCAGCCTCTCCACCAGCTCTCCCCGCCTGTCCCCCGCCTGGGCACCAGCAAGCTGCCGCCTGTGTCCCCGTCCCCCCCCCCTCTCCTGATGCCACCCAGCAGCCTCCCCGGCCACTGCTCACTCCCTTGCCCTACCCTGCCCGCTGGGTTTTATAAAAACAAAACCAATCTCCTTGTTTTTATTTATAAACATAGTTTTATTGGACTCCTGCCTTGTGTTGTTTGGTTGTTGTTGGTTTTTTTCCTTAATTTTTTTTCAGCCTCCTTTTTACCCTCCCGCCTTTCGCTCTGCAGCGGAGATCCCAGCGGGGATGAGGGCACCCTGTGCCTGAGCCTGTTTTCCAACCCACCCTTCCCTTCCCCGAGTACCGAGGGCTGCTGCGGCCGCAACCGGCGCCGTTCCCGGTCTCTCGCTGCCGCCGCCCCGCGCTGCGGG
>NW_009647955.1:168056-175216 GCF_000708025.1 Charadrius vociferus | reverse complement strand
CCCCCGGAGCCGTGTGGGGGGGAAGCGGGGCTCCCCCAGGAGGGCTCTTCTTCAGCCCCCTGTGAGGGGAGGTGGGGGTGCTGGGTGACCCCAGCCCCACCGAGGCTGGCTCATCCGCTCGCACGTCGCTTGGGGTTGAGGGGGTTTATTAATTGCTTCTGTTAATTAGCTCTCTGTCTGGGATACCTGGGGTGGCAGCCCTGCGGTGCTGCACCGGGTGAGGGTGGGGACGGAGTCAAGCTCCGTGTGGCACAGGACGCCTGGGGAAGGCCTGCACCGGTGTGCTAGGTCAGCCTGAGCAAAGGTCTTGCAGTCAGATCGGGCAGGAACTTCCCCTAAAATTATTTGCCTGTACTACCGATACAAATGTGAATTAGCTAGGTCATGGTTTGCACCCTCTAGCTTCCTCCCTGGAAAGCCTGCTGAGGCAGAACACAGCGCTGCTGATGCTAAACTGGGCTTGTTCTGAGGCTTAAAACGGGCTTTTATCCAACGGCTCTTCTAGATGCATTTCCACTTCCATTCTTCCCAGGGCTAGGTTTTTGGATTTAGTAAAGCTGCAGGAAATGCAGCCTCTGCTTATCATTCAGTGCAGTTGATTTCTCTCCCCACTAGGAAATGACTTGCTTTTGATCTAGTCTTCTCCCCATAAGCTGTGTGATTCCATGATCTGTTTTCTGCTTGCTTTAGTATGACAAAGCTGCTATCAAGTTTTAGCCTCAGGCTGCCAAAATCCGAGCCTGGAACTTTCCCAGATAGGTGAGTCTGGATGGCTTCTGCGGCTCGGAAGCCTAGGTATTGCAGGTTTCTAACTGCATATGGGTTCGTGTGTCTTGATGGTCAACGGTTGCCTGAATGCTATCAGAGCTGTAGCTACTATTTTTTTCCTATAGTAAAAGCTGTGCTTGTCCCTGTGAGTTTTGCTTGGAGGGACAATCTCTAATCTGAAGAGATGCTGCCAAACTGCCTACTTCCATATTTTCCGTGTCAGAAGGAAGGCATCACTTCTCTCTGTAGGAAGTGCCATGTTACTGACATCTAGTGACAAAGATACCTGGTGTTCTTTGGGTTGCAAACTGGCCATGTTTTCTTCCAGGGAGAGCATCTGAGATATCCCTGAAGGGCATTATGGCTGGCTTCTTCCTCCTCCTGAGAGAGCACAATTCTGGCCTTTGAAGAGTTGAGTCTTGAGGCTGTGAAGGGTTATATCTTGAGTTCTTTGAAGCACAGATGACTGGAAATGCACTCCAGTTTGATAGTATCCTTTTTTTTTTTTGACGGAGTAGGAACAATCGCTAAACAAAATGGGCTTTGTGAAGAAACTTCCTGTGACCCTAGTTACACTTTTAGTGTCTCATCCATACATCAAGAAATTATAAAGCCAAGACTGTCTTCTGCAGCGCATCTTGTACTGTTTTTCTAAGCTTATGCTACTAAAGACCATGAGAGTATTTAGAAGCTGTTCTTAGGATTAACTGGAGGATGGACAGAAGCATAGCCTGGGGTGCCAAAATATAAATGGTCTGTATGGCAAAGTCAGCTTCTCTCCTTTAGTGAATGACCTACAGAGTCAAAAGTTGCTAGCAAGCCATATGCTATTTTGATCTCAGCAGGAGTTTGGCAGCTCAGCTAAAAGGTCTGCAGAATATAAGCTGTTAACTCAAACTGCAGTCTGCATCTCAAACCTCTTCTGTTGGAAGATGAATAGAATGCAAGTCTCTTCAGGTTTCTAGCTCAAGAGTGAAAAGCAAGTAGAAGTTGCTTCAGACTGACTTCAAAACTTACTTGGAAGAACTGGTAGAAGGCATTGGGGCTGTTCAGATAAGGTTGGACTCAAAATAAGGTGGAGAGGTTTGTTAAACACTGTTCCTGTGATGTTTTACCAGAGTAAGGGAGCTTCTTGTGTTTCCCTGCGTCAGTATTTATCTCTTGTTACTCTTCAGACTGGCTGTGTGCAGTATGGCACGCAGAAGTAGACTGTAGGAGGACAGCCTGGTAAGAGTTGAACACACTCCTCTTCCTGCCCACTGGTTATGGGGATTTATGGGATTGGGTTTAAAATAGGAACGGTTTCTCTGAAACTGATGGGTTTATCTCTGTAGCTCTTCAGCTCACGGTATGCCTCTTAATTAAATTATGCAGCCTGTCTTCCCCAGGATGAAGTGATTGCAGCTACTCTTGTTTAAAACCAACTGCAGCCCGTGGCCTCCTGGAAAGTGGCTAATGCAGCCCTCTAAGCAAAGCTTAGATGGTCAGATTAGCTGATGGGGTGATGACATTGTTGTAAGCCTTAAGCCTTTTGGTTTGGTAATGGCTAGCGCTAGCCTGAAAGGACTGGTTTTCTGAATAACTCCAGTTTGCCAGACCAGCCCGACTAATCTCCCTCCTGCTTCAACTGTTGTCGCTTGTCCAAGATCATACTGATTTCTGGAATGCTGAAATTGTTGCAGTTGGTGATTTACCCTCCGCCCTCTGGGTGAGAGCTGCAATACCTCTCCTGGTCTCTTCCTGGATGAGAACTCTAGCAGCTAATGTACCTTGAACTGCTTAGTTAGATAAGCTCATTAATGCACAGAAGTCTTACTGTTAAGTCAGAACCCAAACTTTCTTTTAATAGACTACTAAATGGGTTGGTTGCTTTACACCAGCTTATTAACTGACTTGTGACTGCTGTTTTCTAGATGTGCTGTGTAGATTAGAGAAATAAGCATTCCTGTTTTCATTCAAGCTAAGTGGTATCGGTGTTGTGGGAAACTTCTAGCCCCTTAACAGCAGTGACAAAGCCCAGAGTAGCTGGGTCTTGGGCTCACCACTGATTGTCTTGTGTTTATTTGTACCCTTTACTTAATAGCACAGGGGACCCGAAGCTAACAGCTTGTCTCACAGTGGGGCTGTGGACAAAGTGGCTTTGCAGATGAGCAGGAGTCTCCTCAGCTCTGCTGATCGAGCCCCAGTGGCTTGCTCTGTCAGTGGCAAACCGTGTCACATGCTTATTTTCACCACCTGTAGTGCTAGACTCGTTTCTGGAGAGGTATCTCTGTAGTGAGAACAGCACCCGCACAGTTGGCTTAGTAAGATACAGCTGATCCCAAAGGTGTGTTCTGAAATGAATGGATGAATGCGCTCGGCGCTATCAGGATGCTGCCAGTGCTTGCCAAATCCTGAGGCTGTTGGTGCTTGGGTGGTAATGTGAAGCTGTAGTTATGTTGTTAGGGGCAGCGTAAGAACTCCTGGCCCTGCTGTCAGGCTGCTCTTGAGGATTTATTTTTGAGCTGCTGTGTTACTGTGGCACCTCTGAAGACAGAACACAGGGTTTGCTGAGCAGGCCTGCCGTGATAATGGCCAGACCTGACTCAAGAGTTCATCAGCTTCTGCCTGCACTGAACGTAAACTGGTGTGGGAGGATACAGACAACTGCATTTGCTCTTTTGTAAGGCAAAAATACCAATATATGCCCCAGTTTGTGGTGGCTCCAGTACTATTAGGCTGTGGGGACATTGCTAATGATAAGTTTCCTCCAGACAGTGCCTCATTCTTTTAGAGCTAGAATAAGCATCTCTTGCCTGGATATGAAGCTGCAATTACTGCAGCCATGTTGCCTCGTACCACTGTGGAAAACTGACTAACAATTCACTGTTTTTCCTAAGGAATGAATTTGAGCAGATTTGCTTTTTTATTTTTTGTTTTCATTTGTGCAAATACAGTTACAAAAGGCAGACAACTGTGTTCCAAAGTTTGTGGTGTAGGTTGAAGCTACCACTGTTCCTGCTGGTGCAAGGAGGGAATAATGGTCCACATGGTGTCACCTGAAAGACTTCAGGTTATGGGATGAATGTATTGGAGAAAATCAGTTGTTTGAATGTCTGTATATCTGGGATTTAGGCTAGACTTCAGCTTTGTCTTTCATACCGTAATGAACAGATGACTGTGGTACTACAGTGGTGTCTTGCTACTGGTGTGATGTTATGGCTTCTCAAGTAGCGAGACCATGGGAGGCTAGTGCACTCGACAAAGACTGGAGAGTTGGTACTGTTTGTTTCTGTACTGTGGTGTGTCTGGAAGAGTTGCTGCAGATACAAATCAACTGCTGCAGAGGGAACAAACTATGCTTGTTAGTTCATTCCTTACGTCTGCCTTCTTTAGTCTAAGAAAGCTCTGTGCTGTATGTTGTTCATTTTTCTACAGCTGTTCTAGGTCAGAATCCACGAAGAGGCAATGGAAGTAGAAGGTTGGGCTGTTATATGCTGCAGGAGGGAGCTGCTGAATCCTCACTTGCTAAATGGAGGTTTAGTGTATCATCTCGCTAGGTAGCTCCCAGTTCAGCCACTTGTTGCATCCCAGAATGTGAAGCTGCTGACAGCCCAGCAACAGGATCCTGCTGCCTGAGCCTGTGCTCCTGACTGTACCCACACATTCCAAGTGTGTGGCACAACGTAGGTCTGAAAGGGCAGAGTCTGATGGCTTTTGCAGAACCACCTGTCTTTAGGTCAGACCTAATAAATGGAGCATTTTCTGTCTGTGGTAGAAACGGTGGACAAGAGGAGGTTTTGAGATACTATGCTTTATTGTGTCTTTATCTTTCTCTGTGCTCCCTTGGTGATGGTCTGCAGCTGACCTGCTGCAGCCTGGCTTCTGGGGCTTTCTCTAATGTGTCATGATGATTTGAGAGAAGGATACTCCCTAATGCACATCTCCTACACAGCATGAGCGGTGACATGATTTGAGATGGGTATGCTTGAATCTTTTAAGAAGGTGCATGTTACCCTGTCGGTCATTGTAGGTCCAGCTAATCCTGCTGCTTTTCAGTTATGTAACTCCTGAAATGCATTCAAATCCGCATCCCAGTATTTTGTTTTTATACATGTTTTTTTTTTTTTTTTGGTAGCTGGGTGTCTTAATGTTGTAACTTTGCAACAGTTGCTATAAAGGTTTATCTTAATGCTCTCATTTTCACTTGAGTGAACAAGCATTCTGGAAAGGCATTTCTGTGTCTCCTTGAGTCCTCTTGGGTTTATAAGCGTGTGTAAGTATGTGGTCTGTCTGTGATGGTCTTTCATGATCCTTTTCCTTTCTATTTATGGGTTGTAATAGAAGTATATGGGAATGCAAGTACTTGGCAGCAGAGTAGGAAGCGTATTGGCCTTAGGTATTTGTAGGAGCAGCATTCAGATGTTGGATCTCACTCCCACCCCAGTAGCTAGCTGCTTGAAGAATGCAAAGTGTATTGGGAGAGGTCTGTTGTTCCTAAATTAAGGTGATTAGTCACCCAACTATGTGTGAATTCCACATACATGTGGATCTTCTCTGTACCTTAACTAGAATAAATCCATCCATACTATAACTAGAAAACAGAGCCGTAGCTAGCAGTGTGGAGCAGGTCGCCATATGCTCAAGCTAGTGAAACAGAAGGAGCAGAGCTGCAAAGCTCTGAAAATGCAGTTGATAGACCATTAACCCAAAGGCTTCAGCTAGAGTCAACTGGTTTTCCAGGCACTTAATGAAGTTGAAGAATTGATGGGCTTTGCTTTTAGACTGTGTCTTGCAATGAGCTATTAGCCTCAGGAAACTCAAAAACAGTGCAGGGCAAGCTCCTTAGAAAAGGCTGACTGTGGAGAGGAGCAGAATGAGTCATTGAAAGCTGATTGAGCAATGCTGGGAAGCTTTCTGAGTCATGTCGCTTGTGCACAGCGAGCAGATGAACCCATCTCCTGTGGTGGATTTCTTGTTCTGGGGCCTTCTGATTCCAGCAGCTGTGAGTCACTGAATGTCAGTCTCAAATTAATTTGAGCCCTGTTCCCTGCAGGTCTTAACCATTGCAAGCACTAGGATCTTTCATTTTCAAAGATGATCTGAAAAGAAAACTGTTCATTATTTGAAAATGTGTAGAAGATCATACCAAGTCTGAACTGTACCACTAAAAACTTCATTCTCGTTGCAGTTTAACCTTGAAATAGTTGAAACGAGTATCTGTGAAACTTGTACTGAAACACAAATGAGGATCAAAACAAAGCAGGCTTATTTTCACTGGAGCCACTTCAAGGAGAGCCATTGTTGTCTTAAAGAGCTGTTCTTCTTGCTAAGCTTTAAGCAACTTTCTTTTGCATGCTGCCCTTTGTATAGCTTCCCTCTCATCTGTTCATATATCTCTGGGCTAGTCATTCTACTTCTTGAGTTTCCAGCTGTGTGGACATGCTCCCATTAGCTGATGGAAGTTACTCTGTGGTGGGGAGGGAGCGTGGTCACTCTCATCTTGTGTTTGGGAGGGGTGCAATGTAAGGCTTGAGCAGAAGACTGAAATGTTGTCAGTGCTCCCTGAACTTCCATCATGGGCAAACCTGGTGAAGGCTGAGTGAGAGAACAACACTTCACTAAACCGAACTTGAAATAAGCTGTGTTGATGCAGTTGTGCTGCCGATGCTTGTGACGCTTGGAATGCTTCAAGGTGCTGGGCTGCGGAAGTCAAGCAGAGCAAGGAAGATCTGCTTATAATTGTGCTGAATATCTTGTGCACTTGAGACCTCTTTGGTTCCTGATGTCATTAGATGAGAGTGCAGCAAGAGGTTTATATTGCACGTATACTTCAGCTACTGCAGGGACCTGATGAGTAGCTGTTATGTTTGGGTTAGTCATCTAAAACTGTTTCCTATATTCACTGCCCTTAGCCCATGTGTCTTTGCTTGGTACCTGGAAACACATTACCGATGTCTGACACAATAGTTAGGTAAATTGCACTTAAGTGGGAGTTCAGGTTTAATCTGTGGAGCTATAGAATTGAGGGTTTTTCAGGCTTGAGGAGACTGATAACTGGCATGGAGGCAAGCTGCTACTACATGTGAAATAACGCTAGTGGCTGTCTCCCTGGTATGTTTACGCTGGTAGGCTGCCATTATAAAACAAACTGGCAGAATGGTCCTGATTCTGTGGCTAAATCTGTAGTAAGTGAACTTGCTGCCTTAAGTGTTAACCAGGGGTTTGCACAGCACAGAGCCAGTCCCTTTTCGACTTCAAGCAAGTTGTTCGCGATTGAGTTGCATTACCAGTGTAGCGTGGCTAGTATGCATCAGCTGGTTGATGGCAAATTTTTCTGCATGTTCCTATTTCACAGCAAATGAGGATCTGCAGTAAGAGCGATCCTGGACAGTAGGTGGTGGTGGGGGGGG
>NW_009647955.1:144251-167066 GCF_000708025.1 Charadrius vociferus | reverse complement strand
GGGGGGGGAATGGGGTGTGGATATGAGGGTATTCAGAGTAGTATGGACAAAGTAGGTCAAAAATGGCGTACAAGTGCAGTGATGGGAGTATAAAATGGCACACTAAATTCAGGGTAGATAAATGTACAATGATGCACATAGGTAGGTGGGTTAGGGAGCAAAGGTCATTATGGCTTCACCTGTAATGTGATTAATCACCTTGAAGACTGAATTCAGTGTGATCTTGGAGTTATGAAAGCTGATGAAATCATTAGCTGCTTGTAGAGTGGTGGCTTAAAAACATAAGTCAATTATCGAGAACCACTAGGAAAAGATCAAATCAGGATATGTATGATTGTCATATGGTCTATATCATGGTTTGCTAACACCTTGAATAACGTGCAGTTTTGCACTCACTTCCAGAAGGAAGACACTTAGAGGAAAGCACTGAGAAAAACCAAAGCATAAAGCAATTTCCTTGTGAAGAGCAACTGAGTAAGGTGGGAACATCTCATTCTGGTAAGGGGACAGTGAAGGCAGTGGAGATGACCTGCGACATCCTGAGTGGCCTGGAGATAGAGTATGGGGGCTAGTTCTTGATTGCTTCTTCCTGCACTTGAACTGGGGGCCATTAAACAAAGCTGAGGGAAGGAAGAAAAAGCAGGCTTTTTTTTTTTTAAAAAAAAGCATGTGTTTTATACAGTGGTTATAAACCTGTAGACTTTTTTTTTTTGCCATGGAATGCTGCTGATGCAGAGATTTGAGAGGAAACTGGGAAAATGCTTTAAAGAGATCCATTGAGACTTCTAAAATAAACAAGCCATTGCAAGAGGATCTCCTGGGGACTGTTTCCTTGACCTGTCCTTACTGTTATCTGACTGTCCCTTCATTGCTGATGTCCGAGACAAGACACTGAGGTAACAGATCTGCAGTATGAACCAAGGTGTCTCTTAAATGTGCAAATGAAGCTCGTTAGGTTAGGAGCTAACTGTGCATAGAAAGTTTGAAGCCTGAACTCAGCTCCCAGTATGTCTGTATAAGGAAGAAGTCTAACATTTCTTTACATTGACAAATAGTTTTTTTTAAAGACTAGAAGCACTTTAATCATGCTGTATCTACTCTCCAGCTAACATGTTTTTACTAACATATAGGACAGGCAGCAGAGTCACCTGCTTGCTTAATGCTGTAATGCAATTAAAAATGCTGATATTTTTGCCTGTAACTTAAGTGAAGCTATTGCAGAACGTGATTCTCTAACATATGAGAAATCATAGCCTCATTGTCTCAATCAACATTTAAAGTTTATACATCTTCTGAAGAGAAGGCTTTTAATTTCCAACCTAAAGCTTGGTCTGCAGTCTTCTACATGTTTTATAGTAACGTAGTAAATATTCAAATCAACGCATTTTTGGAAAGCGATTGGCTTGTCATGCTAGCAAGAAGCTTTGTCTTATATGCTGTGTGTCTGATCCTGTTGGTCATCAAAGCAGATGTTTCCTTTATGCTTAAAATAGTGAAACAAATAACTTAAGCAGCATTAAAACCCAAGAGGGAGATTATTTTTTTTAAGACTAGGATGTGCTTTCTAGGAATCTTCTGGAAAGGGTTTGTGGGATTCATATGATCCAGCTTTGCCAGTTGCGTAAGCTTCCAGGAAACTGTTCTATACAATGTAAGTCTCAAAGAGGGTGCAGGAACTCTTCACCTTTGGTAGCAGTTGTCAATCTCTGAATGTGGAAGCCAGCACTGTAGCAGTCTGAAAACACATCCTTGTCTCTTATCTGGAATGAAAAAGTACTAATTAGGAAAAAATTTCCTGGAGTGGGCAACAAATTGCTTTCATTGTCATAATGGTACTCTTCTTTTTCTTTTTTTCCCCATCATTTGGCCTGTGTGAATGACCGTTCAAATGTTTGCTGAATTACAGCTTCAGCATCTGCCAGACTTGTTGGGCAATTATATTCAAACAGATATTATCCATGTTTTGGGTTCTAGCCCTGCAGGTTAACTTTCAGTGTCCCCCTGTGTGCCTGTTAGGGCTATGTATGTTTCATGTAAGTAGTTGTGAGTTTGTGGTACAGCCAGTTCCTTAAATTTGAGAACCTGGTTTTGTTCTGTTGACCAACAGGATTGTCTCTGTCTTCTGCCATGGGGATGCTGGCCTTGCCGCCAGCTGCACTGTGTAGTCTTGGTCCCCTTATGTGGGACCGTGGGCAGCTGCAGAAGGCTTTTCCCACTCTGTGACCTCATGGGAATCTCGGACTGTATCCTGCCTCTGTCTTAATAGGTTTGGTAACGGAGACTTATCCTGGAAGTAAGTGAAATACTTGTGCCCTGAAGATATAAAGCGTCACTAGTGGGAATGGAAGAAAAACATATTTGAGAACTTATTCTGTGCTCGATGGAGTCTCAGACATCAAAAAATGTTGATGACAGTGCCACATGAAGCCACTGACAAGTGGCAGGAGGCAGCCTGTTAATAGCTAGAGCCACTCAACCAGCAGAATGTGGGAGTAAAAGCCAGAGAGCTCACTATCGAGCTTTGGGAAAACTGCTCGTCTGTCTGTTTCTTGCTATTTTGACTTAACAACTGACTTTTTGATTCTTGGTGGTTTTTTTTCCTTTTAATGAGCAGAAGCAGCCATCTGGTAGCTGAAGACCCATGGAAGAGAAATATGTGTAATGCTACTCTCTGAGGACTCATTAGGTGTAGTTAAAAATGTTGATGTAAAGGCTTATAAAATTTAAAGTTTCTTTTTTGTCTTTCTGAAATTAAAAGTAAAGGCTGCACTTCATAAATCTTGTTCTAGCACAGAAAGCATGTCTGCAGTAGTCCCTTCAAATAGGCAGTTGGGTTGGTGTTTTTTTCCTGACCTTTAAGATGATCTGAGGCTAGGTCACTTTAACTTCATTTTTTGCTGTGCTCCTGAGCAAACACATATCGGTTCACTGTCAGCATCTGTCTCTAGGCCAGCCCGTCCCTATCCTTTCCACCCGTCCCAGACAAGTGGGTGTAGGCTAACCCACCCTAACAGCAGTGTGGAGATGGTTGGTTATCTAATGCTCTGCAGTGCCAAAGCTGAGAAATGTATATGTGATCGTCCCACGACCTGGTCACCGGGCTTGCCCTATCGCAGTTGTAGTGCTCTTCTCTGGTCTAAGCCAACCAAGCAGCTGCTAGAGTGGGTATCATGACTTGGACCTCAGTGAGTAGGAGTGCATATGACTACAGAAAGGGGATCTGGTGAAGTAGCTGTGTATTTAAGAAAGTCTTCTACGTCAATAACGTCTGCCAGCTTTGTAGCTCTCTTCAAAACAATCTTCCATTGAAGAAACGGAAGATGAGGAGTTTAAGAGGGTAACTTCTGAGGCACTAACCCCCAGTTAAAGTGGGTCGTGGTTGTGATCTCCCACTCCAATGGCACCTTGTAGCCAGACTGCTCTCAGTTTGGATTCTGAAGTGTTACTCAGTCCTGCTGCTAGTGATCAGGAAAGGCTGTAACGTGGCTATAGAAAAACTATGTAAAAGCAGTAATAAACCAAGATGCACTTGCTGCTGAGAACCCCCTGCTGTACAGTGATAGCCTTGGTGACATCTCAAACACTTGTGTGAACTGCGTGCAAAAAGACTTAACTGTGAATTGCAGCTGACTTGTATTTTGGTCACTGGGGAGACAGACACTTTATAGTAGAGATAAAGGGTCTTTGATTTGCTGCAGGCCTGTGTATTTTCTCGCATTGAATCCATAGGTACTACTAATACTTGAGGCTTGATCCATCTGTGCTGATGAATGGAATGAGAAGTAAGCCTGCATCTATTTCAGTGCTAATTTTTTAAGCTTCAGTCCTGGTTACAAATTGCAGTTGCATGCAGAGCCTCATGTGTTACAGGCTGCATGGTAGCTGTATGTGCACACTTAGACCTAAGCTCTTGAGTTGCTTCAGACAAGCTCAGGAGTTGCTCACCTGGGCCTCTGTCGGGATTCCTGCCGTGGCTCTTTAGGTCTGGAACAAGGCAGTTGGTTCCCAGTGGGGTTCCTTGTTGTGTCCTTGTTATGGCGTACCCCTGAGGGGCAGTTCTGCAGCAAACAAGAGGCAGTGCTGATCTGGAGAGATTGGCGTGTAGCTTGGGCTTAGGTCCATTGTGGCATACAGTCTGTACTGTGCATTGGGAACACACGCTTTTCCATATAAAATCCCAGCAGATGAAAAAGTATAATTATAACTGCAGCAATAAGGCTACTTCCCTCCTCTCCAAATCAAAACACTGGTTGTAATAGTCCTTTGTAAGTAAGGAGCTCTGAACATTCCCCTCCAGGATGTAAGCATGAGGCAGGCAGCAGCTTTTGGCATCCAGGCTGCTCCCAAGTCTGTCTGCCCTGCTGGGCCTCAGCCATGTGCTGCCCTAGCCAGATGTAACAAGATAAATTAAATGAAGTAGCCCACACCATCAGGCTTCCAGGAACATCTCTGAGCATGCCCTCCACTTGTCCCTCCCTGCAAGCTGCTGGAGTTCATTACTCCTGTGGCATCAAGATGTGTGCTCTCAGGTCCTTATCACCACAGGTATCGTAAGAATTGTCTTCTGGTTGAGCATATGTGTGACAAAAGGTGTCTGTGCCCTGGTTAATAGCCAGCAGGTGTCTGTGCATGCTGTAGTGCTTGTTGCCATGCAGCCTACTGATGTATGCCCTCTCTTGCTTCAGGTCTTAAGCAACATGGGAAGAGAAGACTAAAGTTCCATCATGATCGGAGGCTTATTCATCTATAATCATAAAGGAGAGGTTTTAATCTCTCGAGTCTACCGGGATGACATTGGGTAAGTGCTTCTGTTGCATTCCCTGGTCTTTGCATTTCTGTCTCATTTTGGTGCGAAAACAACCCAGAGCTGCTTTGTTCTGCATTAGCTGTGCATGCATGTAAGACTGCAACTCAACTTGCTGCTCTAGGCTTAGTTCAGGAAAAAGAAAAATTTTAAACCCTGGTCACCTACAGATGGTAGTGAAGAATGGCCTGCAGGCAAACCTGAGACTTTCTTTTAGATGGTAGAGATCTGGCTGTTATTTCAAATGCTTCAGCAACACAGACTGCCACTGCGGGAGTCTACCGGCCTCACTGCAATTGTTAAAACTTTATGGGAGCAGTAATGTGGGAACGGTCTGCCACGCACTACAACCAGGGCTCTGAATTAGTTTCAAATACAGATGTCTAGCATCAAGTACAGGCATGCAGAAGACTGTCTATGGTCTTGGAAAGATATGTCTGCAAGCAGTCTCATAGTAACCACGGCTGTACACTTTAAGCCGTCATTCTGTCTCCCAACTTTGTATGGCAGCCTTGTATGTGAAAAGCTTACATTCATTGGGTAATTAAAGTTGTGGGAAGCACTGAAAGTCTTCAGTAGCTTGTAGGCATCTCGTTGTACTTTACCCGAGTATTATGATGCTTTCTTAGGCTGGATCTGTACAATCCTAAGGCTGCTAGTTCCCAGAAGGGACCTTACTGAAAATTTGGTGTCTTAAAGGCTGTGGATAGTGCTGTAAAGAACCTGATACTGAGTGATGCTGCTGCTTGGATGGAAAACCTTAACTGGCTTTCTTGCACAACGCTGCTTTTGCTAGTGGGTTTTCATTAGTGTTAGGCATTAGGTGGAAGTTAGTAATTGAAGTTAACAGAGTTAAAACATAGCTAACAGAAGCAGGGCTGTGGTAGGTGCTAATTCAAAGTCCAATGAGAGACATCTTTCTGGACAGATCAGGAAAAAAATTGTTTGTACCAGGTCTCCACAATGAATAGTGGTAGGATGTGCAGTGAAATTACTTGTTGCCATGAATTACAAAAAGTTGTCAAGCCAGTCTGCCTTCAGACTGCTGTAGTCTGAAGAGTGTGTCCCTTCTGGTTCTGGATTGTCTAGTGGGGCTCAAAAGTTGAGGTAGAACTAGTAGCTAGTCAAGGCTTGCACTGTTTCATTGATGGAGTAGCAGTCAGCACAGTGCCTGTAACAAGGTTTCACCTAGTGAGCTTTAAATCTCTTGGCTTGTTCTCAGTCAACTAAGGCAGAGTAAAGTAGCTGTTCTAAGGTTGACTGTTATTTCAGGACTTCCACGCAGTGCTGAGCCAAGGAAGCATTGTATTTCTGAAGCAGAAAACTGCTGGCTACAAAGTTTTGCCTCTCCTTTGGTGTACTAACTTATCTCAGTCTTGAATACTTGTTAGCTGAAGCTCTTCAGCGCAATTCATATGCCAGATCTGACATTGTAAAGTTCCCCTAATGAACAGGTATCACTATATATATATATATATATATAGGTGACTGAGCCAAGCTACTCTGGATTATAAATACATTTTGAGAATATGCTCTGTGGGGGGCTAGAGACACTGTTACTGCAGTTTCTGGCAAAACTATCTTTTTTGTGGGTTGCAACCTTAAAGCACTTAAAGATAGTACTGTGCTTGAAGTGATACTTACCCAAGAAGGCCTTTTAATTTAAAGGGCATTTGATTGTGGAGATGTAAACCGGGGAGTGAAGTAGTTATTTTTAATGTAGTGACCTTCTATAGCTTTTTATCTTGGCTCATTTCTCTTGTAAAGTGAGTGACTTGTGTTCAGTACGTGATAAAGTACTTCCTGCCAGCTGGCCAGGCAAAACGAGAAAATGGGATTTCCTGCCTGATCCGATCTTAACTTTTTCATTTGGCAAAAGGTGCCAAAAAAAGCAAGTGTTTTCTCTAGGACTTCAGGAGTCAGTGTTCCCTTGAGGGGAAATCCTCCATTCAGTTCCTGTGACAGTGTCATTCTTGTGACTTACATGGAGCTCGTGCTGGCTATTAACCAAGCTTGCTCCCGAAGGTGTTGGATTCCTTCTGAAGCAGGCCTTCAAACCTGGTTTGGATTTTTTTTTAGATTTTGTAACCTTATAAAACAAGTTGTCTTGCAACGGCTGTGTCTCATCTTGTGGTGTAATCAAGTAATTGAGAATCTTCAGCCCTGTAGCAAGCAAGTGGAGTTGGATATCTGCCACTTCCTATTCTGAACACTACTGTCAATACCAGGTCTGCTTAAAATCTTTTAGTATCCTAACCTTCAGAGGGAGGTAGAGAAAGGAATAGCCATGATGCTGTGGCTTATACTCAACTCTGTAGGCGTTCTGTCTCTAATCAACCAACCAGGTGATAGATTTCTAGAACACTGTACTATTAATTCCTAAATGATAGATCTGAAGTGCTGATAGCTGAGCCCATCCAGCTTGTTGGGAAGTAGGTTGAATGGGAAATGAGCGTAGCTGCTGCCTGTCTTCATGAGGGCTCTGAGTGATTGACCCTTTAGACTCCTTGGTCTTGGAACTTGCCTTTGGCATTCTGAAGCCTCAGCCTCTGTGTTGGGGGAGAGATTAAAGGTTATCTGTGGTTATAACCCTTCTCCTTGCATAGTTTAAGGGTCTAAATGAGCACATGCTAGCTCAAATGTTAATGAGCAAAGTGACGGTCAATGAAGAAACCCTTCCTTTGACTTTGTTAAAGGCAGAAGTACCACAAAACTTAGACTTCCTTTGCTTGCAACTTAGAATGGCTTTAGTGCATGTAGTGCATTTATCCATACAGCAGCTAGCTGCATGCATAAGCAGCCTCTTAAAAAAAAAAAAAGCGCTATGTATTTAATTCAGGATACCATGGAGGGCTCTACTGTGATCTACAAGCGCCTTGTTCTTCAGTGACCTGCATTTAAGAATGTAGCTATTTAATTAAAAAAAAAAGGCTATTTGAAACTGAGCAGCTTATATGACAAACTGCATGCACTTTAAATGTAACAGGCATTTGGTTTCTGAGCTTCTAATACATCACTTTGGCTTCATGGCTCTTGATCCTTAAGGAAAAAGTGCGAGCTGGATAGAGCAGCCTCTGTCTGCAGGATGTACTGTATCTCTCCAGATGTGCTCCAGCTCTATCAGACTTGCTCTATTTCCTGTTGGCTGGACCAAGCCAGAAAGCATCAACCCGAACAGCTTCAAATGAGAAGTACTGTCATAGAAACGCCCGCTCAGACTTGCAGTCCTGTTCTGAGGCAGACTGGGAAGAAGATACCTGATACTTTGCGGTCCCCAGACCATGCCTCAGATTGAGGCTTGGGGGTTTTCCCCCTCCAAAACCTGCTACATGTATTAGCAGAGCAGATTGGGTATCACTGATGTGATACGGATATGATTCCTCTGGACTATATGCCCAGTTAGCCCTAAAATTCAGCCAAACACAAGTCTGTCCACGCTGGCAGCCTGACCATGGCATGTCAACGTTGTACCTTGCGAGGGCTTCATTGCTGCCATAGCTTGTTACTGTCCATCCAATATCACCTTGGCCTTTGTGCCCAGGAGCAGGGGCGGGGGGGTGCTGTTTGGTCTCTCCTTATCTCTTTGGATTCATTGTGCCTTGTGTGTGTGTTTCTAACCCTTTCTCTTGTTGCTGTCACTCCTCCTTTCTCCGCTGGCGCCATTTCTGTCCATCCCATCTCATTGGCTGCTGTAGCAATAGGTAAGAGACGCGTGGTAGGCCATGACTGGCACTGCAGAGTGGGCAATTGGTGTACTAGAAAAGCTTCAGTGACCTGAGGCTTTTCCTCTAGCGTGCACCATTCTGGTTGCTGGTTCTAATACTAGTTCTAGCGGGTTAGAACTCGAGGCTGGGAGGGCTAACGCTCTGGAAAAAGCTGAGCTTTCCTTACAAGACTCACTGAAAGGGAAGAATGGGGCTTTTAGCTATTGTTATTTTATAGCAGATTAAATTACTTTCTTACGGAAAAACTAAGGTAGTAATGAAATACTAATTTAACTCAAACTTGCAAACCTTCTGGAGCAGTAAAACCTGAAAAGTATTTGAAGGCCAGAATTTTGTTTATGGGGGAGAGTGTTTACTGATGAAGCTTCTACATATGTACTCAGACCTTCAAGGAACAAATGCCTGCTGTGGTAGCATGTGTTCCTTTGAATATCCTTTGTTTTCACACTTGGAACCCTCTGCTGGATTGTTGACAATCCTCAATGTTTATAAGCATTTGTATGCCTGTATCCTTGCTTGCAAGGATATTATTACCGTCTTCTCTCAAATGTGATTCTACATAATCAGTACCATGGCCTTGATGTTGCAGTCGGAAGACCTCCTGTTCTACATACTGTCTAAGAGTACGAGTAATAAAGCACAACTAGATGAGTCTTGGCTTGGTGTGTAGACTATTGCTTTATGTCTCAGTCCTGTCATGTAAAGCACTCGGGCTTCCTTCCTGTGTTCTTAGGATTGGTGGACTTCAACTTAATTTGGGAGGTTTATCCTGACTTGTAGCTACAGGGTAAGGAAACTCTAGTGTGCAAAAGCTGGCATCCAGAATGCCACTCAGACATCCTTCTTTACCCAGGAGGGATTTGTTCCCTGTCACTAATGTATAGACAGTTTGGATTAAAGATGGCAGCATCTAGGGGAAGCTTGCGCAGCACTTCCTCAGCACTGCGCAGAACCTTTTTACTGTAAATGGTACTGGACCATCCAGCACACACAATGCAGTGCTGCTAGCACATTGCACTGTGGGGACCCTAAGTCCATGTGCAAGAGACCTGTTCTGAAGCCTAGCAGGCTTGAGAGGACGTGTGTAACTGGAAAGCCAAAAATGTTCCTATCCCACTTGCTGCTTTGAGCCTGTCCTCTGTGGTGCCTGGGGTATGGAGGTGAGGTGGATCTGGGAACTAAAGGTCCCTTTCATTGTGTACGTGGGTGCTGGCTTCTGTCAGGTGACCTGGGTAGGTTTTGCTGGTTTTTTTCCTCAGTGGTATGTCTGGGAAGAACTGCCATTGACAGATATCTTGGGAGACTACAGCTTGCTTTGCGGCAAAAGTACAAAGGCCTGGGCATGCGGAGTAGACAGTAACTAAGTGTTAGCCAAAAATGGGCTTTTCTTTGAGCCATAGCTGCTACTGTGTTTGTTCCCAGCTATGGCAATCAATCAGGAGTGCTAGCAAAATTAATTGAAAGGAAGGTTCCTTTGCCATCTGATTTCAGATGGAGGTCAGCTTCTCCTTGTGACTACAGTTACGCTGTAGTCCAAAGCTCCTTAGAGACCAGTAGTGCTCTGTCTCTCTTTTAGTTTGTGCAGAATTGAATGACTAACTCTGCTCAGAGCCTTCACTTATATCTGAGACATCCCCAGGCACCCCTCCTAAGTGAGCTTGGTGTATGTAGTTCAGTGTCTGACTGTAATCACATAAGCAGAACTGTGCAGCCAGCTTGTTTTCACGTACGCTGTGCTAACTTATCTTTGGTGATGATCTCGTAGGCGGAATGCCGTCGACGCCTTCCGCGTCAATGTCATCCACGCACGGCAGCAGGTACGCTCGCCTGTCACCAACATCGCCCGCACAAGTTTCTTCCATGTCAAGCGTTCCAACATCTGGCTGGCTGCTGTCACCAAGCAGAATGTCAACGCTGCCATGGTATTCGAGTTTCTTTACAAGATGTGTGACGTGATGACTGCCTACTTTGGAAAGATCAGCGAGGAGAACATAAAGAACAACTTTGTGCTGATTTATGAGCTACTGGATGGTGAGCTGTTTCCCTTATTTGTTATGTGATAGTGCACTTGGTCGCTCTAAAACCATTAACTTAGTTTGATGTAGAAATAATCCTTGAAGTATTCTTAACACATGTGACTGAGTTCAGAATTACTTGTTCTGTTTTCTAATGCCACCTGTACTGTAACTGTAGGTAACATCTCAAGCCCCTAGCCTTCTGTTGATTGTGGCTTCACTTTGCTGAAGTGTTGGGGGCTGCGCACTTGTATAAATGAGGCAGCTGCTACTGGACCACAGCTTCTGAGTTGATCCTGTGTAGATGTAGGGCTGTCATTACACTGAGGTATATGAAGAGGGCTATCATTAGCACCTCTAAGGCTAGCCATCCTACCTAGTGCCCAGGTGGCTCTATGTATGTATGGTAGCAGTCACCCCACACTGCAGTTGGTTGCCACTTTTGGGTTGCCTCTTGGGGGCAGTTCTGAGACAAAAGGAAATTGATAAAACCCAACCTGCTCTGTCCCAGCCCTACTTCCCCCAGTGATACAGCTCCAAATTTCACCATAAAATAATAAGTGTCCCTTCAGCTGCTGTTATCAGCCTGCCTGTGGAGATTGCCCTTGAGCTGTCCCTGTTTCGCATAACATGAGCGCTTTGTATTAGTTACGGTTCAATTTGTTTTCCAGACAAGGCACCACATGTGTGTGTCCTGGGATTCTTAGCCAAGGGTCACAGTGACTGATGGTTTCTCTGTTCCCTCTGGCCAGATCAAGAGAGTGCTGTTTCTCTGCTTTGGTCAGTCACTGCTGTCTCCTAGTAGGCACAGTGATACCAAAACCTGCCAGTGTGCCATTAGTCAGTATTCGTGTTAGTGGTCGTCTTTCTCCTCTAGATCTCTTCTGGGTTGTTCCCTTCCTCTTTGAGTGGAGTGGGTGTTAAGTGCACTAGCTGTCTGTAGTTAACATCTGTTTCTCTCCCACACTGATCATCCTGCTGTGCCATTCCTCTGCTGTTATTTTTTTTTTTTAGGTTTTGACTTTTATTGCATCTTCATATGAAAATCAAAACCTAAATAAAATGCTGTGAAGATAGATTTGTTCTGCTGTTGGATTGTGTCTTTATTGTCCTTTGTATGCTTTTGGAGAAACGTGTTAATGTACCCTGTGCATATGGCTAGACTAGTTGATATTTAGTCCTGAAGTGCATTTGTATTTAAACAGCAAATTCATCAGTTGAACAGTTTTTTCCATCACCCCTCCTCTCCAAAATACTGAACAGGGAAGTCAACTTATCAGGCTGTTTCTTTTCCCTTGGTAATGTACGCTCCAGCATCTTATCCAGAAATTTAATGCGTAAGCAGTGTCTGCGCACTAATTTGCGCTCTCCTTGTAGGATTTGTTAGCGTGGTTGGCATGTTTATACCTTGCAGCTCTGAATTAACCTTCTTTTACCCTTCTGTAGAAATCCTGGACTTCGGCTATCCTCAGAACTCTGAAACGGGGGCCCTGAAGACCTTCATCACTCAGCAAGGCATCAAGAGTCAGGTAACCAGAGGAATCTGGGGTACAGCACTGTTCCGCAATTAATTTTCTGGAAGCCTGTTCAAGAAAGTACAATCTTAATTACCAGCTAACCATTTGACCTGTGCTTGAGAGGAGGTGCCTGAGTATACTGAGAACACCCTGGCGGGGATGTAGCTCAGTGGCATCTTGTTCTACATGTCTGTGCTTGTGTGACCTCATGTTCCCTGGTGCATGGTAAGATACGGGAGGAAGGGTCCTGAGCTAGGATGATGCCAGTCTCTCACATGTAAATGAGTGCTGGCTTCAGGCATTGCTCTGTGTCAGCCTCTGACAGAGGATAAACAAGTCTACCTCCAGAACCAGAAATAGTTCTTCTGTGTGTGAATCTTGCTGAGCAGTTCTGTTCTCCAGCAGCCTTCAGTGGTTTGAGCTGTCAGGCTTTCATCCCTGCCTTGTAACGAAGTATTCTTCATCCTTATGAATCTTGTTGTCAGTCAGGATGCTGATGATATTCTGTCGCTGCGTGTAACATTGTTGCAGATCAGCATCAGTACAGTCTGAGCTTTCTCATGTTAGAAATGAGAATCTCTGCTGTGCATTTGGCACAGTATTAGCCCTTGCAACAAAGTTTACATAGAGGTAGAAGATAAAGGGCACTTGAGTAAAAAGACACTTAAATTGGACTGTTCTTGGGAAAGTGTTTTAAACTAGCTCTAATCCTACTCCGGGCTATGGTCCTCAAAACTAGGCTTATCATCTTGGACAGCTCATGCTTAACCTCTGAAACCATGGGACTGTTAGAGTCGTTGTTTCTTGTGTCCCCAGGGAACATTGCTCACCTTGTCCCTCTAACACAGCTATGCAACTCATAATGAGCACTTAGCCTAGAACTCAGTCTTCTCTCCTGTGTAGCAGGTGAGTCAGGAAAAGAGCTGGGAGTGAGTTTGTACTGAAGCTGTCTGCAGCAGAGATCTCAGTGAAGCGTCAGCCCCAAGGTACAAACAGGAGTGAAGTGTTAAACAAGAGCCTGCCTGGCTACTGTTCTTGTTAAGGATAAGCAGAAGTCAAAGTCTCTGGAGGCTCTGTTTCAACTCTTCATCGGCACTGACTTTCTAATAACTCCTTCTTAAACTTTTAATTTACTAGTAACAAGACTAGCTGCATCTCTCACAGAAGAGGTGAGAGAGAAGCTGCCTCTGAGCAACATGTTTCCTCCTAGAACAGCAAACAGGCTTGTGCAAGAGGGCGTGCATGTATCGGTGGCCAGATGTGAGGGCATCCGGTCTCAGTCCCCCATCCCGTGCTCTAGAGTAAATCACTTCAGCATTTTGGGCAGTCAGCACTCAAGATAACTGAGTCAGCTCCTGTTCCTATGAAAACTCAAAACTAATCACCATCCTCACTTCCTTCCCTAGCTCTTTTTTGGGGTTTTTTTGTTTGTTTTAACAAACTTCTATGCTGTTTTGTGCAAACCAGTCACAGCATCTTGCTGCTTTCAACAACGGGTTTATTTCTTCCCTTATAAAGAGTTTTGGACTACAGCTTTTCATAAGTAAGCAGTTATTCTACTCTTTTGGACATTTCTGCAGCCCAGTTCAAAAAGCAGAAGTAATCCTTTCCAGGCACAGTATATCGGGGCAACAATTGAAACAGTACCTGCCATATTTCCTTGTCTACTCTTGGCTCTGGTACATCTAGCCTCCAACTCCTCCTTCACTTATAGACAGTTTCTGGCAGGTATCTTGGGCCAAAATCTGGGACTGGGTGGTCTGTCATCTGTGGTCCCTTATCCCTGCTTAGTTTGTGATGGCGCTTTCCTTGGGTTTATGTCCCGCTGAATTTAAGGAGCAAAATCCACAGTTATGGCAGACTTTCCAAGCTCAACTTTTTGACTTTGTTCTCAATGAAAGATTTGAGGCTTATTGAGCTGCTGCCCTCTGAGTGCCCACCTTGTATGGCTGCAGTGGTCTTTCTAGGGCTGGTGATCTTGGAACACAAGATCTGCTTTTTTTTTTTTTTTAATTCTTTTGAAAGTGCTGATGTTGCTGCATTGCTTGCCAAGGGAAGTACCCCTGTGCCTCTGGGAATGGGGTGGTGTAGCACACAGATCTTAAAAGTTGCTAGTGTGCAACATGATTTCATTTCTAGTCCCTACCCATGAAGTAGCCCACTACTCAAATAGCAGGACTGCAGGCCATACTGATGTCCTGTGTCAGAACTGATGCCGGCACTGGCTCAAATATCTTCCTCCAGCAGAGGCTAAACCTGCTTTTAGAACCCAAGGTGGAGCTGTGCTCCATGTGCTCTGTTTGGACTGCAGATTCTGTCCGTCTCTCTCCAGACTTCATTAACCAGCTGAATGCAGTAATTTTCTTCCCCTGCAAGTACTTTCTGGGAGTGTGAGTTGGTCAACTCTTACAGTGTTACCCCAAACCTTAGACATACTGTAGTGCTAAAATGCTGGTAGTACTTTTAAAAAGTGAGGACAGGGCTGCCAGAGCCCAGGGAAGCTGCTGGTAGCTGTCTGCCTTTAACCTAGTCAACATGCTGGCAACTGGGTACAAGAAGTTGGATATTCTTGTCCCATTTAGCTTACTTACTCATCCTCAGGGAAGCTCCTGGTCCTGAGACATTTCAGACCTGAGTGCCTTCAGTCTCTCCCTTGGGGAACAGTCATACTGCTGGGTGATCCCAGCTTCAGCACTCCCCAGGCATCTGCTTCCAGATCCATCCAGTCACTTTCTGTAGCAACCAGTAGAGATTCATGGCACTGATGCTGTTTCAGGAGATGGGAATGTCAGCACATAATCAGCGTTCCTTTGGAAGACAGAGAACTGGGTATTAATCTACGTGTGCCTCTTTTATTCCTCTTAAGCCTGAACAAAGCATTGAACAAGACAGATAAGGAGGCTTTTTTTGGGGGGGGGGGCAGGAACAGACCGGGGAGGTACTTTGTAATGCATTGAGCACTCACCTAAGCAGTTCTCAGGGGAGTATAAAATTCTCTGCGTCTTAGATGTTATGATAATGGCTCTGCTTGCTCAAGGAGTGACCGTGTCTGTGGCAAGAGCATGTGTGAAACCAAGCCACCACTGCTGGTTTAAAGCTGAGACTGTGTACTGCCAGCCACCCTGTGGGCCCAGTGCAAGGCTGCTGGGGCAGGACCCGCCTCTGCATTCTGTAGCCATTCTGGTGGAAGAGGCAGAATTAAAAAGGATATAACTTCATATGGGACCTAGGCTTAAGGTCCTGCACTGCTTGGTGCCCCGTACTTCTCATAGTCTGGGCATCTGTGCTGTGGTAAATGTCCAGGGCTTGCTTTAAGAACAGCAATGTGAGGAGTCTCCTCTGTGTAGGAACATTACTGGGAGTGGTATTTGGCTTGTCTGTTCTACCTTGTATTTGGGTGGAAATTATGGGCCAAGTCTGAAAAGCCATTTCACTGCTAGGAGTGCTGGGTTTCCTGAGGGGAGCTAAAGGTCAAAGCCCCTCATTTTGTTTATGCTAATTAGCTGCCTAATTAATGATGAGCTGGCCTGCTTTGTTCCTGTCCTGAGGTAGCTTTAAGCCTAACCTGCCTCTTTCTCCCTCCCTTTTCTTGCTATTGACCTGCTTGCCTGTTAACCCTGTGTGCACCACACTTGCTGCTATACATCTACTTCTTGACTTTCTGCGTGTGACTGGACCCCACCTGTAGCATCAGGTAGGAAACCTCCCAGTGCCTCTCAACACAATCCTTAGTGCTCTTAGGAGGCTTAGAGCCTGGATGCTGTTAGATGCATCTTAGGTTAGTGTTGGTGTGTAACTCTAATGACTGCAGTTATTAAGAAGCAGTCCTTGGGGACCAGCTGTCTTGTGGCCTTAGGGTTTCATGTTGGACAAGGGTGTGAACTGGCCTGACGGCTGCTTCTCTGCTTAACGTGGACTGATGTGACAGTCTGAGACATGACTTGAATGTCATTGGTGGAGCCCATGCCTCCCTGCGCTTAGGTGTAGCCTAATGGACTAGCTAACAAAACAGAAGAACCTTTCCTGCTGTCGTTATGACCAGTTTTTAGTTAGGCATAGGATTTGCTGTACTGAGGAGAGAATGACCAAATCACGGGGGGTATGACAGTACTGTCAAAAGCAGTTGTGTGTAATAAATTGCAAGCACTTGCTCTTAAATTTAGAGCAAGCTTTCTTCGTCTTTGAGTTTATCTAGAGGTCTAAGATGTCACTTCTTCCTTTCAGACTAAGGAAGAGCAGTCCCAGATTACCAGCCAGGTGACTGGACAGATTGGATGGAGACGTGAAGGGATCAAATATCGTCGCAATGAACTGTTTCTTGATGTGCTGGAGAGCGTGAATCTCTTGATGTCCCCGCAGGGTAAGCACAAGTTGTAGAGCTGGTGTCCTTCTCCCCTTCAAGATTTGTGAATGGAACATGCATAAGTGTTTTGAACTGTGCTCTTCTCTACACCAGGTCAGGTTTTGAGTGCCCATGTCTCTGGCAGAGTGGTGATGAAGAGTTATCTGAGTGGAATGCCAGAGTGCAAGTTTGGCATGAATGACAAGATTGTCATTGAAAAACAGGGCAAAGGGACTGCGGATGAAACGGGGAAAAGGTAAGAGGCATTGGGGTAAAAGCCACTTGCCACCAGGGACTCATGAAAGGGCAGCACTGAGTAGCTTTTCTGATCTGAAAGATGAAGCTAATCTTTTCTTCCCTTCAGGTATTATTGCTGACTTTCCTCTGGTTAGGTCAGCTGTCATGCAAGCTACCACCCTGAGGGCCTCAATGCAGAGGGCTTCTCTACAGCTTTTCAAGCATTAAGATTCAAACATATTATTAAGTGTGGAGGTCTTGCAGCTGGAAACACTTCCCCAAGATGTTTTTTCCCAGAACTTGCATCTTTAGCAGTTCTAGTCAGTGCAGAGACTCTTATTTGTAGGGTGCAGTAGTAGTGCTCCCAAAGAACAATGAAGGAACCCCTCTGACTGTAGCCTGCTCTACCTGGACTGTTCCTGCAAACTGGAACAACTGACAGACTGACACTGGGTAAGCCCCTCCTGCTGACATACAGGTGGTCAGTGTGGACTGGAGGCTTGTCCCTTCTGGGAGCCCAGCTACCTTCCTTCCCAGCTGTACCTCAGTCAGTACCCACACTGAAGCTGAAAACAGGTCTCATGGCTTTTCCAGCCTTCCTGCTTGGGGTGAAGAGATAAAAGGAAAGACTAGCGCTTTTCTCTCACTAACCATTTGCAACTCAACTGTGTTTCTCTTGGTTGTTTGTTGTTTGTTTTTTTTTTTTTTTTTGCTGACACCCAGTGAATTGGGAAGGTAGATAAACTGCTTCAGCTGTGTGTGTGCACTCTGCTGTTCCCCCTTGTCTCTTGCTTCGTGTGACTTGTGCATGTAACTTGGATCTCAGACGCTTTCCACAATGGTTCCTGTAAACAGAGCTGAGCTGCTATTTGCCTTTTCTCTCAGAACCAAGCCAAGAGCTATCACTTCACTGTCACCTTTAAGCCATCTTTCCTGTACCTGAATCTAGCTAGTGAAATGGGTGAGCCTCAGGTGGCTGTCCAGTGGGGATATATCCTAGTGAAAATGTCATCTCTGAAGAATCAGTAATGTTGTCCCAAAGCTTCTGTGGTGTTAGTGCCTTTGCCTGTAAATGTACTATTTTCTTGAGTTACAGAAGCAAGCTGGACAAGGACTCTTTCTGGGTAGTTCTCCATAGCTGTGGTTGTCTGGTGGGCAAGAGCTTGGACATGTCATTCTCCAGAAGCATTTAGTTGCAAGGTGACCAAAAGGGACAGCTGCTGCTAGTTGTTGCTTTTTGGCATCTAGCATACGGCAACGCCAAACGCTGGGTAATGCTGCCTGGGACCTGGAGTGGCAGCAGGGCTTTCCCAGCAGTGTTCCAAAGAAACAGGAACTAGTCAGCTAATGTCAGCTGTCATCTGGGCGACAGATTAGGAAAGACTAATTCCCACTTACAAAGCACAAACTACACTGCTGGGTTGTGTAACTAAACAGCCAGTCAGCCTAAGGTCAGTCTGCTTCCCATTCGTGCAGGTAGTGGTGGTTCCTAGGACAGCTGAACCTGCTGGTAGTGCTTACACTATCTCAGCACACTTGCATGGTTGTCCTGTTGCTCCCAGCAGTTGAGACAGCCTAGATATCACAGTGCTATATTGCTGCACGTTTGCTAAACTGCTGCCTCTTCTGTTGCTGCTGCCTTCTCACTTTCTAGTCCCTCTTGGTAGCTGAGAGGAGTTCTTGGCTGACTTCAGGACCTGTAGCAAGGAAGGTATTCTCAGAGACTAGAATTTGGCACAAGCAGAGTGCTGGCAGATTAGGCTGGTGCACCTAGATGGGGACAGATTGTAGCTGTGTAGATTTTTAGAAATGAGAGGTATAAACTTTTACGGCATAATATTGTGGTCTTTGGTGGATCAGTTCAGAATCAAACCACTTGCTAGTGGTGTGGAAATCAACAGCTGTGAAGAGATTTCTGAACAGGAAACCCCCGAACCTGGCATCTCCTGGCTGTGTGGCAGTGGGATAGCTTTGTGGACAGGAAAGTGTTTTCTCTCCTTTGAAGTGTGCTGCAAGAAGTCTTAGCCTAGCAGAGTTGCCCTTGCAGTATTGAGGTGCTGCTGGCTGGCCGACCTGAGCGTTGTGGTGTTGGCTGTGACAGAAGGGTGCTACTCTAATCTCTCTCCTCTCTGGGGAGAGGAGGGAGAGAATTCTTTTAAACAAGCTTCCTGAAGTGTGATCTCTGTGGTGGTGAAACAATAAAAGTCTGAGCCAAGAGCCTGCTGTCCCTTAAATCTCTCCCTGCCTCCCCATTTCCTGGACACCTGCGATGGCCACGCGCTCTGTAGAGTAGTTTCTGCCTGGGCAGACTTGGACTGCACCAAGATACCAGGGCTGCAGCTTGCACTTGTTTAACTGTCTTGGTTTTTTTTAGTGGCAAACAGTCAATTGCCATCGACGACTGCACTTTCCACCAGTGTGTGAGGCTCAGCAAGTTTGATTCTGAGAGGAGCATCAGCTTCATTCCACCAGATGGAGAGTTTGAGCTCATGAGGTAAGGTGGCAGGGGATGAGCAGGCTGGTGTTGGCCCCTGCATGCTGCTGCAGTAGCGTTGCTGTGCTCAGGCAGACTTGCAGCCCTTGAGCATCCAACAAATAAACACTTGCCTCCTTTCTTTTTGGAGTGGACTCTGTATGGTCTCACAAATCATTCTGTCATAGATGTGGTAGAAGCCCAGCTACATGATTCTCTTTGGCACAACCATAGTGTTGGCTGTGAGTTTCCTTACCCTTTAGCTTGCTGTATCTGGTTTTTTAGTGCTTAAAACTGGTGTTCTTGAACAGGGCCATTGGCAGGAACCAGATATAAAACTTGGGACTAAAGAAACCATCACTACCCTAGGGCAGCACACATCTTACTGCTGCTTCCTTCTGGGATGGCTCCTTTTATGGCTGATGTTTTTTAAGCTGTTCCCTGTATGCGGAGTCTGTCTGTTTAGGAAGGTGATAAAATTTGAGACCATAAGGGAGTTAACTCCTTCTCAGAGCTCACTGTTGCTTGCACCCCTGCAGATACCGAACCACTAAGGACATTATCCTTCCCTTCCGTGTGATCCCACTGGTGCGGGAGGTGGGTCGGACCAAGCTGGAAGTGAAGGTGGTGATCAAATCAAACTTCAAACCTTCCTTGCTAGCCCAGAAGATAGAGGTAAGAGAATAAAACCCTATGGCCTCTTGTGCCTGGGAATTGTGCCTCTATTTTGTTGCCTGCTGTGGAGTCCTCACAGATGAGTCCTCAAGCTTGTACAGGACTGAAAGAGTGAACTGAATGCCCCACAGATGCATGGTGCTGCTGTGCTGTGGAAGGGAACTGCCATAGAGTAGGGAGGTGGAAGTTGTTTTCAGTTCCACAGCCACCTTGGCAGAGGCCTCACTCCCTGCAGCAACTGTTCGCTTAATGTTTTTGCCACTGTGAAAAGTTCATGTTCTTCTGTCTGCGTGATCTGATGATATGTCAGACAGGCAGCAGGCTATGAGCTGTGTAAGACAGGCTAAGGGTGGCTTTTGCAGCTTAGTCCCCTTCTGGGAAAGGCTTACTGCTGCAGCGCTAGGCTGTCCGGAGCCTAGTGCAGCCACACCTCCCTGACCAGCCTGGTGTCCTGTCTGAGCTCATCTGTCCAACACTAGCCATGTTTCCTGCAGCCTGAACTGGAGGGCTCTGCCCTGTTGCTCACTGACTGTTGTGGATTCTGAAAATGTGTTTGAACCTTTACTTCAAAGCAAGAAATCGGAGAGCTAGCCTAGGATGCCTTGTGGTAGCTATTGTTCTCTGGGCCCAAGATGGGAGTGGGAAGGTCAAGAAGAGGTCCCAGATAGCAGTTGTGCTCTCCTGGGAGTAGGTGGTTTTCCCCTGAGACTGCACAGAGTGCCCAGGCTGCAGTCTCCTTGCCCCTGCTCACCAGACTCTGCCTTCCAGGTCCGGATCCCAACACCCCTCAATACCAGTGGAGTGCAAGTCATCTGTATGAAAGGGAAAGCAAAGTACAAGGCCAGTGAGAATGCCATTGTCTGGAAGTAAGTGAGCATGTGGGGTCTGGGGTGCTGCAGGGGCAGGGCTTGGGGAGGCAGGGTCTAGTCAGTGCTCCTGTCTGGCCTGAGCATGTGTAGTGAAAGGGAGAGTAAACTTGGGCACCTCCTCACCTCTGCACCTTCTCTGATAGGATAAAACGTATGGCTGGAATGAAGGAATCCCAGATCAGTGCAGAGATCGAGCTGCTGCCCACCAATGACAAGAAGAAGTGGGCTCGGCCCCCGATCTCCATGAACTTTGAGGTAAGTCCTGGTCTGCCTTCCAGGGCGCAGCTAACCTTGGCAAAGCTTTGTCAGTCCTTCTGCCCTTGGGGAACTGCATGTGTTCGAGTGCACCCTGTCCCAAGCTGCCTTGTGACTCTTCCCAACGTGAGGCCAGCCAGGTGGCAAACCTAAAGGAAGAAAGTTATCCTTAAAGCCACTAGACTCTGTCACCATGCATGCAGGGACTCGGGAAGGGAACAGTGGTGGCTTATGGTGTTTGTTTCTAGATGCATAGCCAAGGGGCGCTCTGTCTTTTGTGTATGGAGAGCATCTTACACCTCCGTTCCAATGCTGTCTGTTGCCTTTTCCTTTCTTAATAGGTCCCATTTGCACCCTCTGGGCTAAAGGTGCGCTACCTGAAAGTCTTTGAGCCAAAGCTGAACTACAGTGACCACGATGTGATAAAATGGGTGAGGTACATCGGCAGGAGCGGGATCTATGAGACCAGATGCTAGCCCCAGCAGGCTGGCGGGCTCCCTCTTCTCCAAGCCATCCTCTGCCTCTCCTCAGTCTTCAACTACATTCAGAGAAAACATCTGCCTGGCCCCTCTACGCAGATCGAAAGACCCTGTGGCTCACCTTGGGAGCGGACTCGCCTGCCTGTGCTCAGTTACCACCCACGCCGCAGATGAAGTTCAGAACCCAGTCGTGTGCAGGGGTGCAGTCAGCCTCCTGCTCCCCGTCCCAGGGTGGGGAAGGGCTAGTCTAACTCCCATCCTCTCGTGATCTTTCTAGGGAACGTCCACCATTAAACTCCTCTTCTGTTGGTGTCTCACTACTTGCATCATATCCTAGTATTTTTGAAGTTCTTGTGCATATGTACTCGTAGAATAGACCTAAACATAGACTGGACAAATCTGAGTTGAAGTTACCCTGGCTTCTGTACTAGCTATTGCTGTTGTGGTAGATGTTGCTGACCAGTCAGATGCCTGGGGTGGTGAGTTTGTCGGGCCTCTGCCAGGGGAGGTGGTGGGCTCACCGCATCTCACCACCACCTTATATTTCTTGCAAAGTCGTCAGTATAGAGTCCTGCTGCGGGAAGGTTTGTGACCAAAAAGGATGAGGGTTTAGACTCTTGCTGGTGTGTATGTGGGTGGCACAGCATTTCAGGTCCTTAGAGCACTTACCCCCCCCACCTGCTGCTGGCTGGAGCCAGTCTGTCCTTTCCAAACCAATTGGAAGCGTGGCCCCTCTGTCCCAGGGAGCGCGGGTCAGCTGAGCTCTGTCAGGATGCGAACAGGGTCTGTCCTCGGGAATTGAAAATGCAGTTGGCAGCGAGAGCCCCCGGCCCCAGCCTGCCCTCTCCACACTGCTACCAAACGCTTCTGGGCCATAGGAATGCTGCTGCTACCCACAATCCTGCTTCTGGTAGTGTGGTCTCCATTTTGTACACTTTGTGATTTGTCCAGCTCCGAATCTAATAAAAAGTATGTAGAACGGAGAAGGCTGCTGGTGCTGCTCTTTGGGGTTTGTTGTGCAAGAGGTGGCTGGGCTGGTGCCAGCGCGTCTCAGGGGGAGCTCTTGTCGGTCCCCCAGCCCTGGGGCTTAGCAGGTTGAGAAGAACAAGTGACGCTTTTGCTTCCAGCGGTGCTGGTTCTCTGTTCCAGCTGCTGCAGCTCCTGGCAGAACGGAGGGTGCTCTGGCCTTCCCACCTGCAGCTGGGCTGCCCTCACCCTTGCTGCCCTCTCGGTAAGGCATGCCCAGCGCCATGCAGGCCTGGATCTTCTGCCGAGTGAACCTCGGTGCTTTTACCGAAGGGTGTTTCCCCGTCCTTGCCTCGCCTGCCGGAGGTGGGGGGGTGCCGGGCAGCCGGCGGCACTGCGCAGGCGCACTCCGCACTGGACTACACTTCCCGGCGTCCCCCGCGCCCATGGCGGCCGCC
>NW_009647955.1:133916-143784 GCF_000708025.1 Charadrius vociferus | reverse complement strand
CCCCTCCTCCTCCTCCTCCTCTCTCGCAGGGATGAAGGCCGGGCCCAGAGCTGCAGCCAGGTGCTGCTGGACGCCCCCATCCAGCTCTCCCAGATCACTGATGGATACGGTGAGTGGCACCCACCAGAGACCTCCAGCCACATGTCATCTTGTCCCATCCCCCTCACCCCCCAGCTCCCATCCTGCTGTCGGGGTGCAGGAGGGGCTCGGGGCGTTGTGCGTGTGCTCGCCTGACCTTGGGGAGCACTTCTTTGCATGCTTCAGGCTCCCCCTCGCAGGTGCACCCCTCTTTCTCTTCTTGCTGCTGAGCTGTGGCCAGCAGCACCTGGCTGCCCACGGGGAAAGCTGGGGTGGAAGGAGAGGAGCCACCCTTCGGTCCCCTTGTCCTGTCGGAGAGGGGACAGTCCTGCCTGGTCATGGGCAGCTGTTGAGGCAGCAGATGCTCACCAACCTAACTGTCTTGTTACAGCAGATACCAGCGTGGACCTGCTGCCAGGGCTGTTGCTGAAGAGAGGCCAGACCTCGGTAAGTGGGGGGCCATGCCCTCATTCGTAAGCCAGCAGACTCGGTGGGAGCAGCTAACGTGTGGGGCCACAGGTGTCCTACCCTGCTCTGATCACCTTGCCCTCAGAGGACAGCCGGGACAGACAGTTGTCGTGGTTAGGGACACAGCTGCGGGGGGTACTGCTGCTCATCAAGTTCACTGTAATTTGTGAAACTTGAGCTTGGTCTGGTGAAGAGGCTCAACAGGAGTTAACAGCTTATTAATTTGACAAGTTCTATTTTGCCGTAACTTCTTAATGAGCTTCAAAGTGTGGTTGATGCAGTAGTGGTGCTCAGAGTACAGCTTCTCGGACTTTCACGAGGACCTTTGGACTCAACAGCAAGGCCTTTGGTTGAGGAATTAGGGTGTACCAGGATGACGTCTCACCATATGCAATGAGAGATGAAATCCTAGCTAATGGTTAGATGTTGGATGTTGCAGGTGGGGAGGTAGCATGGAGCAGCTGTTTTCCAGAGAGCTGCTGTGGGGAGGTGTAAGCCCAGCTTTAGAAATGTCTGTGGGTTGTTGTAGTTTGAGAATTAAGACCAGGAGCGGAGAAATTTGGAAGCTCTGTGACCTGGAGGAAATCGGAACATCTTTGCCAAGGACACACGTAGCTGCTCGGGAGAGACACGGCTTACCCTGTGTGTTGGGTGTGCCAAAGTCTGGGTATGGGGAGAGGAAGTTGTGCATCTGCAAAGCAAGGGCAGCGGTCACTGTACAGGATGGGCAGTCTCTCTACCAGGCTGGTCTCTTGTAGAGCTCTCCCTTCCTGGGGTGATGTGTTGAGGACGAGAACCCCTTGCTTGGACGCTGAGACCTAACATGATCCCCGTGTGTCTGAATGGGATTCTGAAGTGAAAGCTGGCAGCTGTTGCTGGTTTTGGCACTGGAGTTGCTGCTGGGTTTGCTCTCTGGCTCCTGTGTCCGCAACTCAAAAAGGATCTTCAGAAAAAATGGAGACGATTCAGAGGAGGCCTCGGGAGGCCTCTCAAGTTCTGGAGGACATGTCTTACTGGGAGATTCAGGGAGCTCGGTATAGTTTACAGAGTGACTCAATCTGTCTGTGGGTACAGGGTCACAGCTCCAGTAACAAGACGCTCTTTTTTCAGTCTAGCATGCAGGTCTGTAACGTGCTCCAGTGGCTGTAGAGTTGCCTAGAAATACCTAGGAGTGTTCTTGGTCAGCCACAAATATTTGACTTGACGCAGGACTAGGCTGGAGTGGGCTGAGAGCCTGACCAAGACCAGAGGACAGATTAAAACGCTTGGCTCCTTCTTGCCTTCACATTTAATTAAATGCTTTTTGTCTCTGTCTTGATTGATCCACTGCATAAGCTGAGTTTGTTCCGAACTGGCTAAAGTTTAACATGCCTCATGGTCTAGGACAAGGGTGGGCGTAGCGTACAGCGGAGGAGGCACTGGGGTAGCAGGTTGCTGCTGTTGAAGTGACTTGGCTGACCCTGGAACTAGAGAAACTGGCCGTACGTTAGGGGCAGCCAAACCCTTTGCCTTGCTGAGGCAGAACTGCTGTGTATGAGCAGTTGATTTAGGACTTCATTCCTGAAATGATTTTCTGGCCTGATTAGCTTCCTCAAAATGTGCTTGAATCTGTCCCAGTTCCCCTGTCCTACCTCCCTCCTGCCCTCCCTCCTTTCCTTCCAGGCATGAGGGGTTGATTGATCTCTCTTCTCCTGGAGTTTGGGGCTTTTGCTGAAGATGCTCTCTTCTTTAAACACTCTGCTTTGTGCCCCAGATGGTGGATGCTAAGAAACTGGAGAAGGCAGAAGCCAGGCTGAAAGCCAAGCAGGACAAGAGGATGGAGCGGGATTCCCTGAAATCATCTGGCCCTCTGTGAGTATGGAGGGCTCCTCAAACACCCCCATCCCACTCTGCTCAGTGTGGCTGGGATCTGGCTGTACCAGAGCTTTCCTGTTGAGCCACCTTCTCTGTCTTCTGCCTGTCCGCAGGGTCCTTGAGGAGGCATCTGCCAGCCAAGCTGCCAGCAAGAAGGAGACTCGCATGGAGTCATCAGGCAAGAACAAGTCGTATGATGTGCGCATCGAGAACTTCGATGTGTCCTTCGGTGAGCGGTGAGTGCAGGTGGGGAGGTAGGACGCATCTTAGCTGGGCTTTGGACTATGGGTCGTTGAGACTGCATTGGAGGGTGGTTGTGAAATGACAGAGGGAAGGATGAGGAAGCAAGGTGGGCACCTGGCCCTTTTGGCTTTGGGCAGGAGAAGTCTGTGATGGTTGCTCAGCGCCAGCACAGCCTGAAATATGCTTGGGGCAGGTGGCTGCTGGTTATCTCCCTCTCCATGGGGCAGTTTGACCAGGTACTCACCTGCCTGTTCTCTTGCTTTAGTGTCCTCCTGGCGGGAGCAGACCTGAACCTGGCGTTTGGACGGCGCTACGGGCTGGTAGGCAGGAACGGGCTGGGGAAGACCACGCTGCTGAAGATGATTGCCAGCCGGAGCCTGCGCATCCCCTCGCACATCAGCATCCTCCATGTGGAGCAGGAGGTGGCAGGGGACGAGACGCCGGCACTGCAGAGTGTGCTGGAGTGCGACACCACTCGTGAGAACCTGCTGCGGGAGGAGAGGGATCTGACAGCCAAGATTAATGCTGGCAGGTGAGATGTTGCCATTGCGTTTCCAGCCCTTCTGTGGCTTCTTGACCATGAGGTCTTGTTCTGAAGTCTCTCCCTTCAAATGGAGGGCTCCAGCAGGGCTGTGCTATGCCTTGCGTGGGGAGATCAGCCTCCACCAGCACCCAAACCTTAACCCTGGTCAGTCCCACACGCTCTTCTTTGTCCTGCCCTAGGGGAGAAGGGACAGAAGGTGCCAGGCTGTCAGAGATCTACGCGAAGCTGGAGGAGATTGAGGCAGACAAGGCCCCAGCAAGGTGAGACAGCCCTGCGGGCACCACTGTTTGTTGTCCTGGGCAGTGGTATGGGGCATGGAAGGGTGATGCTATGGCTCTGGGATCCAGCTTGTGGAGGTAGGGGGCTCTCCCTACTGCTCCTCTTGTCTCTTCTTCTGTCACAGCTCTGCTGGCTTAGGAGCAGTCGAGCTCCCCCCGAAGCTGGAGGGATTTTTGGTTTTTGTCCCAAATGGCTTGCATTGTTGCTGCTGCTCCTCTCAGACCTCAGGTTCCTGGTGGTCTGGGGAACTTTTCTGGGATGTTGGTGGTAGTGACACTCTTCTTGGCCAAAGAGCTGAAAGCTTCTTGCAAATCTCTTGGGAATTCATGTGGATGCTGTGCCCTGTTGGGCTGCATTTCCCAGCCAAGCGCTGCTCTTGGGCATGCAGGGAAGTTTTCCTGTGCCAGAATGGCCCTAAACCATGCAGGAGGGTCCCCATGGTGACCGTGGGTCCGGGACCTCCACCTCTGCGGCTGGATGCTTTAGCGGGATTCCAGTTCTCTCTCCTTTTCCCCAGGGCATCCGTCATTCTCGCTGGGCTGGGCTTTAATGTAAAGATGCAACAACAGACAACCAAGTAAGTCTCCAAGTTCTGGGCATCGAGACAGAAATGGATCTGGGGAGATGCTGCTGGTAGCGAGGCCCCAGGGACTGCTGCGGCTGTAAGGGAGGGGAGCCCTGTGGGAGGGTGAGGGTCTGTTTCTGCCCTTCCCATGCGGTCTCCCGCCCTGAGGGAGCCAAGCCGCCTGCCTGCTGGGCCATGGATCTTGTGCCGTGCCTGAGGTCTCCACAGGGACACGCTCTCTCTGGGTTACAGCAGAGTCAAAACGGGAGCAGGGAGCAGCCTGGCAGGCAGGCAAACACTGAGTTGTTCTGCATTAAACAGTAACCCCTCTGCAACCTCTTCTCTCCTCAGAGAGTTTTCCGGAGGCTGGAGAATGAGACTGGCTTTAGCCAGAGCCCTGTTTGCCAGGTTGGTGTCCAGGCCTTCATGCCATGGGATTAACCCTCCTTGCTGTCCATGCTGCGAGGTGCGGGGGTGCTGCCTGGGGGTCCTCTTGACTCAGGCTCTCGGGGTGTGGAGCGTTGGAGGCATCACAGCTCTGTATGTGTGGTGAAACGCGCTCTGCATTGACCCTGTGCTCTTTTTGCTTCTGATCCCCATGTCTTGTTTTTCCTAGGCCAGATCTTCTTCTGCTGGATGGTAAGTCGATACTGTGAGTCTCCTCCGACTCCACTGCTGGGCCTGCCTCTGCCCTTGCTGGGGTTGGGAACACGCCGTGGCCTTTAGCTGCCTGCTCAAAATAGCCCTGCGTGACGGGGCCGGGCTGGCAGGGCTGTCGGTGCTCCCCTGGCACGGCGGGCAGAGCTGGCGGTGGTGTGGGGGAGTCTGCTTGGGTGGCTGATGTCGATGCACTCAGCAGAGCTCTGCCCCGTGCCCCAGCTCGGGTGGTCTGCGTGTCATCGTGCCCCAAGCAGTCCCTTTTCCCTCTCCCGGCCCTGTGATGGGCCCTGGCTGCCAGCCCACTCTGGGGGGTGTCCCTTCACCGCAGGAGGTGACCCCGGTGCTGGGCTGGCTCCCTGGGGAGGTGCCCACCTTAGCTGGGGGCGGTTGGGCAAGGCGCTGCTGGTGGGAACCAGGGCCCAGGTACCAGTATGGAGTGGGGGAGCATCCCTGGCTGAGCCTCGGCCCCCGTGCCCGCTTGCCTCAGCAAACCCCACACGTGTTAGTCCCCTGAGCTGTGGAGTCAGGTCCCCACGCAGGGTCTCTTCCTCCACGATGCTGATCGCTAGCCTTTCAGGTGTTAAAAAAAAAAAAAAGGCATAATCCAGCCGTCCTCATCCCTCCTGACCTCAGTGCCTCTTTGCCTTCCCTCAGAGCCAACGAACATGCTGGACGTGAGGGCCATTTTGTGGCTCGAGAGCTACCTGCAGGTAGGGGGGTGGCAGGAAGCCCTGGGACAGAGCGAGGACGAGGGATGGCGATGTCCTCTAGGCTGGTGTCTCACCTTGCTGAGTGGTGGGACCAAGCACTGTGCTCTGGCTTGATGATGCTCAGGCCTCCCTCTTGCTGTCTCCTCCAGACCTGGCAGTCAACCATCCTCGTGGTGTCCCACGACAGGAACTTCCTGAACGCGGTGGCCACAGACATCATCCACCTGCACTCGCAGCGGCTGGACACGTACCGCGGGGACTTTGAGAACTTCATGAAGATCAAGGAGGAACGGCTGAAGAACCAGCAGCGAGAGTACGAAGCCCAACAGCAGTACCGTGAGCACATCCAGGTACTGGAAGGAGCCAGTAGTGCTGGAGCACTCTTCTCCCAGCCTTGTCCCCCTCTCCATGCTTCTAGTGAACCTCCCAAGCTTCCCTGCTTCCAGTAATTTCTGCTCTTGGAGTTTTTGCTGCTGTTTGGTCTTGCAATGACCCATGGATGTGGCTCTGTTGTTGCAGGAGGTTTGGCAGTAGAGCCGGGTAACTGGGGCTGAAGAGGACCTGCGGCGCTCTGATGCTTTTCTCTTTTGTAGGTTTTCATCGACCGCTTTCGCTACAACGCCAACCGGGCATCCCAAGTGCAGAGCAAGCTCAAGCTGTTGGAGAAGCTGTGAGTGCCTGGGGGGTGGGGAGGGGGCAGTGCTCATGGGAAGAAACAGGGGTTCCCAAGACGCCTGGGTGGTACCAGGGTGGTTTGGGCTTTGGGTGCTCTGTCTGTGGTCCAGAGGCTTTGGCTAGGATGAGGCGTTGCAGAACTGAAAACTCTGTCTGGGCTTCTGGTGTGGGAACAGACCCCCAGTGCAAGGCACCTGGGTTACCTCTCTCCTCTTCTTGCAGGCCGGAGCTGAAACCTGTGGACAAGGAGTCTGAGGTGATCATGAAGTAAGTGTCCCCTGAGCCTTTGCTTGGAGGGCGCCTGGCTCCGTTTCTGATGTGAGCTCCTCCTGGTGCTGTCCCAGCTGACGGGAAGCCCAGACAGGCCCCCACGTTTGTGTTGGGTTCCCTCCTGGGGTCAAAGCTGCAGATACATGTTCCCTTCTTGTGACCGTCCTTCCCAGAGGCCCTGCATGACAGGGAGTTGCCAGCTGGGGGGTTGCAGCACTTGTCCCGGGGGGGCTGGGAGCAGGGTCTCTGAAATTCCTGGCCATCTCTCACCTCTTCCTGCCTTCCCAGGTTCCCCGATGGCTTTGAGAAGTTCTCCCCCCCTATCCTGCAGCTAGATGAAGTAGACTTCTATTACGACCCGAGTCACTACATCTTTCGTTCCCTGTCTGTTTCTGCTGACCTGGAGTCCCGCATCTGTGTGGTATGTGGGATTGCAGAATAATGGTGGCTGTGAGGGATCTTGGGAGATCCTTGCTTAAAGCAGGGCCAACTTTGATGTTAGGTCAGGTTTTTCAGTTGAGTTTCGGGTGTCTTCAGGGAGGAATATTTCTCCCGTTCCTTTGGGTCCCATTGCAGCATTTGATCATCCTCATTATGAGGAACATTTTCCCTAATACCAATTAGCATTTGCGACTTGTGCCTGTTGCCCTTTATCTCTTCACTGGGCAACTCTGAGAAGAGACTGGGTCCATCTTCTCTGTAACTGTCAGTTAGCTGACGACAGCAGCACATACTGGGGGCTCCTGGTACATTGGATGGGGCAGCAGAGAGATGCTATTTGCTTGCAAATGAGGCTGGGACCGGGTCATCCTTAGGCTCAAGGGTTGGGGAGGGGACATCCTCCAGCACTGCTGTCTGTGGTGCTCCTCAGTGACAGAAACGCAGCCTCCAGGCAGCTGGAGCCACTGGTTAGACTTTCATTCTGACCCCCTCTGCTGCGTGATCACCCAAGCGAGCTGAAAGTACCTTCATGGGTTTCACGTTCTCCAACACTGCTGCTGCTTCTCTAGGTTGGGGAAAATGGAGCTGGCAAGTCGACCATGCTAAAGATCTTAATGGGGGAGCTGGCACCAGTCAGAGGGATCAGACACGCTCACAGGTACCTGGTAGGAAGGGCTGGGGGACTGGGAGGAGTGGTGCCGCAGGAGGGCTTCTGGGCTGTTCTTTGGAGTGATGGCTACCCGAGTGATGGGGATGGGTCCTGCTCACCCACGCATGTGCCCCCATTCCTGTAGCTGCAGCTGTGAGCGCCATGGTCACAGGGCCTGGTACCAGCTGCCGGTCTCTCTTCTCATTCTGCAGAAACCTCAAGATCGGTTATTTCAGCCAGCACCATGTGGATCAACTGGACTTGAACATCAGTGCTGTAGAGTTGCTGGCAAGAAAGTTCCCAGGTGAGTTTTGGAGATGCGGGCCATTGAGGTCTCCTTTGCTGCACACGGAGCAGCGCTGATGAGTTCCATGGCCCTAGCGCTGTGTCACCTCAGTCCTTAAGGGACACCACCTGCTCTGGGTTAAATCCCCACATCCAGCACAAGTTGAGGACACCAGCCTTGAGAACCTGAGCTGGTTGTGCAGGGGCAGTAGGCAGTCTGTAGACCTCAGGCTGGCGCTCCACCGTGACCAGGTTTTGGGGGCAGATGACCCGTTTTCCTGCTGGGCGCAGAATGAACACCAGTTCCCCCTTTCCCAGCTGCCAAAACCTCCCGCTCCCTTCTCTACTTAACATTACCTAAGGTGGTGGCGACAGGGAATTGGGGCAGCGTCGCTTGGAGTCGGTCACCAGCCCCGCAGCCCCTGTCCTGATTGTATCAGTCAGGTTTTCCCCGCAAACCCCCGGCTTGGGAGGGAATTGCCTGGAAGTGGCTGCTGAATTCCCCCTCCTCCCCGTGCCGTGCTGGCCTGGCTCAGGCTGCCCAACCGCGGTGCCCGCTGAGCTCACGGCGCCAGGGGTCCTGTGTCACGCCGGGTGTGCCATAGCTGTGTTGTGACATGCTCCTGCAGGGAAGACGGAAGAGGAGTACCGGCATCACCTGGGGAGCTACGGCGTCTCGGGGGAGCTGGCTGTGCGTCCTGTGGCCAGCCTGTCTGGAGGTCAGAAGAGTCGTGTGGCCTTTGCCCAGATGACTATGTCCTGGTAATTTTCTCCCAGATGCTGTTAATTTTTGCACCGCTCCATCCCTGGAGCCTACTTCACCGGGAGGATGGTGGGCATCCAGGGACTTTCCGCTGCCCCATGGAAGCCTTGTCCTTGGGACTTTTGTGGGGAGGGAGGTTGTCACCCTGGTGGGGTGGAAGGAGGGACGTGGCTTTTTCCTGCTGCTTTGTGCTCACAGGAACAAGAGGTGTCCCCGGAGCTGGGCAACGCCGGTCTTGGGGCAAATGCAGGTGGCTGTGGCTTTTCATGGCTAACGCAGCAGCCTGGTGGAGGTCCCTGCAGTGCGAAGGGGTGTGGACCCAGCCAGGGCCTGTTCCAGTGCATGCTCAGAGCTGTCTTCTCTTCCAGTCCCAACTTCTACATCCTGGATGAGCCGACGAATCACCTGGACATGGAGACCATCGAGGCGCTGGCAAAGGCACTGAATAAGTTCCGGGTAGGGCTCCCTCAGTGAGATCTCCTGTTCTTCTAATGCTTCCTGCAGCCTCCAGCTCGGGTTACTTGCTATCTCAGCCAGAGGTGGACAGTCGAATGCCAGTGATGGCTTCAAGTCCAGAACAGATGTTGGGAACAGTCAGTCACGTTTCTGCTTTAGCGGTCCATCCTGGTGGTTTGTTTCACTTGCTGGCTTTGGCTACCGGTGGCTGAGAGAGGCAACAGCAGACCGGAGAGCACCCCTGTCTTGGCCAGTCGCCTACACGCTGTGACTCCTCACGTGCTCAGTGCAGTGCTCAGCCCTGCCTTGGGGCCTCTCTGCTTTTCCTTAGGCACAATTTACGGCTGATCTCCAGAGACTCAGCCTGTCATCAGCCTGGTTCTCACTGTTCTATAGTTGGGGCAGTTTTCCTGTGAGAGAAAAGCTTAATTGATGTTGCGTGGGGCCTTGTCCAGCCACCTTTTGACTGTCATTGGTTCCTCCTGGAATCTCCTTCCTTGCACTTGTCAGAGACCTGGAGAGCCAGTAACAGGCCCTGCACTTGCCCTCCGAGAGGGACAGCTAATTACATTATTCCTCACGTGCCACCAGTGCCGGGCCCTGGGTTGTGCTCCACTGAGTTCCCTCTTCTTCCCCCCTTGTGTGTTGGCAGGGTGGTCTAATTCTGGTGTCCCACGATGAGCGCTTCATCCGCCTGGTGTGCCAGGAGCTGTGGGTGTGCGAGAATGCCACCGTGACCCGCATCGAGGGCGGCTTCGACCAGTACAGAGATATCCTGAAGGAGCAGTTCAGGAAGGAGGGTTTCCTATAAGGGAGGCAGGAACCGGACTGCGCCCGGGGGCTGGAGCGAGAAGCTCGGCCACCTCGGCATCCATCCCAACTGTGCCTGGCAGAGCGCCGAGGACGCTGCTGCCCGCATGGACCGTCA
>NW_009647955.1:125424-131300 GCF_000708025.1 Charadrius vociferus | reverse complement strand
GGTTTTAAAGGGAAGGGCTGCATCTGTCGAGCCAGACGATGGAGGTGGGTGTCGGGAAGGAATGAAGGAAGAAAGGATGGATGGATGGATGAATGGATGGATGGATGTGGGGGTGCCCGGCGGTGCGGGGCTGCCGGCCGGGGCCGGTTACGGTACTTGGCTCAGGTAGGGCTATCCGAGGAGTTTAATCGACACGTGGCGTTTGTTGCAGCCGTTGCAGAAACGACAGAGAACGGTGGAGGACTTCAACCAGTTCTGCACCTTCGTTTTGGCCTACGCGGGCTACATCCCCTACCCTGAAGAGGTAAGTGGGTTTGCGGGGTGTTCCTCTGGGCTCCCTACCATGGGCAGACCCAGCTCCTAATTCTTCTCCTGGAGAATCATTTTCTATCCCCAGCCCCTTCCTCCTTACCCTGAACGTCTGCGCTGCTGTTTTCCATGCTAGTCCTGCGTTCTCCCCCCTCTCGCAGAATGAGCTCTGGTCCCACGGAGGCAGCATGAGTCCCCAGAACAGCACGGGGAGCACTCAGGACAGCGATAGTTGGGCATCGTCCCACTCCTCCGACTGCCACGTCCTGACGGACAACGGGAGGAGCAGGAACACGGTGGCCAGGGGGGCTGTGGACAACAGCCTGCTCGTGAGCTGCCCTGCTTTCCCCACCGGCTTCTACGATGTCCGGCCCCAGCAAACCAAACGGAAGAAACCACCAGCAAAGAAACTCATTTTGGAGCAGGAGGTGAAGAGGGTGCCGCTGGGTGCTGGGAAGGGCTTCGGGGCAGAGCAGGACGGGGTGAAGGAGCTGGCTGTGCTGGAGGGACAGGTGCCTCCCGTGAAAGAGGAGCTCTTGGAGCCTTCCCTCAACCCAGCTGGGGACCCCCAGCCCACCTCCCTCCTGGAGGAGCTGATGAAGGAGGAGAAGGACTGGATGCACGGAGTGCAGGGGACCGAGAAGCCAGCAGGAGACGATCCTCAGCTACAGGAGCATGAACCCTGCTCTGGAGGGAGGAAAAGCCCCAGTTCTTGTAGTACCTTGGACCAAAGCGAAGGGGATGATGCGAGCAGAGGGAGCTCCCAGCTCAGCGGTGAGTGTCCGAGGGAGCGCAGAGGGCCCTGTGGTGCTGCAGCCAGTGCCAAGTATTGTCCCTCTCTCAGCTGGAGCCATCCGTGCTGGTTGCAGGGAGGGCTGGTCGATGGCCCAAGCCTCTCCCAGCAAGGGGAGTGCCCTCGGGACCTGGGAGGACCGAAGAGCAGCGGGCAGGGAGCTGGCCTGCCCTGTGAAAGCTCTGTTCTGCAGAGTGAGCAGTGCAGAGCTGAAACGTGTCTGAAGTGGGGTGTAGGGTCACCTTGCTCATCTGGTCTTTTCTTTTTCTTTTTTTTTTTTTTCCCCTTTTCCCCCCCCCTAAAGCCACAGTTACTTATTTTTTTTCCCCCACAGGTTCAGGTGGAGATGGAGGTGGAGCAGCAGGAGGGAGGGACGGCCAACCCCTCCTACAGGCCTGGCGCCCAGCGATTGGGGCGGCGGGAGGGGGCCCCTCCCATTTACCCCCAGTGGAACTGGCTAGTCCGGCCACAGCCGGACCGGCAACTGGTAAAGTGGTTTCTGACCAGTGTCTGTCTCTCCCTGACCAGACGACGATGCCTGGGATCTGATCACCTGCTTCTGCTTGAAGCCCTTCGCAGGGAGGCCCATGATCGAATGTAACGAATGCGCTACCTGGATCCACCTCTCTTGTGCCAAGATCCGCAAATCCAACGTGCCTGAGGTTTTCATCTGCCAGCGATGCCGTGACGCCAAGCAGGAGATTCGCCGCTCAAACCGAGCTCGGACGGTGCCCCGCAAGCGCTTCTGTGACTGAAGCTCCTCCAGAGCAGGGAGGCCGGGGGTCCCCTTTTTAAACCGAAGACTGTAGCCCGGTTTGGGTAGACAATCAACGCACAGTAATGGCGGGAGGGGGGCTGGGCCATGGGGCTGGACTGTCCCCCTTGCACTTCTGACTCCTGGAAGCTGCCACGCGTGTCTTCCCTGCGGGTCGCGTTGGCCACAGAGCTTGGTTACCCCAGAGGGGTCGGGGGGGGGGCAGGGGGGAGCAGGGTGGTCCAGCTGTGCACTAGGTCACTCTGAAACATCTCTCTCCTCGCACAAAGCTGGCTCAGTGCCTTTTCCCCAGGGCAGCCGAGGAGAATCTGGTCCTAGTAGTTTTTCTGTGGTGTGGTGGAAGCTTACACTTATCCCAAGATGTGACTCCCCTTCCTCCTTTTTCCTCGCTGTTTTCCTTTCCTTGCCTTGGACCTTCAGGTGGGCTGTGATGGCAAAGCCCCAGTGACCCAAGTTCTTATCCAGCAAGTACTTGCAGCCCAGGCGAGCAAGTTCCATGTCATGTGCTGCTCTCTAGGGTGGGAAGGGAAGGGACATCAGTCCTGCTGACGCCTGCAGCAGAGTGGGGCTCTGCATCTTGGGGGCACTGGGGGAGCCGTCCATCTCTGGTTCATCAGCCTTGTAGGCTGCACAGGGGAGGTCCTTCCCCTGGCCCATGGTGCTCCTGGTTCTCCTGGTTTTGTTTGCTGTGCCCATGGCCCCAGGGTGGTCCTGCTGGGTCAGGAGCAGCAAAGGCATCTTCTAGTAGATGATTAACAAGGCTGTTCTTGCTGACCAGCCCTTCTTGGTTCATGTTCTCCAGTTGCACTGAGGTCTCTTGTGTGAAGTGTGGGTGGATTCCTGGTAGGAGACTGAAGTTATCCTCAGAGTTGGCCGTGGCAGGGCTGGGAGCCCTTTGGAAGGGGAACAGGAGAGTGCTCTGGTTAGCTTTCCGTGTTTTCCACTTTCAGTTTAAAACAATCAAAGCTTGTACCCTGCGACCATCTCCTGCCCGCAGGGCTGTCTGGTGGAGCATCTGCTTCAACACCAGCTGGATGCAGAGACCTGAGCTCAGATGGAGCTGGGAGGGCGTTGCTTCCCAGCACTCCCTCCATCACAGAAGTTGGGGTTCTTTTTCCTGGACACGAAGAGTTGAAACCTAGTGACTTGTCAAGAGTGGGCCCTGAGCCCCTTCTGCTATGCAACTGCTGCTCTGGAGACACGGGATGTGCCCTCTCCAGGCCCCTGGTTAAGTTTGGCAGTGGAAGGCTTTTCTCCCCTCCGTGTCCCCTGTGCATAGCGTGTGTGTGTGTGTGATCTCCTGGGGCCCCATGTGCACTAACCATTGGATCCCACCTCCAAAGCCCCTCCAAAGAGCCTGGCCCATGTGCCTTCTGCACTTTCCCTGGGGGATGCAGACCCCGCGCCCGTCCTGGTGACACTCGGCTCGGCCCCCAGCGTGCTACTGCCCACAGCAGGGAGCGGGACAGCCCCCACTGGCCAGTCCCAATGACTATTATTTCTTAACTGGGTTCTTTCCTATACTTGCACATCTGGTTACTGTGGGACCACAGCTGGGGGAAGGGTGTGGGGCAGCCCCTCGTCACTCAGCAGCCCCCAGGCTTGTCCCTGTGCCTCTCTCCTCCTGTGGAAAGCCTGGGCCCCAAAAGTGCTTTATGTTTTTATAGTTACTTTGTATTGATATGTAAAATAGCAAATTCTGGTCCTTGCCCTGTGGAGTGTGGCTGGAGTCTTATGTATATAATAAAGTACTTTTGCCATAACAGTGGTGGCTTTGGCATAGTTTGGTGGCCTCAGGTCTCACATCCCGCTGGGACCCGAGTGCTCCCCTTCTGCTGTGGCTGGGAGGGGACCTGGTGTGGGGATCCCACCCAGCCCTGTTCCCCCCCCCTCCCCCCACATCAACACCAAGCTGCACAAACAACAGGGAACGAGCAGGCCAGCGCATCTTGTATTTAACAGATTAATGCCCACCTCCCCACCCCGCTGCAGCACACGGGGGTGCTCCACAGGAGCCCTCTGGACTTGGGGACAACTTCTTCAATGGGCGCCTTCTTCCCGAGGCTGCAGCCAACTCATCGTGAGCATCATGGGTTACTCCAAAGGAACAGGTCTCATGGCTGGCAGGGGCAGGGGATGGTGTCCACACACCCTTGCTGTGACTCTTAAGGTACATCACGATTTAGCTCAAAAGCTGTATTTTGCTCTTGAGCGTTGATAAACCTTCTCTAGCTCTGTCTCCACTCCACAGTGGAGTTATGATTTAGTCCTGACAGCAGTTGAGGTGTCAAAGGATCCAGTTTTCTCCCTAAAATATGTCTTGTTCCAGCACAGAGGCATCACTGGCTTCCCCTGCAGATCCAGAGGTGCGCCAGCTTCTGTCGGGCAGTGCCATCAGGTCAAACGAGGGATGAAGTGAGGAGGACAGGACAAAAGGCACCTGGGGCAGGAAGAAGTCACTGTTTGAGGGGACCCTTACCAGAGTAGGGTCCTGCTGGTGTGTCACTTCAGTCCCGAGGCAGTTGCGTTGGGGCAGAGGCAGCAGACGGTCCAAGAGCAGCAGCAAAACTGGGCGTAATTTCTATGCTAGGGGCCAAAGCTGGGTTTGTGGGGCCAAGCGAGCATCCTGGCGACCGAGGTGCAGGGAGGGAGGGTCTACTCCTCCTTGGCCCAGGCAGAGCCCCCTGCCTTCTCCTCCAGGTGGGGAATCACCGCCTCGGTGTAAAACTTCTCCAGCTTGGGCACCGTCTGACCCCAGAACTTGGCATCGAACTCCACGGGGACCACAGCCGTCTCCTTGGTGGTGTGCACCACAAAGTCAGCCTGCTGGAAGCCGGTGGCCGCCAGCTGGCACTGGACCTGGGTGAAGTAGGAATGATCCTTCTTCAGGGCGTAGGAGTCACCATCCACCTCCAGGCAGAAGTCCTTGTCCTTGCAGGCCTCGCGCACCGTCCTGTTCCTGTGCTTGTAGGGACACTTCACCTCCAGCAGCCCCAGGGTCTTCCCTGTGGCCGCATCCTTGATGATGCCGTCTGGGCTGGCGGCGATCCACTTCTTCTCCTGGTGAATGAAGAGCCCACAGTCGTCCACCCGCACTGGCTTGCCCACTGCCTGTGACTTCAGCTGCTCGTAGGCCTGCACGGCCGCCTTCTCGTTACGGACCCCCCAGGACATGGCCGGCGTCTGCACCCTGGGGCCAGAGTTCACCACCGCTTTCAGATAGGACTGGGGCACCTCAGATGTCTTGCCGTTGGCAAACTTGCTGTTGGCGATCCGGGGGGCCACGGAGGCCGTGATGCGGTTCTCCCGCCACTCATACCATTTGGGGTTGCTCCACTGGCCCCGGGTCTCCTTCTCCACCCAGGGGATGTCCTCGTTGTCCAGGGGGGGCAGGAACCCACTCGAGGCCCTGCTTGGATCAGCCCCAGGCTGCTTCTTCTGCGGACGTGGGTCAGCTCTGGCTGGACCAGCAGCTCCTTTGGCATCAGGTGACTTCTTCTGGGTTGCAGAGCAACTCCCGGTGGATGCTCTGTGCTGGTCCCCGGCATCTCCTCGGGCTCCGTGGGATGTTGTGGGTCTTGGCTGAGAGGACCTTGGCTTTACCCCCTGCCCCCGGCTGGGGCCAGCAGCCCCGGCAGCCGGAGCGCCCCTGGATCGGCTTCCCGCAGCCGCAGCCCTGGCCTGGGTGGCCGAGGTGGAAGGCGGTGGCGCAGCAGGGGCGGTTTTGGAAGCGGCTGTGGCTGGCCGAGGGGATGATGTGCCGGCGGGCTCCTTCCTGGGTCTCCCCATCGCTGCGTGTCAGCGGGTCTGGTGCTGCAGGGATCGAATAAAATTGAACACGCTTCCCCAAAACACACGTTTCCCTCCCTTTGGCGCAGGGCCTCTCTGTCCCCATGCCTTTTCTCGGGTGATGCACCACAGTGGCACGCCGGCTGGTTTAGCGGTTCTGGGGTGCTTGTGCACCCCCTTCCCCAAACCCCGCCCTGCGTGGGGTAGGGG
>NW_009647955.1:121537-124651 GCF_000708025.1 Charadrius vociferus | reverse complement strand
GACCAGGCTATTTTACAGAATCATTGTACTCAAGCTCTTTCAAAACTGCCAGTACCCTCCCTCCATCTGGAAACATCTTTTTCTGGTAGTCCATTTTCCTTCTGCAGTATGCATATTCTGGAGGCCCAGTTGTCTTTTGGCGTGTGTTGTTCATTGTGACATTCTGGAGCTCATAGTTGAACATTAAGGTGTGGGGTTTTTTTCCATCTTAAGCTTAGGCAGACATCCTCTGCGCCTGAGGCCTTTGACACAGTCGATGCTGTGGGGCTGCTTTGTCGTCAGTGTAAAAGTGTAATTCCTTTGCAAATGGGATTACATGACTGTAGGTTAGCTCAATAATATTATGTGTTCCTCCACCAGCGTGCGCGCTGGGACTGCCCACGCCAGTCGTCTTCGGGAGGGTTTCCATTAAATCTGGGCAGGACGAGCGCTGGCAGCTCTCCCAGCTCCTTTCCCCGGGGGTCCCTGATGTCTCCCTGAGCCATCTCTCTCCGTCTACTGCTGATGTTTCATTTCCTGCCGCTCAGCCCCTCTCTAACTCCCCGCAGCTGGGTAGGCCAGTATTGCACAGGTTAAACCCAGGTGTACCTGATTTTGGCTTGGAATTCCCCTCCTCCACAGCTAACCATCCTCGGGATCTCGTTTAATTCATACTGATTAACCAGCAGCAAACAGCTGAACGGCATGCTCCCCCCAGCCCCGGCTTTGTAGCCCTCATGTGGGTCTGAGGAGCCGCAGCTACATCCAGCGTGGTCACTCCCAGCGTGACACCGGCCGGTATCTCCTCGGGCTTCAGGTTATTTCCTCCCATGACACTAAATTCGTGGGGCTTATCTGACTCAGGACCTGAGGGCATCTGGAAGAACTTTGTGGTCCGTGTTCCCTCCAGCCAGCCCCTCTATGTGGGTGATTATTCAGCTCAATAAACCCATGACAAGGTACAGGTGATTTGGGGATAAATATGCAGATTGTGACCAGTCTCTTGGGTGGTATGGCAGCCTCTGGTGAGGGCTGCATGGGGTTCATGGGCACTTAATGGAGCTGTTGGGCTGAGCTGGGCCTGTGTTTGCAGGGTTTAACACACACCTTAGCTCAGCGCTCTGCCGAAAAGCAACGCCGAGCTCTCTGCAGGTTTATTTGTGGCTATGATGAGCTGTGGGAAACTGTGACGGTGCAGAGTGGGGACACGCATGCCTGTTGTCTGATGCTGGTGTGAGAGCTGTACAGAGCGGGATGGACCTATCTGTGGCTCCTCAGGGCTGCTGCGGATCACTGGCAGGCTGGAGGAGGCTCGGCCTCATCCCTGGTGCTGCGCACACTGTGGTTATTTACCTGCTGTAACACCGGGGCGGCAGACAGTGTCTGATGCCATGGACTGGCTGAGCCCTGTCACCCTGGCTGGTGGCACTGACCCAGCACTCGCATTTGGAAGCTTTGCTTTGCCTCAGCTTGGCCTAGAAACAATATCTCAGAGAAAAATCAAAGCTTGTGGGTTTTGGTTTTTGGGGTTTTGTTTGTTTGGGTCTTTTTTTTGGGGGGGGGGGGGTGTTAGAGCAGCCGCGGCGCTTGCTGTGATGATGGGAGCAGGAGCCCTGTGCGTGCTGCAGGCTGCGTGGATGTGCTGCGGTGCGCACTGTGCCTCCAGCAGCTCGCAGAGCTGGCTTCTGTCATGTGGGTGTGGGGGGTAATATATGGGTTAGCATCCTTCTCCTGCGGTCATAAATGAGAGGGAAGGAGAGCAGCTGCACGCTTTAGCTCTCCTCCCTCCCCGTGCAGCACAAGGCGGGGAAGTGGCACGCCGTGGGGCATCCAGCACGGGGAGAGGGAATGGCTCGGCGTGCTCTTGCAAGCACCCCGGGGACATGCAGAGTGCCTCTCTGCCAGATAATTGTGTTGGCCGAAGCACAGGGTAAGGGGTCGGGAGGGGGGAAGTGTGCCCTGTGCTACTATGCTCAGATTTTCCTCTTTTTCCTGCCATCACCTCTGAAACCCGTGCCAAGGAGCCGAAGCTGTAGCGGCCCATGGGTCAGCTTAGAGGTGGGATCTGTCAGGGAGATGCTGCTCTGCTGGGCCTCCTCCGAAATCACCTGCCGAGGACCGCTCACCCGCTCTTTCTCCCCTGGTTTGTGCCTGTGTGGCCGGGCTGGTTTCGGGTTCGGCGCAGCTGCGACGGTGGGTTTTGTGGTGCATGGGAAGGTGGGGGCCCCCCTCTGTGTGCTCTATAAAAAGATTGGTGGCAGCACAGCCCTATCTATAGCACAGCGAGGGAGCTGCCTGGGAGAGGCAAGGCAGGGATTAGCCCCAAATCTGGTGGTTTTCTCCAGTCCCGCTCGGGAATGCCAGGCTGGTAGTGGTGGCTGAGGGATTCCCAGCGCACCCCAGGTCATGAGATCTCCCTGCCAGCAGACGTGTCCTGGCTTTGCTGGGATTTCCTGACCATCTGCATCCTCCCCAAGGGGGCTTCTTGTCACACTTGTCACCTAAAGGCTGGGCTCTCCCCAAATCCCCCCTTTTCTGCTCTTCAGGGCTGAGGATTTCACTGCAGCACATGGAGGCTGATGGGGATGGCCCCAGTGGGACTTCAGGGCACCTGTGTTTGGGGCAGATGCTCAGCATCCGCCTGTGCCTGGTCCACTTTTGGAGGTCTCAGGGCAGCTAAGACCTTTGCTAGCAAAGCTGGTTGTGACACTTGTGTCCCACAGTATTTATACTGGAGAGTTCAGCCAGATGATAGGGGGTTGCGTTTTGCCCTATGCTTTGTTTTGGGGGGGGACGGCGGGTGGCTGCGTGTCCTGGGCAGCCAAACCCCGTGTTTGTTGGTGCCACAGCATCACCCTGGGGGTCTCGCCAGCACCCAAGTTTGGCTGGACATTGCCACACTGTGGGTGCAGAGCAGCCCACAGCGGTGGGCTTTGCTCGTGGCTGCTGCCTGTCATCCTCTGAGGGTGCTGGCTGTCCCTGGAGACCCCCAGTGCCACCCGTGAGAGCATCCCCCAGCCCTCCCCGGGGCGGCGGTACCCGGGCGTGTGTCTCTTTAATGAGGCTGGGCTTGGAGCAGCTCTGCTGCTGGCACAGGGAGCGAGGGATGGAGCGAGGGCGGTGAAGGAGCCAGTG
>NW_009647955.1:118537-121415 GCF_000708025.1 Charadrius vociferus | reverse complement strand
GGGCATCCTGCGGTTCCTGGGTGCCCCAGGGTGGCATACCCGCTGTTGGGGTAGCCCCGGATGGCAGAAGGGGCAAGAGATGGGAGATGAGGCAGCAGTGCCACAAAAGTGCTGAAATCACTGTCCGGCATGGACCAGACAGGGCTGGCTTTACTAACTGCTGGGAACATGCCCCAGGGTGTCAGCAACCGGTCCCTGGCCCGCACCACAAATGTCCCGTGGATGGAGGAGCAGCGGGACCTTTTTGCAGGGCTGCCCTGCCAGGACGTGCCTGTATCGGGGGGGAATCTGGGGGGGGCTGGGACATTTTTTTGGGGTGTGTGCCTGTGTTAGGGTGCCTCGAGGGCAAGTAGCTCCCATTCCTTGGGCACGGGGCTGAGGTTTTCCAGGGGTTTTAGCGGCTCTTGGGAGGTGAGTGCAGCAGCTCAGGTCTTGGACATGGTGGTCCTGGATGCAGTGCGTGTGTGTACACATGTACGTGTGTGTGCACAGCGGACTCTGCTTTCTGTTTTGACTTCCCAGCAGACAAAGCAGCAGTGCCAGCCCGGGGACAGCACCACAGGCTCTCTGGAGGGTCAGGCTGAGATAGCCCTTCGCCCAGTCCCTTTCACCTGCAGCTGCTGGGGAAATCCCTTTCCCCTCCGCTCCTGCTCTTTGGGCTCTGTGCAAAGCAGCGTGCCCCACAGGTGCTGGGCAGCAGCGCTGTCATCTCCTGCCTCCGTGGCCTCCTCCCTGCTCCAGGAGTTGGGATGGATCCTGCTCTCCTGCCTGTGTGCCCCGTCCCAGTGGAGCGATGCGGGGATGTCCCGCAGGGAGGGGAGATGAGGGAAGCAGGGGGTAACACGGGCGAGCAGGAGGGTCAGCGATGCCTTCTCGCTCCAGGCGCTGCCACAGAGGTTTGGGCTCCTCTCCTTCCATCCTTCTCTTGTACCTGCCTGTGCATTTGTCACCAGTGGAAATTTCCGCTGGGTTTGCCTGTGCTGGGGCTGGCCTCATCCTTTTGCAGGACCACGCTGCAGCCCGGCGCAGGCGGCTGTTTCTGCAGCAGGTGAAACTCTGACAACTTCACAGGCAGCTTAAGGAGGGTCCGCTGGGCTCAGGCGCCCGGCTTGCTGCAGCAGCCGCGCTAGAAAACTCAACCTGCCCACGGGTGAGAAGAGAAACGTTAAGTTATTCTGACCTAGAGAAGAGTTAGCTCCGTCTGTCTTCACTGAGGGCTTTTTGCTGCCGGCATGGCAAGCCACCCCCAGCTCTGCTCTTGCTGGGGCCCCCTCCGTATTGGGGATGCTGCTGGTTAAACCAGCTCCTGTGGGGAGGGAGGAAGAGGAGGGGGCTGTGGCACTGATGACCATGCTGGGGATGAGGAGGGGACCTGGTGGTGATGCCACGCTGGCACCTGGGGACAATTTGCTGCCCCAGGGGAAGAGGACGAAGAGGCCAGGTTGAGGACCATCGGGTCTGGTTTTATTCATTACCACGGGGCTTAGAGCAGGCAGCACGAAGCGCGGCAGGGCCAGATGGGCCCTGTTTACTCTGTGAGGGTAAATGTAAAGAGAAGTGATAAAAAGCAGCCGGGACAGCTTCTCCGGTAAGTCCCTGGTAAACAAGCCAACGGTGCCCCGGCCAATGGGCAGCATGGCAAATAGCAGGCGCGTTGCTGAGCGTTAAGCTGGGTTCCTTGGGAACAAATGGAAGGGCTTTGGGGTGAAATCCATCTTTAATGGCTCAATGTGGCTGGGCTGGGGGAGTCCCGGCTGGGTGCTGTGGTCAGGACAGGACCTGGCTGATGGTGTTCCCGGTGGTGGCATGGCTGGTGTGGAGGAAGACCGGGCTGTGCCGGGACCCTGTGCCGCCTTGTGTGATGGGAGAGCAGTTTGGGGGGCTCAGCAGGGTGTGCAGCATCCTGCACGTGGGGATGAGGAACTGGAGATGGTAGGGCTGGCTGCGTGGCCAGGACCTGCCAACATAACCCTGTGATGCCAATCGAGCCGATAAACAGCTCGTCTCTGGTGTAATGGGCTTATTTTCCTGGGATTCAGCCACGTTGCTAATGCACTTCTGTGCTTCTCTGGGGCTCCCTGCCTTGCGCCAGCCACGGGCTCGGTCCTGGTGCTGCCTCCGAGGATGTAGCCCTGCTCCACATTCAAGGATGCTCTGGGAGAGGCACCTTGTGACCACGTGCCGAGGGCACCCTGAGCCTCCCGTTATGAGCCGTTCCTGGGATGAAGGCCACCAGAGTGGGGGGACCAGATGGTTCAGTTGTACCTGGCCTTGTCCTTGCCCTAGGCACGCTGCACGCTGGAGCACTGGCACATGGCATGACGGAGGGATCTCGCTGGTCACAGGCGCTTGGGACGGGCAGGGGATACAGTGTGGAGGTGCAGATCCATACCTGGAGTGGGATCCAGGCACGCTATCCACGGAGAGGCAGGGCTAATGCTGACCTGAATATTTTACACAAATATTTGATGGCACAGGGTGGGGTGACATTAGAGAGATGCCTTGGCTCTGGGCAATCATTTGGGATGCTGCTCCTGGGTGGTTTTCCCAAGGGGAAGAGGTGTGGAGTGGGTTGGTGCCCTGGCTGGAAGGCATCCCCAGCCACCACTCTTCCCGCAGCTGAAGGGTGGGATGCCGGATGCATCCATCTCTGGGCAGAGCATTACTTTCCTGGAGGCAGAGAGCATCGTCCCCTGAGCCGGGCTCCCCCCCTGCAGTGTCTTCCCCTCTGTGCCGCTTTTCAGTGCAGCGCTGACCTTGTTGTTAATTATTAAACCCCGAGCAAACGCTGTTCGCTGTTTTGTCCTAGTTACGCTGTGGGCTTCACGCTTTTTTTTTTTTTTTAAAAAAAAAAAAAAAAAAAAAACAAAAACAACCA
>NW_009647955.1:116235-118403 GCF_000708025.1 Charadrius vociferus | reverse complement strand
TCCAGCCTGTCTAGGAGTCCCTGCCTCTCTGCTGGGGCTTGGGGCTTGCATGTAACTGCTGAAGTTGTTTCGCTGCCCTGCAGTGCCAGGTTTATTTACCTGTGGGGTGGAAGAGCTCTCTGTGGGCTCCTGTGGCTCCAGACCCGGTGTGCAGGTGGGCTGGGGTCCGAGCAGAGACCTGGGTCCAGGTCCATGTGTTTTGTGGCTGCTGCAGAGCAGTGTCCCTAGCACGGGGAGGGCTGGGGACCTGCTCCCCCCTTGCAGGCTGGGCAGATGGAAGCAGCTTGTGTGCACAAGGCCCTTCCCGGCAGACCCCATCCCCGAGCACCCAGCGCCTGCCTCCCCTCTGCCCACAGCTGCCCACCGAGGGACCATGCCAGGCCTGTACGCCCTCTCCTCCTGGGAGGCTCTGCCCCTGAAGAGCTCCAGGGTGAAGGCTTGTGCCAACGGGTACTCCCTGAGCATCACTGCTCACCTCGTGTACACCAACCCCCACGAGGAGCCCGTGGAAGGTAAGGGGGAGCTACTGGGGCTGGCAGAGATCGGGGCTGCTTGCATGGCCTCCTGAAAGCACCTGTGCTGGAGAACATCCCATTTCCAGCCCACCTGTGTCCCAGCCCCCAAACCTTGCTCAGTTTGGGTAGCAAAGGCAGAAGCCAGCGGTGGTGGGGGCACTGCTGACACCCGGCATCACCCTGCAGCCAAGAGAAGAGTGAGGCTAAGCAAAAACATTTCCATTGCTGAGGAAGAGGGGGATTTCATCCTCCCTGCCCTCCTCCAGGCTAGTGATGCTCTGGGTCCTTTCTGTGTGCTGCCCTGCTCTCCTGCCTGCCCTCCTCCAGGCTAGTGATGCTCTGGGTCCTTTCTGTGTGCTGCCCTGCTCTCTTGCATCTAAATCACCCTGGTTGTCAGACCAGCTCTTAGCGGTGTGGCCATGGGCTATACCGTGCCACAGCGGTGTCTGTGCCGGGATCTGCCTTGGGGCTCTCTCCCACCTGTAGGTATCTTCATCTACCCGCTGGAGGAGTCGGAGGTAGTGACTGGCTTCGAGGCGGTGGCGGGCAGCCGGCGGGTGACGTTCCAGGTCCAGAACCGGCACCGGGCGCAGGACTGCTGCCTCCAGTGCGGCACCAGCCCAGGCCGGCTGCGCCGCTGTGCCGGCGGTAAGTGCTATGGCATGGGTGATCCTCTTTGGTCCTCCCGGCTGGGAGGCTCAGAACGAGCAGGGATGAAGCATGGGGGGGATAAGAGGGGCTGAGAGCTCCTGCCAAGTCGCCCTGGTGCCTTGGGGGGTCTCTGGGGGTGGAGATTTCAGCCTCCCCTTTCCCCTCCCTCTGCCTCTCCCAGGACTTTACCCATCCCTTTGCATGGCACTCATTACACCTGCGCTCTGTTGTCCCCTTTGAGAGTAATTAGTGCAATTAACACCCCCTCTTCCCCAACCTCTCACACCCTGCGGGTGGCGGGGGCACTGCCAACACCCAGCATCGCCCTGCAAGACCCCCCTCCTCATTGTCCTTTCCCCTGCCCAGGCCACCTCGTCCTGGATGAAGATGCAGAGCGCTCCACCTTCGTCATCGTCACGGGCACGCTGTGCCCAGCGGAGAGCCTGGCCGTCACCCTGAGCACGGCGCAGGAGTTGGCCACTCTGCCGGACGGGGCCCTGCGCCTCCTCCTCCCCCCCATCCTCACGCCCCGCGTCCCCACCGTCCCCGAGAGCGAGCCGGCAAGCTTGTGTGACGACAGGTTGGCCCTATGGTGATTTTCATGGCTTCCTCAGTCTCCGCCATCCCGTGCTTGCTGGCAGGTAGGGGGGTGGCTCGTGCGGTGTTGGTGTGTTGGCCAAAACCTCCCCAAACATGGGTGACATCCCCTGGGTTGGTGCCGAGGGAACTGGGCACCCTCTTGTGCTCCCTCCTTGCAAAGAAGCCCTTTCCCCATCCCACCCCCGGGGCTTGGGGCTGGGACCCCCCCCAAAGTCTCCCCATGCATGGCTTTGGGCAGCTCTGGGTCAGCAGCCTCCTGTGCTGAGAAGACGTGATGGATGGGGGAGAGGATGGGTGAGGAGGGGATACAGGGTGGTGGGGACACGCTCCTCCGTCAGCCCCCAGTTAATCCCATTAGAGCTGGCAGGGAGGAGCCACCGCCACAGCGCCGGGGCCCGCACC
>NW_009647955.1:115109-115940 GCF_000708025.1 Charadrius vociferus | reverse complement strand
GATCCCTGGCCCAGCCCTGCTGCTACCCCCCATGTCCCCCTGGCCGAGCCCCACTGTTACGACAGGGACCTGGAGATCATCCTCTACCCCTGCGGTGAGGGGGGATGATGCCCTCAGTGGGTTTGGAGAAGATGGGACATCACCCCAAAAGCATCCAGAGCATCCCCCAGCTCCCTGCCATATGGGGTGGCTCCAAATCCCCCTGTGCCCCCCTAGAGCCCCACCACCCCCACCTGGTGATGGAGGATGGCACCATGACGTACCCTGAGTACGAGGCCCACATCCGGAGCCGCCGGGATTACACACGGATCTCCAGGAAGGACAACAGTGGGGAGAGACAGGTGACAGGGCATGGCCACCACTGGCCCAGCGGGGGGCGGGGAGGAGGAGGAGGAGAAAGAGGAGGAAGAGGGAAGGCAGTGGGATGGGGGTGAAGAAGACCTCAGCATGGGCCAGGGGTTGTGAGAAAGCCCCTGCTCTGTCTGGCTTGCAGGTGGCTTTCGTGCAGAAACGTTTCCACAAAGACATCTTCCCCAACCCCGTGTTGATGCTGAACTTCTGCCCGGCAGCGGAGGGTGTCCCTGGGGACCTGCAGAGTGTCACCCGTGAGGTCCTCTTCCTTGTCGACCGCAGTGGCACCATGAGTGGCCCTGACCTCGACAAGGTCAAGGTGAGGCACGGCCACGGGGCCAGGGATGCTTCATGGGCAGCCAGTCCTTAGCAAGCCCTCCCTGGTCCCTGCTGTCACCCCAGGAAGCTTTGCTGGTGGCCCTGAAGAGCCTCCCGTCGAGGACGCTGCTCAACATCGCCGGCTTCGGCACCGATGTCAAG
>NW_009647955.1:114379-114876 GCF_000708025.1 Charadrius vociferus | reverse complement strand
TGGGCGCTGGCACAGCCCCTTCCCCATGGCTCCCCCCGCCAGCTCTTCCTCTTCACCGACGCAGCATCAGGCAACACGGGCAGGATCCTCCGGCTGGTGCGCAGGCAGGCCAGCACCGTCAGGTATGGCACCAGCACTGCAGCGGGGTCACAGTCCTCTCTGTGTCCCCTGGGCTGTTCCCACTGATTTCTCCCGCAGCCCCAAATCTCGCCTCCTCCAGCCCCAAGGGTGTCCATCACCCATCAAATCCCCCAATCCCACTGGCTCGGCTTCCCCCGGGGTGCTCCGACCCGGCACGCAGCCAGGGCGGCATCTCTGGCTATCAAACACCCCTGCCCATCCCTACCGCAGGGCTTGCCACTGGGCTGCCCAGCCCCTGGTACTGTCCCAGCCATGGCTTTTCATCACCTGGCTCTCTCCTGCAGGTGCTTCAGCTTCGGCATGGGCCCACGGGCATGCCGGCGGCTGCTGAAGGGGATGGCCCAGGGGGGGCGGGG
>NW_009647955.1:111750-113458 GCF_000708025.1 Charadrius vociferus | reverse complement strand
CTGCTCCGGCTGGCACCAAGGTAAGGATGCCAGTGGGGTGCAAGGGGTCATGCGTGGCGGGGGGGGCGGGGTTGCTCCCGGCTTAGCTGGGGTCTCGCTGCCCCATTATGCCCAGACACGTGGCTGCCGGAGTGGAAACCGGAGTGTTGCAGCCTGGATTTTAAGGAAGGATCAGCCATGGATGCCATGAGGAGGGTCCTTGGCTGGTTTTGTCCAACTGGAACGGGACAGCTGGGGACCAAGCAGCTGGTCCCCCAGCTCCCTGGGCCAGTAGTCAGCTGGATGGCTAACAAAGCCCCTAGCCAGCTCAGATCCTCGTTGATGCTGCAGAAATTAAGTGAAAATAGCTGGGCTGCCATCACATAATGAACCTGCCAAGCTGGAGAGGAGGGGGTGGGCTGGCTGAGCTCCTGCCTGGCTCCTTCAGCCCTCAGCCAACACTGCCTAATGCTTCATTAACGACGGACCGCGTCCCTGCTGCTTCATACCTGGGTGTAAAACCCAGCCAGGTCCCTGCGACGGGGAGAGGCAGCTCCCCGGTGACGATGGCCCCAAGATGAGGCCAGCTGTCACCCAGCTCCAGGACACGCTCCTTCCCGGTGGCACGGGTTAGGTAACCCGCTCCCACCGCACAACAGCACAGCTGGTGACCTTTGCTGCCGAAATGTCAAGCGTAAGTGATTTCCCCGCAGCGTAAATGATCCTCCCCCGGCTCCCTGCTGCCGGCGCGAGAGGTGGCATGGGCGCCACTGCCCTGCCGTAGCTTTTAGGGGAAGCATCTCAGTGTGGGGACATCACTCTGTGCTGGGGGACTGCCTCCCACCGTAGCATCACCCAGCCTGAGCGACTGCACTAAGCCCCTCCTGCACTCACAAAAATCCCCGCCAACCCCTCCTGCCTCGGCGTCAGCCTGAGTCAGCCCCCAGAGATGTTTGCAAACTCCTGTCTCGGTGCTGTCGGTCCTTCCCACGTGTACGAGGAGCCTGGCAAGCATCGCCGGTCACCCTGGGAGGCTGCCGGGTGCCAGCCTGCAGACCGATGGCGCTGGGCGTCAGCCAGTGGCTCTGGCCAACAGCCGGCCAGGGCCGCAGGTGCCCCATCGTGGCTTGGTGCAGTCTGGGCTCTGTGCCGGTGCCTTTGCTGGGGTCACCGTCAGCCTCCCCCCCCCGCCGCAGGTAATGGTGGCCCTGAGCACGGAGGAGCTGGCACGGTGCAAGAAGGCGCTGGCACGCACCGCCCTGGCCGGCCGCAGCTTTTCCTCACCACATGGGGAGCTGGATGCTCACCGGCTCTGCCGGGCCCTGGAGAAGGTGTCACAGAAGAGGAACAAGTCCCTGGAGGGGCAGCTGGACGAGCTGGGACCCCGGGGACGACGACTGCAGCCCAGTGCGGTGGAGTCAAGTGCGTGCTGGCTCCTGGGGGATGAGGGCGGTGGGGATGGAGCTGGGTGCCCCCTGCATCACTGAACCCACGTCTTTGCCGCTGCCCAGATAATCTCCTCTCACCCACGCACCTGGACTGGGACATGCTGGTGGAGCCCTCCTACCTCTTCAGTGCCTCACCGGTGCCCGCCGAGCCGGGGGAGCCAAGCCTGGGCGATGCCAGCCTGCCCCTGCGCTGCCAGGTGGTGATCCACGCGTTACAAGCCGGCAAGCCGGTGTCCTGGGAAGTGACGGCCTCGCTGGAGCCGCTGCTGCAGCCCCGGGCA
>NW_009647955.1:110120-111040 GCF_000708025.1 Charadrius vociferus | reverse complement strand
CCGCGCGCGGCCGCCCGCGAGCCGCCATGGCAGGGAGCTGGCACCACAGGAGTTCCTCGGCGGGTTTGGGCCAGCAGCGGGATGTGGAGGAGCAGGATGAGGCCCCTGTTGCTCCAGGTACTGATCTGGGATCTTACATGGGCTTATGCTCCTCAGGGACCCACCTGAGTATCGGGGTCCCTCAGCTCATGGGTAGCCCCGGCTGGAGCGCTGTGGGTGTCTGGGGAGAGCCATCGGTCTCTGCTTTGCAGTGTGTGGGGGGACATGGAGGGCAGCGTAGCAGCCCCTGGCAGCAGGTCCAGGCTGTGAAGGTGCTGGGAGCCCAGGGACCCTCAGGGCTTTGCTCTTTTGCAGACCAAGATGAGACCCCCGGGTCTCCGGCCAGCATCTCCTCTGCTACCTACGGCTGGGAGAAGCAGAACTGCTCGAATGGTGCGTCCTGGGTGGAGGGGCTGAGGGCTGGATGGTGGGGAAAAGGAGGTGCCCCTGGCACCACCGTTACCGGCAGCTGAGAGCTGGAGGCTCTGCTGTGCCCCAGGTCTGCCCAGGGCACGTGGGCTGAACTGCCCTCGTAGGCGCTGGGGAGCAGGACGCACCTCTGGGTGCATCACAGTCGTGTGTCCGTCCGTCCGTCCCCCCCATGCTCAGCTCTCCACCCCCCGCCATTTGCAGGACCTCCAACCAGCCCCTCCACCACCTCCATGGCCTCCCAGAAATCCACAGAGAGCATTGCTGGCTCCAGGTGAGGCTGGGGGGTGGGGGGAATGCGTGGGGCCCCAAAAATGGCACACCACAGGGAGAGGAAGGGCAGTGCCACTTCTTGGGTGGTGCGGGTTGCACGCCCCCTGGCAGCTCCGGTAGCGTGAGGGGGCGGGGGGGGGTGTTTTGGTGCTCCAGCCCCTTCCCTGCAGGCTGGGGTC
>NW_009647955.1:109258-109668 GCF_000708025.1 Charadrius vociferus | reverse complement strand
GCCTCCCCCCGAGTCGCCTGCCCCTCCATCGCAGGTGCAGCTCCAGCAAGCCCAGGGGCCGTTCCAGCTCAGCGAGAGCTTCTCCGAAGTGGTGCAGATCCCCCTGGAGCGCCTGTGCCGAGCCTCCCCCTACGCCTCCCACCGAGCCAGCCTCAGCCCCACATCCCCAGGAGCCAGGAGCAGCCCCGATGCAGGGCCCTGCGGCAAGGAGGGAGAGGAGCCTGCTGCAGCCCCGCAACCCGGCTCGCCCCCGTCCCGCAGCACTTGCTCCGAGGTGCCCAGCGCAGCTGTGTGGGCGCAGGCGGACAGCGGGCACGGCTCCGAGTCCGACACCGGCCCCCACTCACGCCCCCTCCCCGAGACCGGTGTGAGCTTGCAGGACATGGGGCCGGGGGACCTGGAGGGCGGCA
>NW_009647955.1:106088-109228 GCF_000708025.1 Charadrius vociferus | reverse complement strand
GTGGCTTCTGCGAGGAGTGGGAGCTGGTGGCGGCCAAGGCGGACGCGTGGCTGCAGGCGCAGCGGCTGCCCGAGGGGGTGGACGTGGGCTGCCTCAAAGGGGCGGCCAGGCACTTGTTCCTACTGCTTCGTCACTGGGACGAAAACATCAAGCTGAACATGCTGTGCTACAACCCCAACAATGTCTGACGGCTGCTGGAGGGGCCAATAAAGCCGCCTGGCTCCATGCTGCCTGCACTGGTGTCTCTGTCATGAGCAAGGAGCCGCCCCATTAAGGACACACTGGGGCTCACCAGAAAGAACCGTGGAGGGATCACCCCCTTGACAGCCATCTCCTGTTGGAGGGAGCAGACAAGGGACTAGGAAAAGCCATGCTGGAGGGATCCCTGGGGTTCATCAAGGCAATTCAAACCTTCAGGCAAAGTGATTTTGTAGATCCTCTGTCTTAACCTCACCCCAGAAGCTGCTCCCCTGCCACGGGCAGCACTCTCCCAGGGCTGGGAAGGAGCTCACATGGCCCCGAGGGCTGCTCTGCCTCCTCACAGGTTGGGCAGGCTGAGGCACAACCGTCCTGACACTGTCACAGCATGAGGACGCTGTGGCCAGGGAAGGGCACACAAAGCCCCCTTTATTGGGGAAGTCCTGCCCATCGGGGGCTCCCCACGCTGCCCCCTTTGCACAGTTCCAGGGCTCACAGCCCTCCCAGGATGGCTGGGGGCAGCCCAGGAGCCAGGCGAGGAAAGGGGAAGTTCCAGAGGCCAGTTTCCATCGTCCGGCCAGCCCCGCTCTCACTGGGCCTTCTTGGAGATGGCTGCAGGCCTCCTGCCCGTCTGAGGGGTGTGCAGTGCCGGTGGAGGGGCCGTGCCGTACCAGAGCTGGAGCAGGACGAGTCCGTGGCAGATGTGGAGGGAGAGGGAGCTGCAGACCGTGGAGGGGTAGGTGTTCCAGCAGAGCTCGATGACACCCAGCAGCAGCACCCTGCACGGGGAAAAGCTGGGGGTCAGCATGGGGGGAAAACACAGCAGCCCCCCTCGGTCCCAGACCCCCCAACAGACGGGTGGTTCCCCCTCCCCAGCAGCACATACTTGGGCATGTGGGTGAGCTTGGCGGTAGGGGTGCACCAGAGTAAGTAAGGCAGCGTGTGGAAATACCAGACGTAGAACTGGTAGTGCAGGGAGCGGCTGCAGCAGACACCCAGGAAGTTGGAGGAGAAGAGGACGAAGACGATCTGTGCGCTGGCGTTAAGGGGACAAACACAGCACAGTGCGATCCAGCCATACAGCACAACTCCTTCCCCCAGGACAGGCTGGTCCTGACATCACGGCAGGACCAGGAGCCTACGAATGCTGATCCCAAGGTCTCCCCTGCCCTGCCTTCTCCCCTCCTCCTTGCTGCCCACCCTACCAAAGGATATTGTTGACTGTCAAGGGAGGGGGCGGGTGTTTCCTTTCGGCAGGATCCTTCAGCAGAGCCAGGATGCTCTCTTTGGACCTGAGGGGGAAGCACAAACATCAATTTCAGCTGCGGAAAGTCCTTCTGACCCTGACCTTCCCCTGTAAACCACGACGCCTGGGCAGTGTGCTCCCCGAAACGGAACAGTAACTCCCCCCCCACTCCTGCCTGCAGCCCCAGAATTGCAGCACTGTGGGGGCACGGGAGTCATGGACCAGTATCCTGCACCATGGGGATCAGCTGATGGGGACCAGGACCCATGGGGAACCCCGTGTCTCACCTGTGCCACCGGTGCAGTGCAAAGAGCCCCAGGCCAGCCAGATGAGCCAGGAGCAGTGTGGCATGGAAAGCCCGATTCTGGAAAATCTCTTCTGGGAGGAAGCGCCAGTTCACTGTCCATTTGAACTGGAACTGGCGGCCCAGGTCGAAGGAGCGGGTCAGGTACCCCACGGGGTTCACCAGCAGGAAGGGCAGCCCCAGAATCACCTGCCAGAGACAGACCAGCACCCTTGCAGCAGACGTAAGCCAGGTCTCCATCACCCTTGCCACCTCCCAAGAACTCCAGCACCACATGGGGTGACAGGGACAGTCAGCCAAAGATGGGAGCCCCATGAATTAGACTATTTATCAATCTCCAGCTTGCTCTGTGGGGCCAAGTTAGATGCTGGTGCCACTGCTTATTCACGCAGAGGTCCCCAGCTCCCAGGACAGCCAGGCAGGATGCTGCAATGCAGGCAGGGCAGCCCTCTTCCTCCTGCTGATGGGGCTGCCAGCCCACCCCTGTAGCTGATGTGAGCAGGGACAGGGACCCACCTGGAGCAGGGCACAGATGCAGAGCTTGGGAATACAGCCCAGGAGACCAAACCGTTGGAGAAGGAGGAAAAGAAGTCCAGGTGCGAAGAGCAGGATGTTCATCTTCACGGACACGGCCAGGCTGAGCAGAAAGCTGCGTTACTGCTGTGGCTTCCCGCATGGGTGCCCAGGCAGCCTGGTCCCCGGGGCTGAGCTTGTTCACGCACGCACGACGCCACAGAGAGCAGCCCCCACCCTGCCCCCAGACCCTCACCTGAAGAGGAGGCAGCCCCAGGACCAGCGGTCCTCCAGGAAGAGGTTGATGGCGAGGAAGAGGATGGCCATGGCAACAGGGTCGTTAAAGAGCCGCAGGACAAAGATGGAGTGGATGCGGTAGGAGGCACAGCACATGAAGAAGAAAACATATGGGGGGACCTTGCAGGGGACAGAGAGACACAAGTGCAATCAGCAGCCTGTCCTGGACCCCCCACTGCCACCGAGCCCCTCCAAACCTCCGATCCCCACCCTGACCTCCTGCCCAGCCCATTTCGCCCGGGTGAGGACTGAGCAGAACAGGAGAGGCCCTGAGGTGGCCGGCAAGGCCCCCTGGCCCCAGGCTACCTTGTTGGTTCGGCAGTAGATGCGGAAGACGAGGAGGAGGTTGAGGAGGTAGAGGCTGGCAAAGAGGTACTGCGCCAGGCGGATATCGGTGCCACGGCCCGTGGCATAGTACAGTCCCAGGAAGATGTAGACGAAGCCGGCGGGGTAGCTGTGGAGAGGCAGGAGTGAGGGGCCGGGTCCCGCTGCCCCTCTGGGACCCCCCCCCGGGGAGCCCCCACTTGCGGGGAGCTCGGCCGTCCCCGTCCCTCCCACCAGCGGCCCCGCGGCGCCCTTCGC
>NW_009647955.1:103679-104898 GCF_000708025.1 Charadrius vociferus | reverse complement strand
GGCTGAGCCCCGGCGAAGGGACTCTCCGTGCCCGCCGCACCGGGGCGGGGGGGGGCATGTCCTGCTGGGGCCCCCTGAGACAGTCACCCCTCTGTCCCTCCATCTGTCCATCCGTCCCGGTTAAGTCCCCTTAGATGCTGCATGCTGCCCTAATTTGCCCCACCACAGGTTCTCGGGGGGGGGACAGACGGACGGACACACGGCTGGCTCCTGCTCCGCAGTAGTGGGGGGGACACGGACTAGGGACCCCCCCAGCACCCGCATCCCCACAGCTGCTCCTGCATCCCACCCCGGGGTGATGGGGCTGCTCTCACCCCGAGGTCCTGCGGAGCCGAAAGCACCCACCTTGCAGGAAGGGGTTAATTAAGAACTACCCCAGCACTCGCTAATTAAAGCCGAGGCGATGACCTGCTCCCTGTGTAGCTGTCCCGGCCCATCCACACCCCTCCCTGCGTCTGTGCAGGGCACGAACAGGGTTGGGGTGCAGGCAGCACCCCGAGCCCCCCGGCTGAGCCGTGTCCCGCACAGGCTGCGGCAACAGCGCCCTGAGCCACGACCTGCACGAGCTGGGCTACACCGACGTCACCAGCATCGACTTCTCCCCCGCCTGCATCGCCGCCATGCGCGCCCGCTACGCCCGCTGCCCCGGCCTGCGCTGGGCCGTCATGGACATCCGAGCCCTCACCTTCCCCGACGCCGCTTTCGACGTGGTGCTGGAGAAGGGCACCCTCGACGTGCTGATGGTGGAGGAGACCGACCCGTGGGACGTCTCGCCTCAGGCGGCCGCTGCGATGCACCGGGTGCTGGCGGAGGTACGGGGAGAAGGGGCAGAGGGTGGAACCCATTCCCGTTTGGAATGGATGAAGATGTGGAATGTCCCCTCGCCACCCCACTTCCCTGGGGATGCCCCAGTCGATGGCTCTGCCCTCACCGTCCAACCGGTGCTGCCCGCTCTGCTGCCCTGCAAAGGGGCATCCGGGGGGCTCCCAGCACCCTTGGGCGTGGGAGACCTCCCCCCCCAGTCCCTCCCATCACCTCCTCCCCAGGGAGGTGGATGGAGCAGGGGATGTCCCTGGGGACCATGAGTCCTGCTGGGGGGCTGGGTGACCCCCATCCTTGTTTGGGCTCTAAATATGAAAGTTTGGCTGTAAAAAAATGAGCCCCATCCTGGCGTGCGTGGCTGTCGGGGCACCCGAGGGTGCCTGGAGGGGACGGGGGG
>NW_009647955.1:101948-102177 GCF_000708025.1 Charadrius vociferus | reverse complement strand
CGTGCCTTCCCCTTTTCCTGACCAAAACACTAAGGTTTGGTTCAAAAGCCCCCACTGCAGCGGGGAGGGGGACACAAACGCAGTCTGCCTGTCCCCTCTCCATCCCTGGCCCCAGCCAGCGCTGAGCTGTGGAGCTTCCCGGCAGGATTAAACCAGAGCTTGGGAAACCCCCCCACCTTGGCCCCCATCTCTCTCCCCTGCTGCAGTGGCACTCTGCCTTTGCCGAGGG
>NW_009647955.1:101644-101882 GCF_000708025.1 Charadrius vociferus | reverse complement strand
GATGGAGAGCCTCTGCTGCTCTCTGAGGGGCTCTGTGCCCGGGGGGGGTGTGAAGCTTTTCCCCACACCAGGGTTGGGTCTCTGTGCTGTCTGCTGTGAGTGAGAGTGAAGAATTTTGGGGATTCTTTGTGGGTTTTGCGGTGCAGGGAGAGGCGGTGCATGGGGACCCCCATTCCCTGTTGCCACCAAGCTGTGGGTGGTCTGGGGAGAATGTCAGAACCGAGGTGGGGGTCTCTGG
>NW_009647955.1:94669-96701 GCF_000708025.1 Charadrius vociferus | reverse complement strand
CTGCCCGGCCCCCAGCGCAGGCTGCTGCCCCCGGCACAGCCTTGCCGGGGTGGTCGCCCCAACTCGGGGGTGCCTCTAATCACGGGGTGCCCCCGTGGAGGAGGGAGCCCTTGGCACCACCGGGTACCCCCGGGTCACATAGCCGAGGACCGCCAGGCACAGCTGGACGCTTCCCCTGTGCACCGAGGTGATGCCAAATCCCCCCAACACCCCACTTCGGTCCCCCAGACCACCCTGAGCACCCCAAGCTCAGCTCCCAGCCTCCTGCAGCCTGGCAAGCTGAAGCCCCCCGGACCAGCTCCCACCCTGGGTCTCCCCAGCCCCCCACTGATACCCCTTGCCCAACACCCACCCGGGCACTCCCTCCCTCAGCGCCCCCCCCAGTGTTTGGAGACCCCCTTAGAGCCACAACAGTCCTGCCGCAGCCCCTGCCGGTCCCCTTGCTCCCTCCGTGTGTGGGTCCCTGCAGATGTGTGTGAATATGTATATACACGTGTGCCTATTGCACATATTTGCGGGGCTGCGGGGGGCACACGTGTGTGATTCTGCAGGTGCCCGTGAGCGCGGCCACGTAGAGGCTGTACCCTGGGATGCCCCTTTGCCCCATGGTTTGGCCCTTTCTTTCAGAGAATCCCCGATTCTCTGTGGACAAGGGGAAGGGGAGCCACCCCCCATGGGGCCCTGCCATGGGTCAGCGAGGACAGACCTACAGGAATGGCCCCATTACCCCCGCAGAGCTGTTTGTGTCCCCTCTGCACACCCTGCCCCAAACCCACCCTGGCCCTTTCCTCACTGCCGGGGCAGTGATTGCACTAATTGGTACCAATGGCCCTGAGCAGCCTCACCTGGCACCCCCTATCCCAATCATCTGGGGCTGGGGGGGCTATTTAAGCTCAGGCTGGGGCTGCTGCTCCTTGCCTGAGCTATGGGTACAACCCTGGCTCCTGAATAGTGGTGAGATTGATGATGATGATGATGATGATGATATCAGCAGCAGCAGCAATGTAGACTGTTTGGAGATGACCACCCCCCTATCGCAGGGCACCCCTGTTCCTGCTGCTCCCTTGCATCCAGGCCCCACTGCTCATGTAGGGGTGTGCTGGGTCACAGCAAAGCCAGAGCACTGTGTGGGAGCGCCACCTGCCAGCCCCATACCAGCCCTATGAGAGTCTCCATCTGGGTGTCTCAAAGGGACAAGTGTGAGGTTTTACAGACAGCCTTGTGGTCCATCTCCAGCGTCTCCATGCCCTTCGTTTTAATAGTCTGCTGAAACGTGCTGCAGAAAGGCGTCATCTGCGCTGGTCCATGTGAGAGCACGGGTACTTCTATTTTGGGAAGGCTCAGCCATGCCTTTCCCTTTGTGTTGGGCTCTGCAGAGCACAGGTCCCCATTATCCCCTCCCAGAGCAGAGATGGGAGGGATGGGGCAGCAGTGCCCGCTCTCCCCTGGCAAGGCAATGCCTTTATTCCTGCCTTTGCTCGGGAACCAGCTTGAACTTTTTCATGTGATGGCTTCTGCTCCTGCAAAAAGTGCCCGGGAAAATAGGCGAGAGGCCCACGCTGAGATGTGGCCTGCTTTTCCCGTCGCCGAGCCCACGTGCTGCTGCCCGTGGGCAGGGACAGGCAGGCCGTGGCACGCGCGGGGCCGGGGATGAGCGAGAAGAGGAGCAGATGGGCTGTGTGGGATGTGAACAGGACCGGTGTTGCGCTCCAGGAGGGTTTCCAGCCCGACAGGCTCCTGAGGAGAGGCTTGAGAGGGGTCACCCTGGGAATGGTCCTGCTTATTCCACACCTGCACTCGTACCTGTACAGCGCCTTGCACCCTGAGGGAGCTGCTTGGCTCAGCTATAGGGTGGGGGGAGCTCTGTGGGGCTGGCTGGGATGTGGGGGTGTGGGAGGGACCTTCCACCCAGCCCAGGCAGGAGGAGGGCCGGGTTCGTGCTGGCATGGCTGCGCTGTAGGTGGGACAGGGCAGCGCCATGGATCTGGGCACTGCATCTCCTTGAGACATCTCTAGGTTCTGACTCCCCAAG
>NW_009647955.1:91868-94172 GCF_000708025.1 Charadrius vociferus | reverse complement strand
GAGGGCTGGGTTCGTGCTGGCATGGCTGCGCTGTAGGTGGGACAGGGCAGCGCCATGGGTCTGGGCACTGCATCTCCTTGAGACATCTCTAGTTTCTGACTCCCCAAGGATGCTGCTGGCCACGCATCCCTGTGGGGGGAGAAAGGAGGTATCAGGGACCTGAATGTGAGTGAGTGGGCAGGGGGGTGCAGGAGGGACCCCATCCTCATCCGCTGCCGGTGCGGGTTGTATCCCTCCATTATGAGCCGGGACCATGCGCTCTCCTTCCCCTGGCTCTCATCCCACCTTCGTTATCCGCCTTTTAGCAGCCACGTAATCTCCTTTCTCGCTTCCTTTGCAGCCTTTTGTCCGACACAAAGCCAGCTCCAGCGGGAAGAAGGGGCCGTGGGAGTGGGAAGCAGGCAGTTCTTCCTGCCCTGGCTCCTTAAAACCTGGGCTGCAGCCTCCAGAGCTGGGACACCTTACAGGTGATGCAAGGGCAGGGGGCCGGCCGTGACCCCCCTGGGGAGGATATGGGGCTGGGCAGGGGTCATGCAGCCGGGTTCCCAGCTGCAGTGGGGCTGGTGATGGAGATCATGGAGCATTGCCTGGCCCAGGCTTTGGCAGTGCTCTGGGAGCCCACTGGCACCTGCTGTGACCCAGTCCCACAGCTGGGTGCTGCCCCTGAGCCCTACACCCTTGGTGGGAATTCGGGTGCCGGCACCGGGTGCTTTGATGGAGGTGAGGGGTTTCCCTGCAGTCACTGGTGCTTCAAGTGGTTTTACAGTGGAGAAACCCTGCGTGTGGGCAAGCAGCTCCATGGTGGGCTACATCCAACCTGGGCTCCGCAGGGACCATTGGGCAGTGGGAATTGGACTGGATGGGAGCACCTGGTGGTCCCCGAGGCCTGGCAGGGAAAGGGGAGGTGGCCTGGCAGGCAGCGGCTGGATGACAGTGGGCTCAAAGGAGGCAGGAGACATCAGCCACCAGACTTGGGGCTTTCTCTGGTGCAGGTCCGGGAGCCTGTTGGTGCCGTCACCCTGGGCCAGGAACGTCAGGGCTGGTGCCACGGGGCTGGGGGCTGCAGAGGCGTGCCTGGAGGCTGGCTCTGGTGCCTCCATCTGTGCTGCTTCCAGCCCTGCCAAGAAACGTGAAATGGCACTTCTGCTCCGCGGTGGTGGCAGCCGCGGCCCGAGGGGCCTCACCGAGTGCCAGCTCCCTGCTGCCAGCACCGCCGCTCTCTCCAAGCACCCGTCCCCAGCCCAGCATGGGGGACCGGTGAAGGTCACCAATGAAATTGGGGATGTCTCCCCCCCTCCCACATCCTTGGCTATTGCTGCCAGCTCTTGGTAGCCAAGTGGGTCCCAGGAGGCAGAGCGCAGGTTGGGATGCCCCTGTCCGTGCTGCCTGTGCTGTGGTCGGGCAGCATCTTTGCACAGGCGTTTTGGAGGAGCAGAGACAGGTACCCAGGCAGGTGCAGGCGGTGGGGATGGCCATGAGTGCTGATGGTTGTGGTGGCCCTTGTCACTGTAGTGAGATACCAGGGGGACAAGCACCCTGCTCAGTTGTGCTGCAGCTGAGCCCATGGCAAGCGTGGGAAAGTGGCGTGTTCCTCACCCTGTGCTGTCCCTGCAGCTGTTGATGTCGGAAGATGAGGCCAAAAAGCCATCCCTGGAGGGACAGCGCCTTTCCCGGGGAGGAAAGGTTCAAGCCTTCGGAGGAGAGCTGGGGCCAGGCAGCAGGTTGTCACTAGTGAGATGAGTTTGCCTGTCTTAGCACACAGCCTGGCTTCAGAAAGAGGGTGCTTCTTGCGGGGTCTCTGATTGCAAGCTGGGGACGGTGGGTGGGGGATGGCACGGTCCCTGTCCCTCACACGAGCTGCCTGGGGCACAGCTGCCATCCCGGCGATGTCAGGGCTGTATCTGAGCAGATGGGACACCCCCAGCACGCTGCCTGGGGCAGGGGCTTCATGGAGGGTCTCCTGTCCAGACCTGGGGTGAGGGGGAGCCACAGGGTGGAGGAGACCGACCCCGTACGGGGGTGAACAGCCTTGCTGGGGTGTGAGGCTCCATCCTCGTCTGTCACCACATCTCTGGTCACCATGACAACAGACAGGGAGGAAGGCAGGAGCAGGCTGGCAGCCCTGGGGGGTGCAGGTGGAGGCCATGGCACGGGCTGGCACCCGCAGGGACCCTGTGTGTGTGTGTGTGGGGGGGGGCAGCTGGTGGGACACCTGGGTCCCCCTTGGGCCCCGCGTGGTGGGGAAGGAGGCCCGGCAGGGCTCAGCGCGGGCACTGTGAGCCGCAGACCAAAGTCCCGGAGTGG
>NW_009647955.1:89848-91600 GCF_000708025.1 Charadrius vociferus | reverse complement strand
GGCATGGTCGGGTTGGGCCCTGTGCCTGGCGGTTGGGCACGGTGAGTCTTGGGCTGGCGCTGAGCTGAGCGGTTGAGTCACGCTGCCGCCCGGAGCGGTGCCAGGCAGGGCTGCTCAGTGGGGTCTGAATGTCCAGGCCACCGCAGGGCCACCGGGGGAAGCAGAGACCTGACAAGAGAGGTATATGGTAGGGCTGTGCCACAGCAGGGGGTGGCAGGAGGGGTGCATGTGATGGCACCCTCCCCATGTGCCTCCAGCACAGGGGATGTGTCCCCTGCCCCGGGCATCCTTGGCACCCATGGGCACAGAGGGGAGCGGGTGACTGTGTGTCCCTCTCTAGCTGTCCCTGTCCCCGGCCGGCTGCCGGGCCCCAGGGAACGAGGCGAGCAGTCTCGGGGAGCACAGGCACCCCCCACCCTCCCCAGCCCACACACCCACTCGCGCCAGCAGCTCTTGGGCTGGCTGCAGGCCCTGGGGGTAACACCACAAGGGCACCTTTGCCCCAAACAAGCTCTTGGCCCCAAACTGGTAGCAACGAGAGCTGCTGTCCCAGGGATGGGGGCATATCATTTCCCCCCACCCCCGCCAACGCTGCTGTCTGGCTGCCTGAGGCCTGCAAGTGCTGCCCTTCCGTCCCCCCTTCCCCAAATCCTGGGTGCCCCGAAGCCGCAGGAGCCAGGAGAGCCCGTGCGTTGCCTGGGCAACTGCAGCCAGGCACTGATGGGGAGCGGTCCAGGGGAGCAGTTGCCATGGAGAGCGGAGGAGCGCGATCGCCTTGGCAACAGTCCTGTTCCCCCCCCTTCAGGGCTGTATCCTGAGGAGGTGCACCCCAGCCAGGGGTCCCCTACCCACCACCCACTGGTGAGTGTGCACCCGGGTGAGCTACTGGGGTGGGGAGGGAGGTGGTGGAGCTTGGCAGCACCCGCTGGGGGAGAGCCTCAGGGACCGGGGGGTGTGTGTGTGTCCCCAACTTCACGGCGCAAAGGAAGAGGCAAGGCTGAGCTCAGCTCCTTAGCTTTATCACTCCACACACCACCACAAGCTGCTCCTGCACCTAGTCCTGGCTGGGAGGTGGGCACAGTGGGGACCAGAGGCATGGATCACCCAGGGTGCCCCAGGGTTGTCCTCCTGCTCCAGGAGGAGAGCGGGGACCCTGCAGAGAGGGAGGGAAGGACGTTGTCCCCCTCCCCGGGTGGCAGAGCAGCTGGCAAAGGGGTAAACTTCATTGCTGCCAGCCCCTGGGTGCCCCTGCACAGTCTGGGCAGTGGCTGTTGGCACACGGATTGAGGGGGGTGATGGACAATGGTAGCACCAAGGTGTGTGACTATGGTAGCTCGGGGGGGGGTCTCTGTCACCGCACTCTGGTGGCTGTGTCCCACCAGCCTTGATCTTGTCCCTTCCATCCTCTCCACGGACAAAGCCACACACTGAAGAAGCCAAACAAGCAAAAAGTCCTGCGTGGCTTTTGAGGGGGGTGAGGGCTGGGAAAGGGGCACGGGTCAAACAGCAACTTGCCAGAGTGGGGCCAGGGACTCGGCTCTGGCACTGAGAACGCTTCGCCTTCATGTTTAGAGCCGCCGGGGGGTGTCCCTCTGGTAGACAAAGGGAGGATGAGGAGGCTATAAGACATGGGGGCACCCATGACCCTTCCCTCCCAACAGGAATCACTAAGCTGCACACGAGGGGACAGCTGAGATTTCTGCAGGCTCTGGGCTTGGCTTGGTTCATGCTGCCACTCCCCGGGCCTCCCCT
>NW_009647955.1:87812-89490 GCF_000708025.1 Charadrius vociferus | reverse complement strand
GGTAGGCACGGCACAGGGCGGGCAGGAGGACGGCCATGCCTGCCACAGCGCACAGCACGGCTGCCCCCTTCCAGAGCCCACTAGCTGACTCCAGGTCCGCCAGCACCGTCTGCCAGTCCCCCAAGCACAGGAAATAGTCTCCCCCCTGGGCTGGTGGCTGGAGGTGCAGGGAGCCGTCGGGGTGCAGGGCCAGCTCCCCGATGCCTGTCAGCCCAGCCCCCACCCGCAGCATCTCCTCTGTCTCAAGGATGCCCTTGGGCTTCTCCCCGCTCAAGTACTGGCCTAGGAGGTCACGGAAGCCGTGGGCGGGCTGCTGGAACCGCTCGTATACTGTCTCCAATGGCAGGCAGATAGCTCGGAGCGGGCTCTCCACGCTCACCTGCGTCACCGCCTCTGTGTCCGGTGAGGCCAGCAAGAAGGGGACGGTGTAGACCTGCTCCGAAAGCACCCGCTCGCTCTCGCTCCTGCAAGCAAAGAGCACAGCACTGAGATGTTGAAAACTCTCAGCTCCTGTGGCTGAGCCAAGGATAGGGACTAGAGCCTTTAAATAAGCTGCTTTCTGCCTCTTAAGTGGCTCCAGAGGATGAGAGTCTGGACCCACCAGTGCAAGCCCATCCCTGCTGTCCCCTCGCATTGCTCACCAGCTCCGGGCCAAGCTGTTCCAGATCAGCCGATGTTCTTTCAGAAGCAGTTTCTGGATCACGCCCTGCAGCCCCTCATGGTAATGGCTGGTCAGCGCAGCCTTGGCTGGCAGCACTATGCCTAAGGACCAAGGGAGGCACCATGGATGAAGGAGGAGAGCCCAGCCCCTGTCCACAGGGTAAGGCCACAGGGGTTCCTTACCTTCCAGGGCAACATAAGGCAGGCACCTCCCATCAGCTGCAGACACCAGTGCTGGTAAATCATCGTCAACCTGGAGTTTTGGGGCCTCCTGGAAGAGTGAGGACTGAGTGTGAACACGGGCAGGGGCAGGTGGGCTGGCAGGCAGAAGGTGGGTCATGCATGGCTTTGTGGGGAGCTCTGGCAGGATGTGACCTGCTTGGTCCTGGGCATCGTGACACAGGTAGAGGATGCAGCAGGCTGCAGTCATCAGCGAGGTGCACCCAAATCAAAGGCTCTGGGGTGGGCAGTATAGGGCAACAGGGAAGGGACAGTGGGTAGAAGAAATGTGAGGGACAGGGCTACCTGTATGCGTGCTACGACTCTGGCTTTCTTCCTGTACAGGTAGTAGAAGAGGCCAGAGAAGGCGAGGCTGGAGCCCAGACACAGCAGCTCCCCGGGCGTGATGGGTGACGTGTCCATGGTGCCAGGCTCGGGCGGCACGCCTGCAAGGTGAGCGTGTTTGCTGGGGGACAGGTCTGTGTCAGCCTAGGGGCAGGGACATCCCAGTGCCCCTGTCCCCAGAGTGCTGCCGCCTTAGGGCCCAGCCTGCCCACGGCCCCAACTCCAGCACCCAATGAGTGCCCTGTAACCCCGGCCCGACCCAGCAGCCCTTGCCCAGCCTGGGTCCAGAGGTGCCCGTCTCGGCCTGCACCCAGGATCGGGCCGAGGCCCAGCACCCATGACCCAGCCCGGGCCCCACCTCGGCCCAACAGCCCCAGTCCGGGCACAGCACCCCCCATCTGGCCCGGGCCCAACACCCCGGCTCGGGCCCATCCCCCCCAGACCCAGCCCGGCC
>NW_009647955.1:85078-86987 GCF_000708025.1 Charadrius vociferus | reverse complement strand
CCGACATCCCTCGGAGTCTCGTCTCCCACTCCCATCCCTCGGGATGTCTCATGTCCCACCCGTGTGTGTGTGTGTCCCCGGCTTTTGAGTCACCCCCTGCTCCAGATCCCACCTCTGTGCCCTCCCCGCCCCGCGCCCCCAACACTGCGAATGACCCGGAGCTGCCAGAGTAAGTGGAAACTGCTTTTAATCGTTAAATAAATTCAGCGACAGCCACCCACAGCTGAAGGCACCAGAGTCCCTGCTGCCGCCCACTGGTCCCAGCAGAGGTGGATGGGGAAGCCAAGCCGGATCAGGAGGGGGTGAGGGCAGAGCAGAGCCGGGTGGCCCCTGGCCTCCATCTCTGGCAGGTCTGGGGGCAGGAGCAGGGGGGGCTCGGCTCTAGTGCTCTCCTTGGGACCCCTCTGACCTGCCTCCCCTGGGGGAGGGGGGGGCTGAGCTGTGTCCGTCTGTAGCACGTTGGGGTGGGGGGCAGAGCTGCATTTTGGGGTTTGCTACGGCTTCTCTGCCAGCCATGCCCGGCCCCAGGCTGTGGATGGGGGCTGCGGTGGGTGCCTGGTGTGGGGCCGTGTGTGCTGGAGGGGGAGGGGGGGGGCAGAGGTGGGGCGAGGCGGTGTGTGCACGGGGGGGAGGACCGCGAAGGAGGGTGACCTGGGGGGTGGCCCTGCTCTCTGCCAGTGGGCCAACTCCAGTAGCCGGCAAGGGCTGGGTGGAAGGGGTACAGCCAGGCATCGTCCCCTCTGTCCCCAGCACCCTCCCCATCCCTACCACACCTCACAGTGCTTTCCGGGGTTCATGGGGGAGCCCAGGGGGCAGCCGAAATGTTCGACAAAGTCCCGGGAGTTGCTGAGGGTGCCGATGACACGGTACTTGTCGGGGCTGTGGGGGTCAGTCACCAGCCCTTCGTGGGAGCTCTCGGGCGTCCGGACAGAGCACCATACCTGCCGGGGCAGGAGCAGCCTCAGGGATGGGGACAGAGGTCCCCCCCAGGCAGGATGAGGGCCTGTGGGGTGGCTCCAAGGGGCCAGGGAGGGATGAGGAACCCACCATCCTGCTCCATCTTACCTGCGCGAAGCCCACAAAGAAGAGCTGGTGGTTGGTGAGCCCCAGGGCTGGCAGGCTCTTCTCCTCCCCGTTCTTCTGCAGCCAGGACTTGTATGCCTGCGGGAGAGGCACCCTGAAACCCCAGGGAGGGACACACAGGCACAGGGGGGTCCGCATCCCACCTAGGGCAGTGGCACTCACGTTGTAGGCTGCCTTGAGCCCGCCGTTGTCAGCGATGTTCTCACCCAGCGTCTGCCGGCCGTTGACCTTCTCGTGGTGGACGATGTAGCGGCTGTACTGCTCTGTCATGCATGCCGTACGGTTCTTGAAGGCCTCCAGGGAGGAGTTCTGCCACCACGGTCGCAGGTTGCCCTCCTTGTCATACTCCCGCCCTGCGGGACCAAGCCGTGGGGTGGGACAGGGGATGCTGGACCCCTGCAGAGCCACTGCTGCAGGGGGTCCCAAAGCAGGGTGGGGTGCAGTGGGGACAGCCCCAGGGGACACCGGGGGACCTGGTGCATTGCATCCATGCCCAGGGGAGATGATGTCCCCCAGCCCATGCTCTGGGCAGGCTCCGGATGGGGCTCAGCTCCCTTGGGTCCCCAGCCATCTCATGGTGCATCCCCACTGTCCCAAGCCACATTTGTCACCCCCCTATCACCCCCATCTCAGCTCTGGGGCTGCGGTGAAGGTGCAAAGCAGAGCAGATGTGAGAGGGACCCGTCCCGCGCCCCACGGGGAGGAGGATGAGGAAGGGGCCGGGGCTGCAGACACCGTGTCCTCACCAAGCAGATGGAGCGAAAGCTGCACAGAGAAGCCGGGGGGAGGTATCGGCGGGTGCCACCTGGGGAGACAGGACGATAGA
>NW_009647955.1:80930-85053 GCF_000708025.1 Charadrius vociferus | reverse complement strand
ACGCTGAGGGCAGGGGTTGGGGGCGGGGGGACACACAGGAAGGTGATGGGGGTCTGGGCTGGTGCTGCCCGCAGGTTCTCACCTTGGTCATCGAACGCGTGGGTCAGCTCGTGCCCCATCACCACGCCGATGCCGCCGAAATTGAGGGCTCTGCGGGGCCATGGGAGACAGCCAGGTAAACACAGGGGGATGATGCCATCACAGCCTGCCCCCAGCCCCGGCACCCTCTCGGCAGCCCAGGCACCCTGTCTGTGTCTGGGGCACCCGGCAAAACTCTGCTCTGGTTGGCACCCGGCTGGGAATGAGTCCTACTGTGGGCACTGGTGGCCCCATGGGGACTTTGCAGGCTGTCTTGGCTGGGGCATGTAAAGCTTTGGTGGACTCTTGCCCCCCGCAGGGCTTCATTTCATGAATGCGGGTGGCTCTGTGGGGTGCTGACCCTGATGGAGCCCATGACCCTCCCCACCCCTAGAAGATGCCCCCCATCCCCATGCCAGGCTCACTTGGGGTGGTTGCGGGCGTAGAAGGGAGCCTGCAGGATGCCGGCGGGGAAGACGATCCCATTCTTGGTGGGCAGGTAGTAGGCGTTGACGGTCTGCGGGGTCATGCTCCACCTGGGGCACGAAGGTGGGACAGGGGACAGGCAGGGATGTGTCCCCTCTTTCACCAGCCCCGACATCCTCCTGTGCCATCTCCCACCATGGGTTCCCTGTGCTGCCCTGCCTGGGGCTGGCACCGCTGCCCCCTGCCCCATGACCAAGGGACCCTGCAGCTGTCCTGGGGACAAGCCAGAGCCACCACGGGTGACCTACAATGCTGTGCCATCCCATGGGGGAACATACCGCCAGTGAACCAGTGCCACCCAGGCCATGCTGGGGCCAGTGTCACATTCTCTGCCCCACCTGCGCCCTCCCTCTTACTGGTCACGGTTGGGGGGTTTCCGGAGCTGGTCAGCCATCACTTTGGCAGAGAAGTTGTAGAAGTTGAGCATGTTCTGGAAGAAGGAGTCTTCCGAGACCTCGTACTGGTGAGGAAGAGGAGGGATGAGGAGGGGTCCACCCTGGCCAGGATGCACTTGGTACCGGGGTGGCCCCGCATAACACTCCATCCCAAATGGGTCCCCCAAACAGGGACATCACCCCACCATGGGCTACCCCAGGGCTTGGTGTAAGCAAGCACAAGGGCCCCTCCCCATGAGCTGGGTGCCCCCCTACCCCATCATAGACGTCATCCAGCTCCTTGTTGTCCAGGATGAAGTCGGGGAAGCCGATCATGTCGTAGATGGCATCTGCCTGCATGGGGAGAGGCCCCAGTGGGGAGATGGGGTGGGAGGCTTCCCAGGATGGGGGTCTCCCACTCGCTCCCCTCCCCAGGATTACCTTCTCCTTTGCAGCCTGCCTGGTCTTCTCATCCATCCAGTCCAGCTGGTCCAGGGACACCTCAAAGGCTGCCCGGATCTCACTGATCATCTCCTCCGCCTGGGGAGGAGCAGGGGTGGGCAGGATGCGACCTCCCTGGGGCTGGGGGTCCCGTTTCCCTGCTCCCCGCCTGCCAGCCCTGGGGTTTGGGGGAGAAGGGGAGTTCCCGCAGACGGCGATGGGGAGGGGGGCAGAAGTGTCCTCACAATGGCCTTGCTGTCCCGGTCGAAGGTGGCTTTGACAAAGAGGGAGCCCAGGGCGAAGCCCAGCGTGTCGTCCGTGTTGGAGATGCAGGTTTGCCAGCGTGGCGTGCAGGACTGTGGGAGTGAGACAGGGGTCTGTGAGACCCCCAGTCCCCTCCCCTGCTCCCCTCCCTGCCCCTCGAGTGGCTCTGCCCCTTGGCCAGGAGGGAGATGCTCAGCAGCTAAACCCCCATCCCATAGATGATCCCTTAGTTCCCTCTGCAGCATCTGGGGCTCAGCATCCCAAGGGCATCCCAAGGGCATCGGTGGTCCTGGGTGCCTCTGGGCTGGGGGCAGAGGGGGCTGGTCCCAGAGCCCCCCGTTACCTTCCTGGTGCCATAGAGTGTCTCCAGCAGCCTCTCCTGGGCTGTCTCGAAGCGCTGGTCTAGGCTGGAGGCGGTCTTCTGCACCAGGTTCCAGATCAAGTAGTTGTTCAGGATGCTGCAGGGGCAGAGATGTGCCATGGCTTGCCATGGGCATGGTCCACAGGGGATGCCCCAGCTACCAGCGAGCCCAAAATTTGCCCCACCATGGGGGCAGGCCCTCAATGGGACATGGCGGGGCGCTTGCAGGCACCTCACCTCCTGTCAGTGACGTTGATGAGGTCGGAGACCTGCTGGAGGTAGGTGTCCCCATACACCACCACGGGTTCCGTGTCGGCCAGCTCCAGCGGGGCCAGGGCATAGGACAGGTAATCCAGCCAGTCGATGGCAGGGGCCAGGGCCTGGGGTGCCATGGGGATGCACCTGGGTGCTTGGCACAGGTTTGCCCCATCCTGCCCAGCACCAGCAGCATCCCCTGCGGCAGGGGCTGTGCTCCCCAGGAAGGTCCCATGGTCTGCCCCAAATCCTTCCTATGGCTCCCCACTGCTCTCAATGCTGCAAGACAAGGAGGGGATCCCAGGACCTCCCCATGCAGGGTGGCAACTCCTCCCCAAACCTAACGACTTGGGGGATAAGCACCACACTCCAGCACCCGGGTGCATGTCCCAGAATGGATGGATGGGGCTGCCCGGGGTGTCCTGGGGGGAGCAGAAGCAGGCATGGACCTCTTTGTGCCCCACTGGGAACGCCCCCTTGAGTCCCCAGAGGGTTTCCCCAGGCTGTGCCATGCTGTGCCCACCTGCAGCTCAGCAATGCTCATCTTGTGGTAGATCTTCTCGTCATCTCGCCGCTCAGCCTGGGGCACGGTGATGTTGGCCAGCTGGGTCCAGCCCCTGCTGCATCTGGAGGCGGGTGGGCTCCGGGGCCCCCCCCAGCAGTGTGCCCAGCTCCACCATGTAGTCCAGATACGCTGCCAGGACCTGGCAGGACCCCAAGCCTCCACTCAGCACTGCACACAGCTCATCCCACCTCCCAGGGCAGTTCAGAGCTGCTGCCCACCCCAGCCTGGCCACCATGCCACCCGATGGGCAGGGTGCGGGTGCCAGCTGTGTCCCAGCACTGCTCGTGCCGGCAGGGTGCCCGGCGCCCAGCCTCACCCTCTCGTTGGCAGTCTTATTCAGGTAGTAATCCCGGGATGGGAGGAAAAGCCCCGACTGGTCCACCTGGGAGGAGACAAGGGCAGCATGGGCAGCCCGGTGCCCCCCTGGTGCCTGCCGCCCCTCCGTGCCAAGGTGCCAACCTGGATGACATTGCTGTTGGAGCTCTTGGAGTCTGCGCCCACGTACACTGTGAAGAAGGGGGTCGCCCGGTACGTGCCTGACACCATCTTGAGGACCTCCATGAAGCCAGTCTGGTTCCAGGAACCGGTGATGTTCCACCCCCCGATCTGCCAGCAGACAAACCCAGTGCCTCAAGGAGGGATAGGGTCCATCCCCGAGGGCTGCCCCCTCCCCAGTAACACAAAGAGCCGAGCAGATGTGCTGGGCTGAGTCCTGACAGCTCAGCTCACATGTGGATGGCCGCCCACCTTGTCGATGAGTTCCATGAGGGGCTGGGACCCCAGCTCCTCTATCCTCTGCTCCTTGAGGCAGGACAGGTAGTACCGCTGCGTCTTCCGCTCCGCCTCGCTGCTGGAGTTGAAGGTGGCGTTCTCTGCGGGAGGCTGCGGGTCAGCCCTGGGGATACTGGGGCTCTGCCTGCCTGCGCCCAGTGGTCATGTTCCCAGTGGCCATGACCAACCTCCCCCAGTGCCCACCTAGGAGATGCTTCATGATGGCCTGGTTCTGGTCCCAGATGCTGTTGAAGGTGCTCCACTTGGAGCGCCCGTTGGGCAGTGGGTTCCTCTTGATCCAGCCCCCGCACGAGTACTGGTAGAAGTCTTGGCATGGGTCCATCTCCGCATCCAGGGCCTCCAGGATCTTGCTGGCCACCCGGACACAGGCATCCGTCAGGCAGGTGCTGTGAGAGGGATCTGGCAGGGAAGGCATGCCCGGGGCTGTGCGTGTGTGCGGGGGGAAACCGAGGCACGGAGCGGGGCTGAGCCCTGCCTGCACCCCGGAGCGGGCAGAGCACCCGGAGA
>NW_009647955.1:78828-79667 GCF_000708025.1 Charadrius vociferus | reverse complement strand
GGCAGGGGCTGCTTGCACTGACCCAGCCGTGAGAGCTGCCGAGGACTCAGCCAAGAGGGAGGTGGTGGAGCTAAGCCAGCAGCTTTGGAAGGGGGGATGAGCTGGAATAAAAAGCTGGAGGCTTTGGTGGAAGAGAATCAGCAATGCTGTTGGTTGCGAGCCATCCTTAGGCTTCAGAGTTAACGTACGGGTATGTTGCGGCTCACCCTCCCATCTGTGCCGCAGACTAAGGTGGGTGCCCCAGGGCTGCCTGCAGGGCTGGTGGCAGGGGGCAGGAAAGAGCTGGGGTGGGAAGGATGATAGGCAGGGTGTGAAGCAGAGCAAGTGCCCCGTGCCAGATCTGCCCACTGCCACACCGCCAGGACAGGGAGGGGGCTTCACCAGGGGCTGTCGCAGCAGGAGGGCACAAGGCTGGGATCGACGTAGGCAGGAGCCCCCCAGTGAAGCAGGTTCCTGGGCGCTGCTAGCATTAGGAGGGATGGCTCAGCATCCTGTGCCAGCTGGGAAACCCCTCTGCCTCAGCTCCCCCGACACGCTCCTCTCCCCTCCCGGATGGTCCTCATCCTCCTGGGCACCAGCCCCCTCCCTGGCACCTCCTGGCACCCTTGAGGCAGGACCTGGTTCTGGGGCTCCTGCCCCCTCTGTGGGGCTGAAACCTGCGGGGACAGGACCCCCTGCTCCCTCCAGGGGTGCTGCCTTGGGGGGCACCCTACGAGCAGCATCACTGTACCCCAGGTGGGCTCCACGCCTGGCAGAGCAGGTTCTGTGCATCCATCCCCGAACCGCTCCAGCTCCCTCTGCCCAACACCATGCAGGGGTTGGGGGGGATGAGGGGGGGG
>NW_009647955.1:77190-78030 GCF_000708025.1 Charadrius vociferus | reverse complement strand
TCACCGGCACCCGCACCAGTACCTGCATGGGCACCCGCACCGCCACCGGTACCGCCATCAGCACCTGCAAGGGGAGCCGCACCGGCACCCTCACCATCAAGAGAGGCACACCAGCACCAGCACCGGCACGGGGAGCAGCACCCAGGCTTACACCCGGTTGCCTGTAACGGGGACTGGCACACTGACACATGTACCGGCACTGGGCTTCAGCGCCTGGGGAGGCACACCGGCACTGCACGGTACCAGCACCGGCAGTGGGGTGGTAACGGTGCACAGCCACGGCAGCACACCCTGCTCTGGTACCCAGGCACGCGCCCCGGTGCACCAGCGCACACCCCGATGGATGCACACACATTCTGACACACCCACCCTGGTACCCCGAGGTCACCCACAGGCCCGTGCCACCACGCACAGAGTGACACAGTTGCACACATGCAGATGTACACAGCCACAGTTACCGCCGCCGTGGTGAGTGAGGGGAGGCCATGGCTGTGCGTGCAGCCTCGCACCCTGCCATGACACCTCCTGACACTGTGCGACCACCTGCCCGGGACAGGGTGTCATCGCAGGTCACCCGCGCCGGTGCCAAGGTGCTGCCAAGGGGGTGTCCGGGTGCGGGTACCCTGGTAGGGTCCCCACTACCCTCTGGGGCGCACAGCACACAACTACCGTGTGGGTGCTCAGGTGTGTGCAGCAGTGATGCCTTGAAAAACATCGGTGGGGAGGCGCTTGGCACCGGACCCGCTGCGGGGGGGCTCCTCAGCGCGCACAGCCCGGGGTGCTGCCCGGACGGGGGCGGGGGGGGGAAGGCGCCCCCCCAGTGTGCCCGGTGGGGCTGGG
>NW_009647955.1:68697-76444 GCF_000708025.1 Charadrius vociferus | reverse complement strand
CGGTGGGGCTCCCATCGGCGGGGGCGCGTGACGTCACCGAGGCGAGGGGGTCTCCCTCTGGCCGGGGGCGGTGACGTCTTGGGGGTGCCCGTGTGACGCAGCTGAAGGCTCTCTGCCCGGGGGGTGGGGGGGGCTCACCGGTGTGATATCGCTGGAGTAGGGTGAGGGGAGCCGTGATGTAATCGGAGCACATGTGTGACAGCGGGGACTAGGGAGGGGTCCCCTCTTTTGGCACGGGGGGTGGCCTTGGTGTTGGGGGTCCCCATGAGCCATGGGGGCTCCTGCCTCGGGGTAGGGGGGCTGCTGTCCCTGGGGGTGCCCCCGCCACCTCGTGTGGCTGCTGTCCCTGGATGTCCCCCCCCCACCCTTGGGGCTGTGCCTCTCTCTGTGGGGCTGTTTCCGTACAGCACAGGGTAATGGGGGAGGCACTCGTCACCCCCTGGGAAGGGGTGGTCTCATCGGGGTGGGTATCCCCAGTAATAGAAGCAGTGACCCACCTGATAGCACTGGGTGAGGATGGTGCCCTGGGGGGGATGTGTATCACCATGTCCTGGTCCCCCTGCGGCTTAGGGTTATGCCCCTACCCCTGTCACACTGGGGGGTCTGCGCTGGGCACCCTTAACTCTGCTTTCTCCTGTGTTTTTCGGCAGTCTGAAGAGGACAAGCAGCTGCAGGATGAGCTGGAGATGCTGGTGGAGCGCTTGGGGGTAAGTCTGTGCCGTGCCCCTCAGCAAGGAGCTGCGGAGGCGGTAGCCCTGGCCAGGACTTGAGTCCATCTATCCCTTGCTTACAGCTGTTTCTTGTGCAGTGGAGGTGTGGGGGGTTGTCACCTTGAGTGGGGCCCCTTGTTGTGTGCTGCAGTCTGTCCCCCGGCCTTGCTGCTTGTCTGACCTGTGCCCGAGGAACCTGTGCCTCTCTGTGCAGAGCCACGGATGTGTGGATGTGTTTGAGGAGGGCTGCCGGGGTGGTGGCACAGGAACTAGCCCCTTGCTTCCTGACAGGCAGCTTCCCTCTGCAGGAGAAAGATACGTCCCTGTACCGCCCGGCCCTGGAGGAGCTGCGGAGGCAGATCCGCTCCTCCACCACCTCCATGACCTCTGTTCCCAAACCCCTCAAGTTCCTCCGGCCGCATTATGGCAAGCTGAAGGAGATCTATGAGAACATGGCTCCAGGAGAGAACAAGGTAAAGGTTCTTGGACCCACCATACCATGTGGCTGGGGGAACAGTGCCGGGGCAGTTGAGCGCAGAGACCTCCAGACCCTGTGGTCTAACATCAGCCTCTGTGACTTGCTCCGGTGGATTGTACCTTCCCAGGGCTGTGCCTTTGCCACCTGTGACAGCATGTGGGTGCAGGGAGGGTGTTGTGTCCCTGGCTGCCCCTGCTTCCCCATGCCCGATGTGTGTCTGAGCCCCCGGCACTCTTTACAGCAGACATCATTTCTGTTTTGGCCATGACCATGAGTGGGGAGCGTGAGTGTCTGAAGTACCGTCTGGTGGGCTCCCAGGAGGAGCTGGCGTCTTGGGGACATGAATATGTCAGGTAAGCCTGGGTGAGAGCTGGGTTTGGGGAGGGATAAGGGCTCAGGGGGATTTACCTTTGACACTGGCCTGTCTGGGAGGTGTCCTGACTTGCTGGGCTAGTACTTAGCTGTCACATCTGCAGACGTGCCACCTCATCCTCTCCACAGAGATCTTGCTGCTGTGGCCTTTGTAATCTCTGCTTTTAACCCTGTTCCTCCTCTGTCCTTGTCCCCCACAAACTCTCTCAGGAATGTGGAGCCCCTGTAAACAGTACACAGCCCTGGCTAACTGGCAGCAGCTGATCCCCATCCCTGGGGCTGAGTAAAACTGGTTTCTATGGTGGTGATGTCCCTTTGTCCCTGCAGGCACCTGGCAGGGGAGGTGGCTAAGGAGTGGCAGGAGATTGATGAGGCTGACAAGGCTCAGAGGGACACGCTCCTCACATTGGTCAAGGAGATTGTTCCCTACAACATGGCCCACAATGCAGAGCACGAGGCCTGTGACCTGCTCATGGAGATCGAGCAGATGGACATGCTGGAGAAGTACATCGATGACAACGCCTACTCCAAAGTGTGCCTCTACCTAACCAGGTGAGGGACCTTGGCAGGCTGAGGCACTGGAAGGGACCTGGTCCCTGGTGGGCCGAGGTTGCCTGATGTGGTCATCATCTTCATGTCTGTCTCCTCCTCAAAGCTGCGTAAGCTACGTCCCAGAGCCTGAGAACTCGGCTCTCCTACGCTGTGCCCTGGGCATCTTCCGCAAGTTCAGCCGCTACCCTGAAGCCCTGCGCCTGGCTCTGATGCTTAATGACGTGGAGCTGGTGGAGGACATCTTCACTTCCTGCAAAGATGTGTAAGCGGAGACTTGTTCCCCACCCTCTGGAGCTTTTGCCCATCACGGTGGGGCATGACTCCCTGTCCAGGCAGAGCTGGGTTGGATCCTGCCACCACCAGAAGCGTCTGGGGGTTTGGACTGAGACTCTTGTCCCTGAAATCAAGATGAATACAAGCAGGTCATCTCTGGGCTGCTCGTGCGTGCCTCTAGAGCAGAGCAGGCTGGGCTACGTGTCTGTGCCGTCTGGTGAGCGTGTGTTTGTGCTGGGGCTGGCCATGGTGTGGGCATTTGTGAAACCTCTTCCCTCTGCGCAGAGTTGTCCAGAAGCAGATGGCCTTTATGCTGGGTCGCCATGGGGTCTTCCTGGAGTTAAACGAGGATGTGGAGGAGTATGAGGACCTGACCGAGATCATGTCCAATGTCCAGCTCAACAGCAATTTCCTGGCCTTGGCCAGAGAGGTGAGTGTCCCAGTTGGGAAAAGAGACCTGGGCTTCCTCTGGCTCTGGCTGTTCTGTTTGCCGGAGAGGTTGCCCTTGTAGGGCAGCTGACCTGGGGTGAGCTGACCGGGAGGTAACCCCCTTCCCCTTTGTCTCTGCAGCTGGACATCATGGAGCCCAAAGTGCCGGATGATATTTACAAAACCCACCTGGAAAATAACCGTAAGGGCTGTTGTTGTGGCCTCTGTTGTTCCTCCTTTGGGAAGCTCCTGGGGCTGCAATGTGCCTCTGGGCCAGCGCAGTCAGCTGTGTATGCCAGGGGTGGGCACACAGCCCACCTAGGATCTCTGACCTGCCGTGGAGCACACCCAGCTGCCTGCTGTGGATTTGGGCTCCTCCTTCCTGCTGCTGGTGGGACAGGTCCTTGTCCCTCAGTGGCATCGGATGGCTGCGCAGTGGAGGGCTGGCAGGGCTTCTCTTGCTGCCCGGCTCACGCTGTCATCATTCCCCAGGCTTTGGGGGCAGCGGTTCCCAAGTGGACTCAGCCCGGATGAATTTGGCCTCCTCCTTCGTGAATGGCTTTGTGAATGCTGCGTTTGGACAGGACAAGCTGCTGACGGACGATGGCAATAAATGGTTGTACAAGAACAAGGACCACGGTGAGGGAGCCGGCTGGGCAGGGGCTGGAGGTGTCCCTAGGCTTGGGGTTGCTGCCCTGTCCCTTTTGGGTGCCTGCTGAAAGGGGGGGCTGCAGGGCACAACTGCTGCTGTGCTGCCCTGTGTCCCTGGCCACCAGCTGCCCCAGGCAGGGGACATCAATTCAGGGCTGATGTGGGCTTTTCTCCGCTGGAACTGCAGGCATGCTGAGTGCTGCAGCCTCCCTAGGCACGATACTACTGTGGGACGTGGACGGGGGCCTCACACAGATCGACAAATACCTCTACTCCTCGGAGGATTACATCAAGGTTGGTGGCCCCAATCCCAGCACGGGCTCTACGGCTGCGTGGGGTGGCCCTGCTGCGGGCTGGGGGTATGGCTGGCTCGGGGAATGGTTGACCTTGCCTTGGTCCACTGTGTGGTTTAGCTTCTGCCTGGAGAGGGGTTGGATACCCTGTGTCCCAGGTTTTTGAGTGGCTCGCGGCAAGGTGGGGAGCTCTTGGGGACTGCTGTGTCCCCTTGTCACAGAGCTACGAGCTTTGGACTGCTCAGCTGGATCCAGAGTGGCGTTGCTCACTTGGTACCAACTTGCCCGGCCCGGGGAGTGGGTGTAATGTGTGGGGTGACATTAGTCACCGGGTGGCAGGGAGCTTTGTGTGTCGGTGACTGGTGTGTGACGGTGCCTCTGCCTTACAGTCAGGGGCCCTCCTGGCCTGTGGCATTGTCAACTCAGGGGTGAGGAATGAGTGTGACCCTGCCTTGGCCCTCCTCTCCGACTATGTCCTCCACAACAGCAACACCATGAGGATTGGAGCCATTTTTGGGTAAGGTGTTGGCCCCAGCTTCCCTGTGCTGTGTAGGGCAGTGTGGCTCCCCCCTCATGCTCCCTCCTCACGCTCCCCTGGACTCTCCACAGGCTGGGGCTGGCGTACGCGGGCTCCAACCGTGAGGACGTCCTGACTTTGCTGCTACCTGTGATGGGAGACTCCAAGTCCAGCATGGAGGTAGGGAGCGAGGCAGGGTTCGCCTGGGGTTCCTGCTTCTCCACCCGGTCCCCAACAGCTCCTGGGGATAGAGGGGCTGTCCTGCAGCTGGTTTGGTATCCGGGAGCAGGGCTGCGTGTCCCTGCGTGACATTGTGCTGTGCCAGAAGAGCACAGCCCTGTTAGGGGGCCAGCTGTGGGCCAGCTCGCTGTCCCTGCATGCAGCATGTCTCCTTCCCTCTTTCACCAGGTGGCTGGTGTGACCGCCCTGGCCTGTGGGATGATATCAGTGGGCTCCTGCAATGGGGATGTCACCTCAACCATCCTCCAGACCATCATGGAGAAATCGGAGACGGAGCTGAAGGACACGTATGCCCGGTGGCTGCCGCTTGGCCTGGGCTTGAACCACTTGGGTAAGGCTGGGCAGTGCCAGTGGCTCACAGATTGGGGGACGGGGTGGGAGCATCTCTCTGACCACTGTGCCTTCCCTGGCAGGGAAGGGAGAGGCAATTGAGGCCATCTTGGCAGCGCTGGAGGTGGTGTCAGAGCCGTTCCGCAGCTTCGCCAACACACTAGTGGACATCTGTGCTTACGCGGGTAAGTTGGGCTGATAAGGCAGGGGTAGGTCCTGGGCCCTTCTTCTGCTGATTGTGGCCCTCCGCTCTCCCTGCAGGCTCAGGGAATGTCCTGAAGGTGCAACAGCTTCTGCACATCTGCAGTGAGCACTTTGACTCCAAGGAGAAAGAGGAGGACAAGGACAAAAAGGACAAGAAAGAGAAGGAGAAGAAAGAGAGCTCAGCTGACATGGGGGCTCACCAGGTGGGGAAACGTGGGCTGGGACTCATGTCCCACGTGGAGAAGCTGGCTTTGGGGTGCTCCTTTAACCACTTGTGGGATCAGAGCTGGAGCAAGACAGCCCACAGCAGCATCCCCTGCTCTCCCTGTCCCTGTGGGCGTAGGGGCTGTGAGAACTTGGGTTTTAGAGTGGGTGCTCCCTGCCTGGTGCTCATGCCCGTGTCTCCACAGGGCGTAGCAGTGTTGGGGATTGCGCTCATTGCCATGGGCGAGGAGATTGGTGCAGAGATGGCCCTGCGCACATTTGGCCACCTGGTGAGTGACACAGGGAGGGATAGCACGGAGCTGGGAAGAGACCCGGGAATAGAGACTGGGTCTTGTCTCATGTCCCTGTAGACCTCATGCTGGGTCTAACGCTCACCTCCCCTCTGTGCAGCTGCGGTACGGGGAGCCCACCCTCCGCCGTGCCGTTCCCCTGGCCCTCGCACTTATCTCGGTCTCCAACCCCCGGCTCAACATCCTCGACACGCTCAGCAAGTTCTCCCATGATGCTGACCCTGAGGTCTCCTACAACTCCATCTTTGCCATGGGCATGGTGGGCAGTGGTAAGCTTCGGGGACAGCCCGGTTTGGAGCTCATGCCAGGGTAAAGGTGGGAGATCCGAGCTGTGTACCCTACTCTCTGCCTGCACCCCGTCTTCCCCAGGTACCAATAACGCCCGTCTGGCAGCGATGCTGCGGCAGCTCGCCCAGTACCACGCCAAGGACCCCAACAACCTCTTCATGGTGCGGTTGGCCCAGGTGATGATCCTGCGCTCCCTGCTTGTGGTGGGGAAGGGGCAGGTTGGGGTTCCTGCCCTGGGTGTGGGAGGGCAGCAGTGTCCCAGGGGTGTCACCTTCCTGCTGGGCAGGGCTGGGCGTCCCAGGTGTTTACCCCACTGCTCTCTCACATTCATTCTCTGCCACACCAGGGCCTGACGCACCTGGGCAAGGGGACGCTCACCCTGTGCCCCTACCACAGCGATCGCCAGCTCATGAGCCAGGTGGCCGTGGCCGGGCTGCTGACTGTCCTCGTGTCCTTCCTGGACGTGCGCAACAGTGAGTCCTGTGGGCTCAACCCCACCCCGGCACCCCTCTGCCCCATGGGGTGTGGACCGCTCAGTCCCCCCTTACCTCTGTCTCCCTTCCAGTTATCCTGGGCAAGTCACACTACGTTCTCTACGGGCTCGTTGCTGCCATGCAGCCCCGCATGCTGGTCACCTTCGATGAGGAGCTGCGACCTCTGCCCGTGTCGGTGCGGGTGGGACAGGTAAGGGGCAGCCAGAGCTGGGGATGGGGTGCTCTGGCGTCCCTGTGTGTCCCCGGCTCTCACCTCGCTCCTTTCTCGCAGGCTGTGGATGTGGTGGGCCAGGCAGGCAAGCCCAAAACCATCACCGGCTTCCAGACTCACACGACGCCGGTGCTGCTGGCGCACGGAGAGCGGGCAGAGCTGGCCACGGAAGAGCACGTGCCCGTGACGCCCATCCTGGAGGGATTTGTTATCCTACGCAAGAACCCCAACTACGACGTTTGAGATGAGGGGGGGAGTGGGGGAGGGAGGGTAGGCGGTTTGGGTGGATGGGTGGGGGGAAAACTAGTTTGTTTTTGTTACTCAGAGTCAAGGAAATAAACTATGCGGAGACTCTAATGCTGCCCTAGCCTCCTTGTGCTGGCGCTGTGGGCTGGGCTCTGAGCCCCTCCAAGGTCCCTGCTGCCCCAGGGGGGCTGGGCACAGTGCAGACCCCGAGAAGCAGGGGATGAGCAGAGAACGGTGGGGTGCCACAGGTGCTCCTGCTCCCCCATGGCTGTTACTCAGAGTCAAGGAAATAAACTATGCGGAGACTCTAATGCTGCCCTAGCCTCCTTGTGCTGGCGCTGTGGGCTGGGCTCTGAGCCCCTCCAAGGTCCCTGCTGCCCCAGGGGGGCTGGGCACAGTGCAGACCCCGAGAAGCAGGGGATGAGCAGAGAACGGTGGGGTGCCACAGGTGCTCCTGCTCCCCCCTGCCTCCCGCTCCTCCCCACCCTGTGCCCGGCTGTGCCCCCACAGAACCCTGAGTGCCCGTGATCCCAGCCAAGACTGTTCTTCTGGAGGGGGTTGGATCCCCCTGGAGTGCGTTGGGTCTAGAGCCGTCATCGGGGCCAAGATCAGTCTTGGGGTGGGGTGGATGCCATGGGGGAAATGTTTTTAGGAAAGAGAAGAAAACCCTGTCCCATTGCCAAACCCAGCAGTGTGCACATCCTGGGTGGCCATGGGAAGCTGTGTCCGGGTGGGCGTGGGGGCTGTGACCTGGCGGAGTGGTGCTGGATGGAGGTTGGGATGGGTGTGGGGTGATGCGTGCCATTGGGAGGGGGATGGGTGCAAGGTGCCATGTCCTGCGGGGGGGCCCATATCCTCCGTGGGTGCGAGGGGGCTCCTGGGTGGGTCCTGCTGGGCGCTGGAGGGGTGCAAGTCCCGGGTGAAGGCAGGTGCGGAAGGATGCA
>NW_009647955.1:63699-65885 GCF_000708025.1 Charadrius vociferus | reverse complement strand
CCCCGGAGCTGGTGGTGGCCTGGGTGCTGGTGGCAGGTCACGGGCACTGGAGCCTGCTTGTGTGGGTCTCCTAGCTGGGCTCTGTGGGGTCACCTCAGGGTGGGGGTCAGTTCTGCTGGTGGGCATGACTGGCTTTGGGGCACGATGGGGGGCTTTGCCTGGGCTGGGTGGCCTGGTGGTGCCCACCCTCTCCCTGTACCCCAGTGGTGCGGGAGGAGCGGCTGGGGGTCTGTGCCCTGGCGTGATGCCGTCCATGGGGCATGGCTGATGCCTGGCTTTACGCTGAGGGGCTGGAGATGCCCCGGTTTTGGGCCTGACATGGACAGGAGACAGATGCCTAGGGTGCTGCCCGCCTCCATCTTATTCCCACTGTCCCTGTCCCCGCAGATAGCGAGGGGATCCTTATGCACAACCCCATGAAATGAACAAAGCTCCACAGCCCACAGGAGGAGCCCCGACAGCCCCGCACCCTGCCCCTTCTCCCGGACTGCCGCAGGTAACCGGACCCTTCGGGGTAGGGGGGAACCCAGCTTTGCCTCCCCGGTTTGTGCTGGGGGCGGCAGTGCCATCTCCTTCCTTCCCTGCCTCCCTCCAGCCGACGTTCCCACCCGGTCAGACGGCACCTGTGGTTTTTAACCCGGCACCGACCTCACAAATGAATACGCCTTCTCAGCCGCGCCAGGTAAAGGCTTTGCCCTAGGTTGGAGGGGGCAATGGCGGGGATCCAGCAGCTTTCTGCCTCCTGGCCGAGCAGCCCCCACCGCTGCAGTGCCCAGGGGTGCGAGGAACCCTGTGGTGCCTCTTAGGGCTGGCGTGTGCCTGCGAGGGGGAGCGCACCCGCCATCCGGACCACAATCGCTGCCTGGGGACCTCCCAGCCCTGGGGTGGGGGGGCAGACGCCTCTGACTGGGGATACCCACCGAGTGACTGCTCTTCTCTCCTTCCTCCCCTGCCCCAAACCTCCCTCTCCTCCTCTCTCAGTTTCCAGCAGGGCCTCGGGCTATTCACCAGCAGGTACTAACCCGCTTCCCCCCACCCCGCATGCCAAGCACCCTGCCCTCCTGCCCACAGGACCTTGGAAACTGGCACACGGATCCCTTTAAGAGCTCTGGAGCTGAGGGACGGGTTGGTCTGGGGAAAGCTGGGGGACACCCACTCAACTTTGGGGGGTTCCCCCTGCAGCGTCTCCACAATTTCCTCCTTGCATGAAGCCTGCGGCATGTGGCTGTGCCTGTGCTAACCCTGGCCCAGGCTGCTGCTTCTGCCTGTGCCCTTCCTCATCCTCCTCTTCCTCTTCCTTTCCACTTTGTGGGTGTCTCCCAAGGCCCTGTGGTGCTGTGCAAGGCTCTGGACCTCCCATCAGCCCTTTTGTGAGGAGCTGCAGGGGGCAGATCTGGTGATGTCCTTGGCTGTGCCAGCTGGGAGCCTCTCAAACCCTATCCTGCCCCTTGGTGGGTCCCTACAGGATTTGGGATGTGGGCACCGAGCAAAGAGCTCCGCAGCCTCCTGTCCCCTCCTCTGCCAGCCACCCTGCATCCAAGCCCTGTCCCAATGCAGATAACTCCTGTCTCTCTTTCCCCTTTTCCCTCTGTATGCGTGCGCTTGCTAACAGGGAGGATTCAGGTCTCTTCAGGTAACGCTTTCTCCTTGCCCCGGGGTGCGTGCGCGGACCCTTCCTTGCCCACTCGCTGCTGGGCTTGAGCTGCTGCTCCCGGGGTTGCTTTTGCCCGGCAAAGAAGCCGGGTTGGGATGAACGGCATGAGCTGGGGGAAAAATAGCCGGATCCACGCGCCCTGGCTGTCCGGCTCCAGCGTGGCTCAGGCACAACGGGACTACAGGTCCCAGCATTCAATGCGAGCGCCGGGAACCGGTGCGAAGCACGCCGGGACCCGCTGCAGCCGAGCTGCGTGCGGCCGTGGCCGGCTCCGGGCGCTGGAGCTACCGGCCCCCGTCGGGCTGGGAGGGGGCCGTACCGGGCATGAGCTGGGTTGGGTGGACCCAGGCGGCCCCGCAGGTGCGTGGGGACAGGATGATGCTGGGATGGGGGTCATCTTTGGGAAGGGGCGGGGGGCCGGCATCTCCACTGCGGGGGGGTTCCCCTCTCCCCGTGCCCAGGCTGACTTTCTGGGGTGATGTGCACTGCCAAGCTGCTCCCCCTGGTGTGGGGTGGGAGGGAGGGGGGGTCC
>NW_009647955.1:62631-63474 GCF_000708025.1 Charadrius vociferus | reverse complement strand
GGCTGGGGTGGGCACTGGTGGGGAGTGTTGCCCGGGGTTGAAGCCCAGGTCTGTTTTGGGAGGGTGGAAGGGGTCCCCAAGCACCCACTGATTTGAGCGGAGTGTTGCCCGGCTCTATAGAGAGGCAGCAGGCAGTGCTGATTCCCTCCCCAGCAGCCCCCCGAGGTTCCTGGTGCCCATTTTGCCTTTGTGCTGCTCCCTGCCATGGCACCCAGCTGATTCACAGGCAGGTTTTGGGGGTATGTCAGTGGTCTGGGGGTACGGCCATGCCCTGCGAGGGAGGTAACTGACTGTTATTCTTCTCTCCCATTGCAGGGTCGCTCCACATACGTCGTCCCAACCCAACAGTACCCAGTCCAGCCCAGCGCCCCCGGTTTTTACCCTGGAGCCAGCCCCACAGAATTCGGGACTTACGGTACAGACTGGCGGGTTGCTCTGCTCCTCTCTGCTCTTCCAGCCCCAGCATTCCTCAGTTTTTTACTCCCCCTGCCTGTGGCCTCCCTGCATCCCCCCCTCCACCCTTCCCTGTGCTCAGGAGCTGAGCATAGACCCCTCTGAGAACACTCTGCCTTTGCCAGCTCACTTTGCCATCTCTGTGACTCCATTACAGGCTGTTTTGGGGTGCAGGGGGTGTTGCCTGTCTCCCAGACGCACTGAGGGCTGCGCATCGTGTCCCACTGGTCCATCCACCCCCGCCCTTTTCCAAATCGGGGCCATTTAATATTTAACTCTCCTGGCGGAGGGCTGGGGCAGACTTTATCCCCTGCTCCCCCTCGCTCTCTGGCAAGCAGTTTTGTGCTTGCTGACACCCCCCCCCCCCCACCCCCCCCCCCCCCAGGGGCG
>NW_009647955.1:61621-62030 GCF_000708025.1 Charadrius vociferus | reverse complement strand
AGACGGGGCTGTCACCGGAGCACCTTGGGTGAGTTCCAGGCTCAGCACAGCAGGGAAGGTGCTGGAGCTGGAGGGGGCCGGGACCTAGCTGTGCCTGTCGTCGCTCCCCCACCATGCCCACGTCCCTGTTGTGCTGCTCTGGGGGTGATGCTCACGGATGCCTGGGGAGGAGCGGAGTGCTTCTCGGGGGCTGTGCCAGCCCTGGATGGGGTCCAGCTCTGCCTCCGGCCCCCGTCATGGCTCCCTCCCCTGGGCTGCGCTTGCCAGGGACTTGGACTGTGTGGCGAGCCCGAGCCCCTCGGCCTGGGTGTGAATGGAGGGTGCGGATGGGGCTGACTGGTGCCGCCCTTGGGCTGGTGCCGGCCCCGGGGAGATAAGGGTGCCGGCAGGAAGGCGGCACCCTTATCTC
>NW_009647955.1:58990-60763 GCF_000708025.1 Charadrius vociferus | reverse complement strand
CCTCCCGACTATGCCGTTGCTCGGAGCCCTCGAATGGGGCCTATTTATAGCGGAGAGCCGGGCGGCTGCCGGCATGGCCCCGTGCCGGGGGGCAGGGGGTGCTTCTGGGCTGGGGGGGGGGGAAGCTGGTATTTTCTTGGCAAAAGGGACCTTGGTGCCTCTCGGGCTCTGCTCTTGCTGCCCTGGGAGCAGGTCAGGTTTGGGGATGGGGAGAACAAGACCCCTGGCTGTATTATGTCCCCCACCGGTGTCCCAGACCCATCTGTGTCCACCACTCAACCCCAGCAGAGTGTCCTGTGGCTGCTGCTGCATCCATGGTGGCCACGGGGCCGGTGATGCTGCGGGCGCATGGGCTGTGCCTGGGGTGGCACAGAGCTGGCCATGACTTTGTGTGCCAAGGCTGGTCCCCTGTGCTGCCCCTGAGGCAAGGAGGTGTCCCCGCAGCCCCTGTGCCAGCGTGGTGATGCTTTGAGATCCTCCAACCCCTGGAGGTGGGCACTGGCCTGGGGGCATGGTGCTGGCTCCAGCTGCCTGGCACGATTGCTTGCAAGGCTTGCCCTGCCTCATGCTGTCCCTGCCTGCCAGGCATCGGGACAGGACGGTGTCTGTGGGGCGCTGTGCCCCTTGAGGATGGGAGGTGGCACCCGCTGGTCCCAAGCTCTGCATGGCCAGGGTGGGCACAGGGCTGAATGGGCCTCTTCCCTCCCTCTCCCCTCGGAGAAGTGAGTGTCTGGGGGGGTGTTGGGCCCAGGGAAAGGGGGTGGCCTGTGTGCTGTGTCCCCTACCCTGCTGACAGCTTCCTTCTCTCTGCCCCAACCTGTGGACAGATCCGGATACGAGACCCTAACCAAGGTGGCAAAGACATCACTGAAGAAATCATGTCCGGAGCAAGGACCTCATCCACCCCCACCCCTCCGCAGGTAAGGAGACTCCCCAACTGGGGCGGTGGGACATGCACGGGGCCCCGCTGAACTCTCTGTTTGCCCCCCATTCAGGCTGGAAGTGGTTTGGAGCCCCAGGCCAACGGAGAGACCCCCCATGTAGCAGTTATTGTCCGGCCAGGTAAGTGCCCGTGCCAGGGATGGCTGCTGCCAGGCTCCCTGTTGTTGGCGCTGTGGGATGTGAGATGCCAGTCCTGCTGTTCCTCAGTTCACCTGGGGCTTGTGGGGTCGATGTCCTATATACCTGGGGACAAGTGTCCCCATGTTGGGTCCAGGAGGGTTTTGGGGGGCTGTCTGCTCACTTTGGCTGTCCCCTGGGTACTGGAAGACTCCTGTTGTCCCCGTCACCTGTTTGTGATGTGGGTTGGCACATCTGTCCCTGACCCTCCTGCAGATGGAGAGATCGGGGGGGTGGGGTGGGGGGCAGATGTGGGGTGAGTGGGGGATTGGAGAGACCCTCTGTTAATGCCATCCACCTTGCAGATGACCGCCCGAAGCCCGCGCTGGTGGTGAGCAAGCCCGTCTCCCTGGAGCCCAGCAAGTCGGCATCCCCATCGCCTCCCCCTCCCCTCATCCCTGAGGTGGAGCCCGTGGTGCTCTCGGCCGTGACGCTGGTGCCAATGGAGCCCCCCGTGGACACTAAAGCTGAGCTGGGCGAGGCGCCGCCCGACCCACACAAGACGTTTAGCGCCATCACTACAGTGCCAGGGCCTGTGGAGCTGCCCCTCGTGCCCGCGCCTGACATGGACACGGTGGCCACGGAGGAGGAGGAGGAGGTCGCCATTTCCCTCCCAGAGCCCACCCCACAGGCGCCTGTGCCCCCTGAGGTACC
>NW_009647955.1:47451-58903 GCF_000708025.1 Charadrius vociferus | reverse complement strand
CGAGCCCGCTGCCGAGGCCAACGGGGTCTTAGAGGAGGTGCCCGAGCCGGTCCCCGAGGTGCCCGTGTGCCAGCCGGTGCCAGTGCCCGCGCCAGTGCCCGCGCCCACCCTGGACTCCCCCATCGCCCAGCCCGAAGAGTTGCCCCTGCCCAACGGTGTGGAGGGCACTGTCAAAGCGGAGCCCAGCGAGGAACAGCCCGAGTCAGATATCAGCCCTATCTCGGAGCCTGAGGAGCCAGCACAGCCCGGCACCCCTGCTTCCCCCCCAGCAGAGGAGGAGGAAGAGGAGGAAGAGACCGAAGGCCCTGGTGAGGCCCAGGAGCGGAGCTCCAGCCCGGCCCCTGCCCCTTCGCAGACCTCGGAGGCGACCGCACAAGGTTGGGGATGCTGGGCTGGCGTGTGGGGGGCTGCAGGGTGCCCCAGAGTGGGTGTTGGGTGATGTCGGGGAGGGAGGGTCACCTGCGCGCACTGCTAGACAGCAGGGACGGGGTTAGGTGATCCAGGATGTGTGGGTATAGGGTTCTGGGGGACACACAGGGTGCCTGCGTACGGCACGATGCAGGGAGATGTCTGGGGAGTGCATCGTACGTAGAAGTATGGGGTGGCACATGTGTATGTGTGGGGGTGCCCTGGGTCATGGGGAATGGGTGCCATGAGGGAAGTGGGGTGCCCTGGGTCATGGGGAATAGGTGCCATGAGGGAAATGTGTTTTATGTGATGCCTTTATGTGGGTGTGTAGGGTGGGTATATTGGGGTTGTATCTGAGGGCTGTCGCCAGCTGTTCTGGGGCATGGGGAGGTGGAAGGGTGGCAGGGGAGATGCAGAGCTGTAACTGTGTGGGCCACCCTGCGTAGGGGTATGCAAGTACATAGGGGTGCCTGGGGAAAGCTAGGTGCCCTGGGGATGTGCTGGGGCAAAGATGATGTCTCTTTTTTTTTTTTTTAAGCACCCAGGACAGGAGTCGGGGGGTTCCATGGGGTACTGAGGGAGGGTGGGGGAAGATAGGTACACAGGACATGTTCATACGGAGCACGCTGGGCAGGGACATAGGGGGCTGCAGGAGGGCGACCTGGGGGTAGATGTGCTTCTAGGGAGCACCTCTATATGGGGTGGTGTATAAAGGTGCCAGGTAGGGCAGTGTATATGGGAATACGGAGGCAGAGGTGTGTTATGTGGGTGTCCTCATAAGGGCTGCTCTGCAGAGGGGTGTGGGTGTCTGCAGGGATCCCATGAGGAGGATGGGGAATGCTGCGCTAGGAAAGAGGTGTGGATCGGGTGCTTTGGAGAGGCACACAGTAAATCGGGGTGCAGCAGCTGGATGGGGAGAGGTGTGAGGTGCATCTGTACGGGCCGTTTTCTGGGGTGCGTGCTTAGGGAGTGGAGTACCTTGTTGGCCTGTATAGGATCTGCTTATAGGATCTGCTGGGCTGCAGATGCCTGGGTGGGTACACGCCGTCTTTGAGGACAGGGGCTATGCTGGAATGGCAGGAACACATCCCCGTGGCTCCCTGTGGCTTCCCACAGCCCCATCCTGAAATTTGCCTGGTGTCACTGGAGCCTCACTGGTGACACTGGAGCTGGTTTCAGAGTACACAGGGGACTGGGAGGGTTCCTGTCCCTAACCTCCCTGCCTCTCCTCCCAGTCGCCGTGTCGGTGCCAAAGAAGAAGCGAAGGATGAAGGAGCTGAACAAGAAGGAGGCAGTAGGCGATTTGCTGGATGCCTTTAAAGAGGTGAGTGTCCCAGTGGTGTTTGGGGGTCACCCTGTGTCCCGCCTCCTTCTGTGATGAACTCTGCTTTGTGCCATCGTGTCTGGGCCACTGAAGCTCCGTGATGGTAATGAGGATCTGAGGGGGGGGCGGACACCTGGGTGCAGGGTGGATGGGGCAGGACCAGGCTCGCAGGGTAACTTCTGTCCCCATCCCTCCCGATGCAGTCTCAGATCAGTGACAGTGCCTCGGAGGCAGAGAACAAGCCCCCTGCATCCACCCCTGCCCGTGAAGCAGAGGACACAGCCCCCGCCCGTCCACAGGAAGAGTCGGAGGAGACGTGGGAGGAGAAGGAGGACAAACTGGCCCCGGAGAAGGGCAAGGCTGCCGACCAGAAGTACCGTTACAAGGAAGGTGAGCTGTGCCTTGGTCCAGGCCTCCTCTGGGAGCCACCACCTCTGGACCCAGTGGTGGGGAGGATGGGAGGTGGTGTGGTCCAGCTGTCCTAAACCTTATGCTCTCCTCCCATCTTGTCTCCAAGCCTGGCACAAGGTGGGGGACAGAGGCCCCAGCACGAGGGTCCTAGCAGGGAGCAGGGAGCTGGTGGCATCAGGCTTACTGTCTAAGCAATCAGCGTCATGCTCATGGTGTACCAGTCTGGGGCATCTCTGTGGTTGTCTATATCCCACCTCACTAGTCCCTTGGTGGGCCTGAATCTGCCACATCTCAGGGTGGAGGGTACAGGACAGGCCATGTCAGGGTCTCCCTCTTGCCCCTCACTGCAGAGCAATGGAAACCGCTGAACCCCGAGGAGAAGAAGCGATATGACAGAGAGTTCCTGCTGGGCTTCCAGTTCATCTTTGCCAGCATGCAGAAACCTGAGGGGCTGCCCCAGATCACAGACGTGGTGCTGGACAAGGTCGGTGCGGCCCTGGAAATTGGGGTAGTGTGGGTGGTGTCCAGGAGGGGGTCTGGCTCCTCTTTGTGCCTTGTCAAGGCAGGGCAGCGACTTGCCTGCTGTGCTCGGGGTCTTGTTGCAGCATCTGCAATGAGCCTTGAGCTTGGGGTTGGTGTAGGGGGGCACCTCTGGGGCCTTCTTTCCAGTTCCTTGTCCCGGCGCTGAGGCTGGGGGATGGATCCGTCCCGCTCCTCTGCCCCCGGGCATCCTCAGCCGTGTGTACCTTCGCAGGCCAACAAGACCCCACTGCGGGCACTCGACCCCATCCGCCTCAGCGGCATGAACTGCAGCCCTGACTTCACCCCCTCCTTCGCCAATCTTGGCCGGCCCGTCATGGGCAACCGGGGCCTGGTGAGTATCTCCTTGCTTCACCCACGCTGTCCCCCTTCGCCTCTCTGTGATGATCAAGCCTTCGAGCCGCTGTGTCTGGGCCACTGATGTCCGTGATGGAGCTGAGGATCTGAGCAGGCAGATGGGGACACCCTGGGAGCCGGCCCGGCTGGTCCCAGAGTAAAGAGCTGAGTTTCTTCTCCCCATGTCAGCCCTCAGGGTTGGGTCCGCGCCGCTCCCAGCAGAGCCAGAGGAAGGAGCCCCGCAAAATCATTGCCACTGTGTCCCTCAATGAGGATGTCAAGCTGAACAAGGCCGAGAAGGCCTGGAAACCCAGCAGCAAGCGTGCCTCTGAGGAGGAGGATCCTGAGAACATCAAGACGCAGGTGGGAGCTGGGGCAGGTGGGTGATGGGAGGGCGAGGGGGGATGTGCCCGGCTCTCGCTGACCCTGCTGTCTTCTCAGGAACTGCTCCGCCGCGTCCGCAGCATCCTCAACAAGCTGACGCCCCAAATGTTCCAGCAACTGATGAAGCAGGTGATGGAATTGTCCATCGACACGGAGGAGCGGCTCAAGGGTGTTATCGACCTCGTCTTCGAGAAGGCCATCTCGGAGCCAAACTTCTCTGTTGCCTATGCTAACATGTGCCGTTGCCTTATGGGGGTGAGCAGGAGCTGGGGATCTCCTGCCAAGCTGGCAGGGGTTTGTTCCGGGGCCTTGGCTGAGCTCAGCAGGGTGCAGGTCCTTCCATGTGGGGTGGGGAAGCTGGGGCATGTGAATGGAGGACCAAGTCCAGAGTTTTAGCAGTGCATCATGAGGGCATAGGGTAGCTTTTCCCTGGTTTGAGCAGTGCCTGGGCCTTAGTTGGCCAGCGTTTGGGAGGCACACAACTCATGGTCCTTGCCTGGGTTCTACCTCTCCCTGCAGCTCAAAGTGCCCACAACAGACAAGCCCACGGTGACTGTGAACTTCCGCAAGCTGCTGCTCAACCGCTGCCAGAAGGAGTTTGAGAAGGACAAGGACGATGATGAGATCTTTGAGAAGCGGCAGAAGGAGATGGATGATGCCAGTGCTGTGAGTTGGGGTGGGAGGCTGTGGCTGAGGGCTGGCATGGACATCCTCGGGGTGGCTCTGGGCTCTGAGCTGCCCTGCTGTGCCCTCCCTGCAGCCCGAGGAGAAGGCACGCATGAAGGATGAGCTGGAGGAGGCGCGGGACAAGGCCCGCCGGCGATCACTGGGCAACATCAAGTTCATTGGAGAACTCTTCAAACTGAAGATGTTGACGGAGGCCATCATGCACGACTGTGTGGTGAAGCTGCTCAAAAACCACGATGAGGAGTCTCTTGAGTGCCTTTGCCGCCTGCTTACCACCATTGGCAAGGACTTGGACTTTGAGAAGGCCAAGGTACCCCTTGCTCTGTCCTGCCTTGCCTTGCCTTGCCCTACCCTACCCTTGCCTTTGGGAGGGATGTGACCGTGACTCTGTCCCTCTATAGCCCAGGATGGACCAGTACTTCAATCAGATGGAGAAAATCATCAAAGAGAAGAAGACGTCATCCCGAATCCGTTTCATGCTACAAGATGTGATTGACCTCAGACGGGTAAGGCGTGCGGCCTGCTATTGCCTGGGGACTGTCTTCTGTCCCCTGCTTGGTCCCACAGAACTGCTGGCCTGTGTTCTCCAAGTGCCAGCAGTCCATGTGTCCCCGGGAGGGGAGAGGTGGGTATATAAGTTGTGGTCAGCCCCAGAGACACCATGCTAGACCACAGCCCTTGGTCAGCATGGTACTGGTAGTGGGCACACAGTAACCAGCGGCTGTTTAATGCAGGGGGGCTCCGGAAACTGAGCTCTTTTGTGCCAAAAGCTGCCACAGCACTGTGATGTGATGGGGAGCTGTGATTGTGGAGGCAGGAGACCAGCCTGAGGCTTTGGGGGTGGGATGGGTGGGAAGGGGGAACATCTCTGCCTCCATCCTCCAGCCAACTCAGTGCCCTCTTCCCTCCTTCCCTGCCCTCTGCAGAATAGCTGGGTGCCGCGGCGAGGAGACCAGGGCCCCAAAACCATCGACCAGATCCACAAGGAAGCAGAGATGGAGGAGCATCGGGAACACATCAAAGTGCAGCAGCTCATGTCGAAGGACAAGAGGAGAGGACCCCCCGGGCCATCCTCCAGTGGTGAGTGCCTGGGCTCAGGGACACTGGAGGCTGCCAGGGGTGGGTTGCTCCTGCTGGGCACCGCTCGAGGCCAGGCTGTTCTTTATGTCCGTCCCCCTTGTGCCCAGGTGGACGTGGAAGCCTGGTTGCAGACGATGGCTGGAACACGGTGCCCATCAGCAAGGGCAACCGACCCATCGACACCAGCCGGCTAACGAAGATCACCAAGGTGAGGCTGGGGGTGCAGTGTGGGCAGCCGAGCCAGCTGCTCGGCTTGGATCCTGCCTTGGTGTGTCGTTCAGAGCTGACTCTGCCTCTCCACCTGCAGCCTGGATCCATTGACTCCAACAACCAGCTCTTTGCGCCGGGCGGGCGGCTGAGCTGGGGCAAAGGCAGCAGCGGAGGGTCTGGTGCGAAGCCTGCAGATTCAGGTAGGCAGTGTGGGGCTGGCTGAGTGCTGTTGGACAAAGCAGGAGTGGGGGGAATCCTTCCCCCAGCGGTTCCTGTACCGGGGAGGTGCCGAACTCTGAGATTCCCCTCTTTTCACGCCCAGCATCTGATTCAGGGCGACCAGCCACGAGCACCTTGAACCGCTTCTCAGCGCTCCAGCAGTCAACCCCTGCCGAGAGCTTGGAGTCCCGTCGTGTGGTACAGAGGTGAGGGGCCCAGCCCTGCCTTAGCGTGTGGGTGTGTTGGTCTGAAGCCCAGGGAGGAACCCCCCAAATCAGGCAGTGGTTGGTCAATTCGTAGGCAAACATACGGCGTCTGGGCTGGAATAATTCCCTGTGGCAGGATGGAGCCCTGGGAGCACTTGGGGTTGGTGGTGGGTCCTTGCAGCAAAGATGACTGATCCCACCCTAGGCTTCCTCCCCACCGTTTGGCACTTGGGGGACCACACCTGGGTGCTGGGTCTGGTCTGAGGGTCCCGGGACCAGGTGGACATTGATGGGCTGGAGGGAGTCCTGTGGAGACTGGAGCATGAGGTCCCCAAGGAGCATTGGAGTTAGGTGTCTTCAAAAGAAGAGGAAAACAAAGGGTGATCTCCCCACAGTATGCAGCAAGGGGAAGATGTGGGCAGGATGAGGCTGTGCTCAGCCATGCCAAGGGGCAGAGTGAAAGGTAAATGGCCCGAGTTGGAACAGGGCTGAAAAGTGTTTTCCCTTGAGAGTGGTCAAGTGCTAGAAGAGGCCCTGGCAAGGGCTGGGATTGGAATTGGACAGCTTTGCCTTGCAAAACTCTGCAGTCTGGGATCAGGGAGAGTGGAAATGTGCTCTTCACACTGTGTCTCTCCTCCTCCCACCCAGGAGCAGCTCCAGCCGTGACAGATCAGATAAGGCTGGAGACAGAGGGGACCGGGAGTCACGTTCGGAGAAGGGCGGCGACCGCCTGGAGCGCCCTGACCGGGGGGAGCGGACAGACAGGAACAGGTCAGCCCTCACCAAGAGGAGCTTCAGCAAAGAGACAGAGGACAGGAGCCGAGAACGAGAGAAGCAGGGCGGCCCTGAGGCCGTGCGCAAGGCTGCTAGCATGACGGAGGAACGGGACAGGAGCCGAGAGACCAGTGAGCTGGGGAGAAGTGGTGTCCTGGGCATCTGGTAGGAGCCTGGGGCTCCACCTGTCCCAGGCAGTGCCTGATCCTTGCTCTCTCCTCGCAGTTAAGCAAGAGCCAGCACCTCCTGCAGCATCACCCAAGCCAGCGCTGTCGGATGAGGAACTAGAGAAGAAATCCAAGGCAATCATAGAGGAATACCTGCACATCAATGACATGAAGGTGAGAGGAGAGGGGATGGCCAGGCACAGCACCTTACGGCCGCCATGACATACTATCTGACTCCCTGGGCGGTAGCGCTGTTGGACAGGGTGCCAGCAGGACCTGGACAAGGAAGGGGGAAGCTGGGACTGGCTGTGGGGCAGTACTGACCTCCCTTTTCCCCACAGGAGGCCCTGCAGTGCGTGCAGGAGCTGGGCAGCCCCTCCTCGCTCTACATCTTCGTGCAGAATGGCATCGAGTCCACGCTGGAGAGGAGCACCATCTCCCGTGAGCACATGGGGGTCCTGCTGTGCCAGTTGGTGAAGGCGGGCACGCTCTCCAAGGAGCAGTACTACAAAGGGTGAGGGGTTGGGGCAGCCTGGCCCCAAGTTGGGGTCTACCTTGAGCAGGGCTCATCACTGAGACCTCCTGAGGTCCCTCCCAGCTGAGGGCAAGGGAACTGCTGGATCCCAATGGCCCCCTTCTGCCCTGCAGGCTGAGGGAGATCCTGGAGATCGCAGAAGACATGGAAATTGACATCCCCCACATCTGGCTGTACCTAGCTGAGCTCATCACCCCCATCCTGCAAGAAGAGGGCATCCCCATGGAGGAGCTGTTCAGGTGAGGGCCGTGCCCCTCCATGGGGCTACCACAGGGTCCCAGGGGGCCTCCTGGGAGCAGATGGCTTAACCAGGTCTCTGGTACCCCGCAGGGAGATAACGAAGCCCCTGGTGCCCATTGGGAAGGCCACTACGCTGCTGGTCGAGGTGCTGGGCTTGTTGTGCAAGGGCATGGTAAGTGCCTGGGGCTCGCGTAGCTGCTGGCCACTGCTTGGGGACTAGCAGCCTGCTCGGGGGGGCAGGTTGGCATGCAGGGATTGAACCACTCTGCCACCAGAGGGGATGGCAGAGGGCATCCCTTGCTGTGTCTGGGTCATGGGGGTGGCATGGCCAAGCCACAGTATCCCCCTCCCTGGGGATTGGAGGGCATGGGGTGCTGACTGTCCGTCTGTCCTGCAGAGCCAGAAGACCGCAGGCAAGCTGTGGCGGGACGGGGGCCTGAGCTGGAAGGAATTCCTGCCCGAGGACCAGGATGTCAATAAATTTGTCACAGAGCAGGTGGGAGCTCAGCAGCAGTGAGGGGCACAGATGAGCTGTGGGGGGATCCTGGTGGGTCCTGCTGCCAGGAGTGCGGTGTTCCCCTGTGCTGCCTTTAACAGCTTGTCTCTGCCTGCTCCCCTAGAAATTGGAGTACACAATGGGGGACAGCTCGGACACGCCAAGCCGCAAGGAGCTGACCTCGGAGGAGCTGTGCAAGCAAATGGACAAACTTTTGAAGGAGAGCCCGAACAACCAAAGAATATACGACTGGATCGAGGTGAGGGTGTGGGCGCAGTGGGTCTGGGGAGTGGGTCCTGCTCCCTCCCCAGCTCACAGCCCCTTTACCCTCCCTCCTCCAGGCCAACCTGAGTGAGCAGCAGGTCTCATCCAACACGTTTATCAGGGCCCTGATGACATCCGTGTGCCACTCAGCCATCGTCTGTGAGTACCAGGGTGATGTGGGGGGGGTCCCTCTGCCCACCCGTCCTCCCTCTCACACCCCATCTCCTGCAGTTGAGAACCCCTATCGCGTGGACGCCCTCGTCATCCGTAACCAAGCCAAGCTGCTGCAGAAGTACCTGCGAGATGAGCAGAAAGAGCTCCAGGCGCTCTATGCCCTGCAAGCCTTGGTGGTGAAGTTGGACCAGCCTCCCAGTGAGTGTCATGGGACGGGTGGGCCGAAGGGAGGGGTGGCGGGCATGTCCCCAACCCAGCAGGATGGCTGGTGGCTGGGGATGGTAAGGGGACCCCCTTTCCCAACCCCCCAGACCTGTTGCGGATGTTCTTTGACGCCCTCTACGATGAGGATGTCATCAAGGAGGAGGCTTTCTACAAGTGGGAGTCCAGCAAGGACCCAGCCGAGCAGCAGGGCAAAGGAGTCGCTCTCAAATCAGTGACAGCCTTTTTCACCTGGCTCCGGGAAGCTGAGGATGAGTCGGACAACAACTGAACAGCCGTGAGGAGGAGGAGGAGGAGGAAGGGGGGAAGAGAGAGTGGGGCACCCTGGGGAACAACTCCATCCCCTCCCACCCCTGGCCCCTCTGGACTTGCTGATGCTGGGGCCGAGGGACCTGCTGTGCCCCCTTGCAGCCCTCCTCTCTCTCTTCAGTTTCTCCTCCTCTCCCTCCTCCCCTGTCCCGGTTCTGTTTGCAAGGCCTGTACTAGTTTGTCACGATGATAATAAACGGATGCTGACAGAGGTGGCCCCTCTCCCCTCTCCCAGCGCAGGCACACCGGGTCTCTGGGAGCCGGGCAGAGCACCCCTGGAGTCGTGTCATGGGGAGGGGGGACGGGATGGGGACATATCTCTCCCCTCCTCTCCCTCCTCTTCTTCCTCCTCCCCACTTCTTGCTGAAATATAGAGAGATTATATATATATAAACTTATTAAATTTGGTTTGGGGACAGGAGCGTGATTTCTCCCCCTCCCCTGTCCTCTCTCTATTCCTCCATCACTGCCTGGACCCCCCCTCTATGGTTTTTTATTTTAAATATAAATCATTCCCCCCCAGCTCCTGCTCTGACACCTGGGGAGGGTGCCGGGGAGGAGGGGGGGTGACCCCTCTCTCTGGGCCAGGCCGAGTCCCCTCCTTCCCCCCTCCCCAAAGCCCCCATCCTCCTCCCAAACGTTTAAGGCCACAATTGGGCAAGCGACGGGGCGGCCCCCGCATCCGCGTCCCCTGTATTTATAGAGCGCCGGATGTGACGAGCCGCACGTGTAATTATTAAAACAAGGATTCAATTACTGGTCACGTGAATTTGTAAATAATTTTTTTTTGCTTTTTTTTTTTTTTCTTTATGGAGTATTTAATTGAAGATTTAAAGGCATCTTTTCACCTTAAAACTGGAAATAAAAGAACATTGCTAAATAATGCCCCGTGTGCCGCTGTTGCCGCCCCCTGTCCCATGACCCTTGCGCCTGGGCTGGCGTGGGGCTGCCAGCCTAGAGCCCAGGCAGGGGCCAGCGTCTCCTGGCACCCCAAGGCAGACGGTAGGTACCCCACCACACCCCGGGGCTGGGAGGGTGGCAAGGGGGTCGGATGTGCCTGGAGCCAGACCACCTGGGACCCTCATCGCCAGCTCTGCCTGGCACAGGGTCTCCTGTGGTGGAGCAGGCAGCCCTGCCAGCACCGTGGCTGCAGAGCAGAGCTCCAACGTCCCCAAGTGTCCCTTTTCCTGCGGGTGCAGAAGTGGCAGGGCCCGGATGGGCTTGGGAGAGATGATCTGGGCTTCCCCCCCTATCCCACCCCAACCTTCTGTCTTGGGGGGAGCCTTCTTGTCTTGCAGGTGGAGTGGAGATGGAGCAAGCCTGGGCTGCCCCCTGCCCTGATGGGGTTCCCCTGTGGGCATGTTCCTTCTGGGGATGGAGGTGAAAGGTGGGTTGGCCCCCCTTGGGGCTGGTCTGGTCTTTGGTGCGTTAGGCTGCCTCTTGCTGAGTCACCCTGGCCATGGCCCAGAGGGTACAGAATAATTAACCAGAGGCTGTTCCCCAGATTAGAGGCTGATCTGTCTGAGCTGCAGCCCTGGCAGCACTAATGCTGGGAAGCAGTTGGCAGGCGAAGGCCAGCAGGGCCTAGGGGTTGTACTGGCCAGGAGCTCCCCCTGAGTAAAGAGGGAGGCCCTTGGGCTGCTTCGGTACCCTGCTTGCCAAAAGGGAGGGTGGCACCCTGGCAATGCCCTTCTGTGCCAGGGAAAAGGTACCACAGCATGAATTGCCATCAGTAGGTTTCAGAATGAACAGGTATCTTTGGCTGAAGGTTCACCCCTCAAGCCTGGCCTGGTTCTCCTGCAGGGGTGGCTGCTGTGGTGCCATCAGATATGATGTCCTAAAGCCTGCTCCAGTGAGGTGGGACCTTCAGCCCCTTCTCACAGTCAGTGAGGCAGCCAAGCATGCTTAATTCTTTCTCAACATCCGCTCACAGGGCAGAATGCTTCTGGCAGACACAACCAGTCTGTTGTAATTTACAGGTAACTTGATAAAACAGCTGTCCTACATTTCTGAAGTGCTGAACACCTTGAAGAAACATTTGGCTAAAAGCAATGTAAAACAACTTTGAAGCCATTTAAAGCAGAGGCTGTGTGGTAGCAAAGCATAAGAAGGAATGTAAAAAGTCATCAGGCCTGATCAAACCTAGCTGTTAGATCCTTGCTCTCTTCATCCCCCTTCTCCTCTCTCTCCCCATCTCCCCTTTCCTCTCAGCCTCCCTCTCCCCCATCCTCCCCTTCCTTCCTCCCTCCTCCTCATCCTCATCCTTCATCCTCCTCTTCCCCAGCCTTCCTCTCGCCCTTCCTCCTCCTCTCCCCGTATCCCCATCCTCCTCCCCTTCCTCCCCATCTCCCTCCTCCCCCTCTCCCTCCTCTTCCTCCCCCAGCAGTGACGTCTCTGGACGTGCTGCTCCCCGGCCCCGGCGCAGCCACCGTTCAGGGTCCCCGTGCTCAGGTGGCCAAGAAGACC
>NW_009647955.1:42686-46293 GCF_000708025.1 Charadrius vociferus | reverse complement strand
CGCTGGGGGTGTTGTTGCTAGGGGGATAGGAGTGTTGATGCTGGGATATTACCACGGGGTACCTCTGCCCACAGCCAGGGGTGGGGGCGATGCCAGGAGCTAGGGGCTACCCCTGGATAGAGGGTGGAGGGAGCACTGTTCGGCCCTCCATATCCCACCTCACAGCTGGTTTATATCAGCCGGGACCACCTTGATGCAGGGGGAATGAGGGTCCTTGGGGACATTCAGACCTGGCCGACTGGGGGGGCTGGCCTGGCCTGGGGACCCTCCTTGGCCCCAGTGTTTGGGAAACAGTGCACGAGGGGGTGGGGACCCATCCGTTTAGGGTGCTGGTGCCAGGAGGTCAGGCCATTGGGGTGGAGGATGGGTGCAGATGCTTTTATCATCCCCCATCCCTTTTTTTGCTCCTTTTCCTCCTGCCTCACAGATGGGGAACTGGGCAGGGGGATTGTGGAGATGGTGGAGGAGCGCCAGCCCCCTGCAGCATGGCCCAGTGCCGCCTCCCTCCACGTACCCAGTGTCTGGCCCAGTCCATCCCCCCCAAGCCTGGTCCAGGGGTTGAATGCCCTGACCCCGCGGAGTCCTGCCCCCCCGCTGCCCCGCCTGGCACGCCAGGCCTCCTTCGACAGCCAGGACTTCCTCCAGGTACTGCCGAGCCCAGCTCTGCCGGACAGGGTGCCCGTGCGCCGCTACGCCATGGCGGGACACCCATCCTGGCCATGGCCGGGGGCACGATGGGCTCCGCTGCCCGCCGCCCTGCTGCCCGCCTGGCACTGCCAGCTCGCAGCCGGCTCCGGGGCTGCTCTGACGTCAGCTGTGAGCCGGGCTGTATCCTGGGAGAAATCAGTCCACGGTGCCTCGTTGCCATGGCAATGCAATTTGTTGCGCGCCTCCAAATCCCGCATCGCTTCCCCCGTGGCCACGGGCTCGGGGCCTGGCGTTGCCAGGACGGGCAACGGGGACATGCATCGGGATGTTCTGGCATGGCTGGGGCTGCCAGGGGGCGGGCACGGGGGAACCCAGCCACGGCGGCCTTGCACACGTGCGTGTGTGTGTGTGCACAAGCTGGGGAGGACTCTCGGGGCACCAACTAGTACAGGGCATACACACGTGTGTGCATGTGCAGGTGAGTGTGTGTGTGTGCGTGCGCAGCACATGCACACATGGAGTGTGCACAGTGAACACGCGTGTGCGTGCAGTGTGTTGACGTGTGTGCATGGCGAGGAGGGCCCTATCTGCAGTGAGTGGATGTGTGTGTGTGAGTGTGCACATAAACACACATGCATGTGTGTTTATGGTCAGTGCGTATGTATGAGTGTGTGTGTGCACACATGGTTACACGAGTGGGCGTGTGCAGGCGTGTGTGCACTGAGCATGTCTGCGTGTACACGTATGTGCATACATATATGAGTGTGTGAGTGTACGCAGTGTGTGTGCACGCAGTACCAGAGTATGGGTGTACTAACAGCGTGGGAGCGTGCACGGGTGTGTGTGTACCCACTGCCCTGCACGTAGTGGCTCTGACCATCCCTCTGCACACACTCTGCCATCCCTCTGTGCGCGTGTGCCTGTGACACACGTGTGCACAGATGCCCCAGGCCCTGCGGGGTGGGCACCGAGCGGGGCTGAGCCCCATCCCAGGGTATGGGGGTCCCAGAGGGGGAGTGGTGGCCGGGGGCGGGCAGGGTGGCCAGGGGCTGTGACGCCCCTGCCCGCTCTGGTAGGTCAATGTTGAGGACACTGTCGAGATGCTGCCCAAGTCGCGGCGCGCGCTGACCATCCAGGAGATCGCTGCCCTGGCCCGCTCCTCACTGCACGGTAACTGCCCGCCTGGCCCGGGGCGCGGGGGTGTTTGGGGGGGGTATCTGGGGAAGGGGGAAGTCTCCTCTGGGTGAGGGGGCTGGAGGTCTTGGGAAGGGTATTGTGGTCACCCCTCTGGGGTTTGGGGGACACCCTGTGGTCCCCAAGGGTACCAATGGGCTTGCTGGTGGCACCCAAGAGGAATGTGTAGAGGTGCCAGGTCCCAAGGGCTGGGGGTGAGAGGTGCTGGGTGCTGGTGGGCTCTGCAGAGGGGACTCGGGGTGCCCGGTGGGTGCTGACACGGGGGCACATCTCGCAGGCATCTCGCAGGTGGTGAAGGAGCACGTGACGAAGCCGACGGCCATGGCGCAGGGCCGCGTCGCCCACCTCATCGAGTGGAAGGGCTGGTGCAAGCCGGTGGAGCCACCCAGCGCCCTGGAGAGCGCCTTCAGCTCCTACTGCCACCTGAGCGAGGGCGAGCAGGAGGCGCGCTTCGCCGCTGGTGGGCACTGCGCAGGGCACGGCTGGCGGTCACGGTCCCCTGCCGCGGCTGAGGGCAGGGGTGGTGGGGCAGGTTGTCTCCATCCATCCATCCCTCTATCCCTCCATCCCTTGGTGCCATGGCACCATAGCCACAGACACGCTGGGGAAGAGAAATTTTGGGGCCACCTCCCAGTGCACACATGACCTATGCCTGTCCCATACCAGGTGTGGCAGAACAGTTTGCCATCGCTGAGGCCAAACTGCGAGCCTGGTCCTCGGTGGACGGGGACGACTCCAACGATGAGTCCTATGATGAGGACTTCATGCCCTCCACGGAGAGCTCCCAGCCCACCGGTAAGTTCCACGGGGAGCGGGCATCTGCTGGGTGGCCAAGGTATCCCACTGATGGTGTCGGTGTCCCAGTGTTGGTGTCCCCCTGCCAGTGCCAAGGGTTGGAGGAGTGGGGTGCCTGATGCCTGGCCACGTTCCCCAGCCTGGCTGCCCCTCATGGGGCCGTGCCCCTGCCTGGCCCCATGGCAAGCAGTGCCCGTGCTGGGGATGGGGATGAAGCCCTGCAGCACGGCACCATCCCTGGTACCAGGGCGTATTTTGTTTTTCCTTTGGTAGCCACTGGTGCCACTCACACAGCAATTTTTGGGCAAACAGGGCACCGTGGCCAGCATGGGGCTGCTCCCATCCCACTGCTCCCATCCTTCAGGGCACGGGGAGGGGGGGCAGCTGGCAGCCCCTGGTGCCATCTGCTCCCAACTGATCCCGGGCATCCCGGTTCCCTGCAAAGCTGCCTGGCACGGTACCCACCAGCGCGTTGCTGCGAGACCTGCTGCAGGGCCACCTCTGCCAGTTGGGCGTGCGGCACGGCTCCTGCGAGCCCGAGAGCGACTCCTCGCACACCCTTTCCCCCGAGACCCTCTGCTCCAGCCTCTGCAGCCTGGAGATGGTGTCCCCCTCCGAACTCACTGCCAAACTGCTGGGCTCCCTGGGGAGCGAGGACCTGCTGCTGCCCAAGCTGCCCCCCCCGGCCAGCCAAAGTGCCTTGCGGAGCCTGGCACGGCTCCGGTGCCAGGACTCCCTCTACTCCATGTCCTACGCCGAAGCCTGCCTCTCGCCCGCCGAGGACGAGGTGGTGCTGAGCAAGGACTTCCCGCTCCGCCGGAAAGTCTCCGACGTCGCATCCTCTGGGGTGGCATCACTGGAGGAGGAGGAGGAGGAGGAGGAGGAGGAGGTGGCTGAAGAGCCCTGATGCCCCCCCTGGGGTGCCCTGCCTCTCCTGGCGGGGGTCCAGCTCCCCCGCTGTCGCTCCACC
>NW_009647955.1:40363-41200 GCF_000708025.1 Charadrius vociferus | reverse complement strand
TATGTGCATGTGCACGCGTGTGCATACCCGCGGGAGCTGCCTGAGCCCCCCCGCCCCGTTGCGGCAGTACCCGTGGGGTACCCGTACCCTGGCACCCCCTCCTCCATCCCGCCAGGTCTCGAATAAAGTCCATCGTGCGAGCGCTGCGCCGGACACCTCTTCTTGCAGGTGGGGGGCCACCTTCTCCCCGGGATGGGGTGGGGGGATGGCAGGCCAGCGGTGGCAGCAGCACGTTCCCCCCCACCGCGGCCCCCGCAGGGTGACGGTGAAGCCTCGGTCCTTATCTCGAATTCCTGGGGCCGGGGTGCCTAATTATGGGCATCTGGCGGTTGCGGTGGTGGCAGGCGGACAGCCCCCTCCCCCGGGGCTGGGGCCTTGGGGGGCACGGGCGGCGGGCGCCATGGCCTCGCTCGGTTCATCCTCCGCGTACCGTGCCTACGGCCAGGGCCTCGGTGAGCCCCGCTTCGAGGGCGACCGGCGACATGGCCCCTTCGGGCCGCGGGCACACGATGCCTTCGGGTACCCAGGTACTGGGGATGGAGGGGTGGGGGTTCCTGCTACCCCAGGGAGGGTCCCCCCCTTCCTCCAAGGGTTATCCAGCTGCCCTGTGCAGTGTGGGTCCTACCCAGCATGGGCTGGGGAGGGGGAGCTGGGGGGAGTCCCAGCTGCCCCCCAAGTGCCCCATGGCTCTCTGGACTGTCCTGCATCATCCCCCCACCCTCCAGCCCCTTTGTGCTCCCCCCAAGTCCTTGGTACCCCCGGTGTCCCTGCTGTCTCCAGGCCCACCGTGCCCCCCGCTTCCCCCTCCCCCCCCCCTTCTGTGCCCCCTGGTGCCCC
>NW_009647955.1:38847-39893 GCF_000708025.1 Charadrius vociferus | reverse complement strand
CCCCCCCCAGTGTCACCAGCCTCTCCCACAGCCCCCAGTGCACCAGTCACTGGGCACTATGCCCCCATGCCCAGTAGTCCCCCGATGCCCGCAGGGTCCCCGGGCGCCATGTGCCCCTGCAGCCTGGGCACCTGGGTGCGTGCCCAGGGTGACACCTACCAGGTGGTGGCCGACGTCAGCCAGTTTGAGCCCCCTGACATCGTGGTGACCACCTCCAACTGCCACGTCGCCATCCAGGCTGAGAAGGTGAGGCACCCCGGGGGGACAGCATATCCCCCCCCAACCCCTTCCCCCATGCATGGAGCAATGGGGGTCCTGCCCCACGGTACCCCCCTTCTGCAGGGGGGGGAACTGGGAATGGCCCCTGCCGACACTGGAGTAACTGGGAGCTGTCCCCTGGTGATGGGACAACAAGTAGCTTCTGCTCCACTGCACCTCTCCTGCTCTGGGGTAACTGGGAATGGCTCTTGCCACCACTGGTGTAACTGGGAGCTGTCCTCGCTGAGAATGGGGCAACTGGAAACTCCTGCCTCGTTGCATTCTCTGCTGGTGGGCAACTGGGAACAGCGACTGCTAGAACTTGGGTAACTGGAAACTACCCCACCCCCAAAAATGAAGCAACTGGGAGCCACTCTCTGCTGGCAATGGGGTAATTGGGAATTGCCCCTGAGTCACTGGGTAACTGGGAACCACCCTGTTGAGCTCCCTGCTGGAGCTGGGGCTGCTGGGAGCTCCCCCATCACTAGCACTGGGGTAACTGGGATTGTACCATGCTGTGCTGTGCCCCACCGCACCAGTGCTGCCTCCCTGCAGGTGGCCGAGGACGGCACCGTCTGCGACACCTTCACCCACAAGTGCCAGCTGCCCGAGGACACGGACCCGCTGTCGGTGAGCTGCGCCCTCACCGAGACCGGCACGTTGGTCATCACTGCCCGGCGCTGTGCCGGCGCCCGTCCCGGTGAGCCCCCGCAGCCGCTGTACCGCAGCGAGGCCACGTTGTGAGCTGGCACCGGGGAAAGAAAGGCTTCTCGCCCCAAGTGACGCCA
>NW_009647955.1:36681-37889 GCF_000708025.1 Charadrius vociferus | reverse complement strand
AGTCAAGAAGAAAGCCCTGAGCCCAAACTTTTGTGGGGGGATAAGGAAGGGGTCCAGGAGGGGGATGTGGGGTGCACCTTGTGCAGTGAGGTGTGCTCCACCAGCTGGAAGGGTGCGGGGTCGATCTTGGCGCTGCTGAAGTCCACCAGCTGGTCCAGCTGCTCCTCCTCCCACTCTATGATCTGAGGGCGGGGGGACACGCCGTGGGGCAGGGCGGCACAGTCCCCCAAAGATGTCAGCGAAGACCCCCCTCCCTCCCCTTTCACCCAGCGTTCACCTGGGTTCACCAGTGTTCACCAGTTCACCCCCAGCCTCGGCACCCTGTGGAGATCTCCTGGGTCCCCCTGGGCAGCAGGGTCCTGCCTGTCCCTGCCCACCCCCTCACCTCTGCCGGAGTCATCTTGTCACCCAGGTCCATGTCCTCCTGCAAGAGAGGGCGGCGTGAACGGTGGGGCAGCAGGCAGCACGCCTGGCCACCGCTGCAGGCAGGGGGCAGGGAGGCTGCAGGCAGCGCGGAGGCAGCGACCGGGTAGGGTGCAGGCAGCGCATGCAGGCAGGGTGCAGGTAGCACGTGGGCAGGGCGCAGGTCAGGTAACATGAGCGGTTGAGAGGATGTAGGTGACACCATGATTGGACAAGGTGGGACAAGCCGGGCTCATGATTGGTGGAGGGATTGCAGGGTGTGTCATGATTGGCTGAGCAAAGTGGGGCAAATCCCATGGCCGTGACTGGCTGAGAGGCTCTGCGAAGGTTTGGGATTGGGAGGACACACGCCGTGATTGGCTGAGCAGAATCAGGACAGTCCAAGATTGGCTGCACAGACACAGGCCAAACATGATTGGCCAAGCAGAATCGTGCCAGCCCCCCCTGATTGGTTCAGAGAATCCACGCTGGGCTCCGATTGGCTGAGAAGAGCCGTGCCCAGCCTGCGATTGGCTGCAGCTTACCGTGATGGAAATGCGGACGTGTTTGGCCTTGCGATAGGCCATGCCCTGGGCCTGGCACCGGGCGGGGAGAGACAGTGGTGTTAGGGCATGGTGGGGCCGTGCCATGGGCAGGGATGGGATGGGACGGGATAGAATAGGACGGGATGAGAAGGGATGGATTGGGATGGGATGGGATGGGATGGGATGGGATGGGATGGGATGGGATGGGAAGGGAAGGGATGGGACAGGACGGGGCAGGACGGGGCGGGACGGGATGGGATG
>NW_009647955.1:35461-35827 GCF_000708025.1 Charadrius vociferus | reverse complement strand
GGGAAGGGAAGGGAAGGGAAGGGGATAGGCAGGGAAGGGCAAGGAAAGTACAGACAGGCATGGGCAGGGAAAGGAAGGGATAAGCAGGGATGGGCAGGGATGGTGAATGGATGGTGTAAGAATGGGCAGGGATGGGCAGGAGCAGGAAGAGGTGGGAAGAGACAGGCAGGGATGAGAAGGGATGGGCAGAGACGGGCAGGAGTGGGAAGGGATGGGGAGGGATGAAAAGGCACGGGTGTGACAGGAAAGGACAGCAGTGGGTAGAAAGTGCCAGGCAGGGCCCAACGCTCACCTCGGTGGGCTCCGCCGCGGTGTTGGCACAGAAGAGGTTCTTGAGGGCGATGCCGGTGTGGTCAGCGGCGCTGG
>NW_009647955.1:34331-35005 GCF_000708025.1 Charadrius vociferus | reverse complement strand
GAGCAGGGCCCCCCCCTGCGCCCGCTCGATGGAGCCCAGCAGGATCATGGACTCTGCCGGCGGCAGCAAGGGGCTGCGTTAGCTCCTGCCGTCACCTTTGCCATCCTACCCCCATCCTGACTTGCCCCACAGCCGGGGCGAGTGCTGGCATAGCCCTCTGCCCGTGTCTCACCAGCCGACTCCACCAGTGGCAGGCTCTTCATCTTGGTGCTCTGCAGGACATGTTGCAGGTCCCGGTACTTGCAGTTGAGGGTGATGTAGCGGATGTCCCGCACCATGATGTCCTCCACCCGCACATTGTATTTCCTGCCCGGGGTGGGTAACGGTGATCTCAGGGTGATGCCACCCCATCCCCTTGTGCCTGGTGAGGAGCTTTGAGACAGGGCAGGGGACACACACTCACTCGTGGTGGCCCCAGCCCAGCTCAGGGAGGTAGGGGAGCTTCTTGATGCGGATGATGCTGTCGTAGAGGGAGGGCTGCAGGCTCTGGGCCACAGCGTTGGCCAGGATGACGGCGATCATGACGGGCAGGATGTGCGAGATCTGCCCCGTCAACTCGAAGACGATGACGGCCGTGGACACGGTGTGGGTGACGGCACCCGACAGCGCGGCTGCCCCTGTGACCGTCCCCAGGAGATGCGGGGGGGGCTGTCAAGGGCTGGCCGGCCGGCCGT
>NW_009647955.1:31895-34189 GCF_000708025.1 Charadrius vociferus | reverse complement strand
CCACCAGGCCCCCAAAGGCTGCCCCTGCCCACAGAGAGGGGCTGGGAGTGGGTGCGGGGGCTCTCCCGGCACCTGACCCAGCCTTGTGCCCTCTCCTCTGCCCCAGAGCTGCTGGGGAAGGGGACACATGGGGACACCCACGGGTTGCGCCAGTGTGGGCTGGCAGATGGCTCCCTCCTCCCGCCGTGCCCGCGTGGGGTACAGGCTCTCACCGATGACAAAGACAGGCAGGGAGGCTCCACAGGGCACTGGGATGGTGGTGGCCAGGGCTGACATCCAGAACTGCAAAGGGGACACAGGCACCCATTAGTTAACCCCCTCCCCAGCCCAGCCCTGCCTCCTGCCCCTGCGGTGCCCCACAGCCAGCTGCTGTGGAGCAGCACATGGGTACAGCACCATGTTGTGGGGCAGCCCCGCTCCTCCCAGGGGGCACCATGCCAACGCCTCCCCGGTGGCACCTGGGGGCACCCAGCCAGGACCTCCCTGATGGCACCTGGAGGCACTCTGCCAGCACCTCCCTGGGGCACCCCGCCAGCACCTCCTGCTGGCACTTTGGTGGCTCTTAGCCAAGTTCTCTTTGATGGCATGTTGGCGACATCCAACTCTGGGAGCAGCCACCCTATTGCCTCCTGGTGCCACCTTGCTGGCAACAATCTGCCACCTCTCTAGGGGCATCCCGGACCCCCTCCCCAGAGCCTCCTGGTGGCACTCTTTGGGCTTGCAGGGGCAGGAGGCACCCACCTTCATGAGGATGAAGACAACGAGGGTGACAAAGACATTCGAGCGGGGGTGGCGCCAGGCCTCCAGGATGCCCAAGTACTCAAACTCATCGCTGAGCCCCTGCTTGGCCCACGTCTGGTTGTCGAAGAGTGTCACCAGGGTGTCCTTCTGGGTAAGCTGGTGAGCAGTAGGGGTCAGATGGGCCTGGTGGTGGCCCCAGGGTGAGGACCAGTGTGCCACCCCATGGTGGGTACCTGGCCGGCCATGAACTGTCCGAAGCCAGGCGGGAAGGTCAGCGTGGAGATGAGCAGTGTCACCAGGGCAGGGAAGAGCAGACGCCTGGTGGGGTGGCAGAGGATGGGGGGTGACGCCGGTGCAGCACTGGCTTCACCGCCCGCGTGCCGGGGACCGCTGGGCACCTACTTCTTCATGAGGAAGCGGTTGATGGTCTTCTGGCGGCGCATGAACTGCACGATCTTGCGGTTGAGGTAGACGAAGAGCGCGCCCCCGAAGCCACTGGCGATCCTGGGTGGAGGCAAGAGGTGAGCACCCACATGTCCTGCTGCTGCCACCAGCACCGCCAGTGCCACCCCTGGGGCATGGGATGGGTGCCATGGTGGCCGCGCTCACCCGATGACAGCAAAGGCAGGCAGCTCCTGCAGGTCGAAGGGGAAGTCGAGGCGGAAGCGGGTCTTGAACAGCGCTGTGATCGTCTCTGGGGGGGCAATGGGGGTGAGCGGGGCTAGGCAGGGGGATCCCCATGTCCCCCACCCCATTGGAGGTACCTTCATCCTTGTTCCAGACGGCAAGGACACGGAAAATGAAGGCGCTGAAGGTGGCAGCGAAGAAGCCACGCCAGTAGTTGCGGACAGCGAAGAAGGTGGAGGTGACCTCGATGCTGAAGAGGACGCCTGGCACCGGGGAGAAGCGCACGAGGGAGGCGGCGAAACCCAGGCGGGCCTCCCATTGCCTGGCATGCGTCCCACCCCGAGCCCACGCTCGTGCACGGCCCACGGGGATCTGGCCAGCACCACGGACACGCTATGGGGGGGTTCAGGGGCTTCCCTGGCAAAGCACATGGCTGGTCCCCGGCTGGTGGCAGCGGGCTCGGTGGAACAGGAGTCAGCGCGAGCAAGAGGGTAGTGCGGGGACGTGAGCAACAGACATGGTGGGTGGCATTGGGGTGGGGGTGGGGACACGCACAGACGGACGGACAGATGGAGGGGGCAGCACAGCAGGCAGAGGGCAAGGAAAGAGTTAGACACATCACCAACCTACGGGCAGGGCTCAGCGGGGCCAGGAGCTCCCTGGAGCGCAGGGCAGCAAGGGAGAGGACGAGAGCAGATGTTACACCTCCAGGAGGACGGTGCCCGCTCCTCCCTTCCTCCTCCTCTCTGAGCGGCACTGCCCTCTCCCATGCCAGCCATCCTAGGGGTCCTGCTCACCCCGCTGGGTGGCACCCGGTGCTGAGGCGGGATGTGCATGGGGGTTCGGGGGGCCCGGGGTGACCCTACCTCCGATGGGGGCGGCGAAGCAGCAGCCGACACCGACGGCAAAGGCGCGCGCCCGCGAGT
>NW_009647955.1:30099-31780 GCF_000708025.1 Charadrius vociferus | reverse complement strand
GGAAGGGGGAGAGGAAGCGGCTGAGCAGGGCCGCGCACATGCTGGCGATGTGGACGAAGGGACCCTGCGAGGACAGCAAGGGGGCTGAGGACAGTGCCCACCCACCCTCGGCCCCCTACCTGCCCTGCCCCAGCCACTGCCCTCACCTCCTTGCCCAGGGGCATTCCGCTGCCCAGGGCACATGTCAGCCCGATCACCTTGGCCACAAAGGTCTTGAGGGTGAGGTACTCCTTCAGCACTACGCCCCGCAGGATGGTCTTCATCTCTGGGATCCCCGAGCCTGGCACCATGGAGACAGCCTTGACCCACAGCCATGGCAGAAGGACACTGGGGAGCCCCTGTCCACAGTTCTGGGGGAATCCCTGGTACTCTGCCATGGGGAGATCCCAGAGACACCTCTCCCCACAGTACAATCTGCAGGAAGAGCCTCATGGTCATGTAAAGACACCCCAGCCTATAGCCCTGTGGGGACACCAGTGCCATAGCTCACCGAGGACCCTCTGAAGACCAGCCCATAGCCTTAGGAAGACCTCCAGCACCCCGAACCACATAGCCCAGGAGGACATCCACCCCAGAGCCTCTAGGGGATCCTCTGAAGATCTGCCCATAGCCCTGGGAAGACACCAAGGAGCCTCAGCCCCATAGCCCCAGAGAACATCCACCCGATAGGCCCCTGGAGACCCTCTGAAGACCATCCCATAGCTCTTGAACGATCCTGAGGACTGCCAACCCCATAGCGCAGGAGGACACCCATGAAGCTCTCAACACACAGCCCCAGGGAGGGGACACCCAGTTAGCGTGCAGGCAGTCCCCCCGGGTGCCCTACCCACGGCCTGGGGAGCGAGGATCTGGGTGAAGCCAGCTGAGAAGGTGATGAGCACAGTGGGGTAGGTGACCCAGGCCAGGTACTGCAGTAGCACGTTGGTGTCCAGGCCCCCGTACATCCACTTCTGAGCTGTGGGCACAGCATGCAAGGCAGGTCATGGGTGGCAAGGGGCACAGCATGGCCCTGTGGCACGGTCACCTCCTGTCCCCCCCCCCGCCCCAGGGAGCCCAGCGGTGCCCGCTCACCTTGGAGGCAGGTGGCGATGGCGAAGTCCATGGCCCAGCTCACCAGCGCCATGACCAGCCCGAGGAGGATGAGGAAGACCCAGTCCTCTCCCACCTTGGAGATGAGGAACTGCTGGCACTGCAAGGCGCAGACTGCGGGGGACAAGGGCAGGCTGAGGGCCAGGTGCCCAGGGGATGGGCACACCGGGGCGGTGGGGCCAGGCCAGCAGGGCCACCACCACCCACAATGAGCAGCACTGACCCAGCACCGTCCCGTGCAGGAGCACCACTGTGCCCAGCTATCACAGCCGCGTTGGCAGGAACGGTGGGCTCCAGCGGTGCACAGCCACACACGGTGTCACCGGGCACGCACCTCCCACCAGCACGGCCCCCCTGGCACGGCCCCAGGCAGAGGGGCTGGGGGGCCCCAGGTCCCTGCTGCGTGCCCGGCTATTTTGGGCCATTGTGTCCCTGCTACCCGGCGGGCAGGTGGCATTGTCCTCGGCGCCGGTGTCCCATGACAGCCGGAGAAACCCTACCCTCTGTGCCGCCGTGGTGAGGTGGGCAGCTTTGCCCAAACCACGGGCTGCCGTGGGGCTGTGCCCACCGGTGTCCCCCCGGCCGTGTCCCC
>NW_009647955.1:28704-29740 GCF_000708025.1 Charadrius vociferus | reverse complement strand
GGGGGGGCTGCCACCCCGGCTCCTGCTTGCGAGTGGGAAAACTCAGGCAGAGGAGTCGCAGACAAGCTGGCATGTCCTCCCAGCGCCGGGGGATGCCAGGTGAGGGGGGGCAGATGGCCATGGCCCCCCCAGGGGAAGGGGCAGTGGTGCCTCCAGGTGTCCCCAGCTGCCCACCGGGGCATGGGGAGGGGATGGGAAGATAAGACACGTGGGGATCGATAGCAATTGTTTCACCCGTGCACCCAGCGCAGGCAGCCGGCACTGCCAGCACCAGTCCCCAGCCCTGCCCAGGTGCCCCAGGCACCGAGCTGGGTTGGTGGTAGGGTGGGGAAGCGCCTCCGGCGATGGGAGCACAGCCAGCCTAGCCAGGAGACTCTCTGAGGGCTGGTATTGGGGCTGTGCTGGTGCTTTGCGGGCACCTCCCTTTGGCATCACTAAAAGCAGGGCTGGGTCCCCCCCCTCTCCCTCCCCGGGAGGCAGGCTTGGGAAGCTACACGTGACATGAGCTGGCCGGTCTCAGCTAGCTGCAGGTAGGCAGGAGGGCAGTGGGGGGGACAGGGCTCACCCCCAGTCCCAGGGGAGAGGGGGGCACAGCGTCAGGCACGGGACAGTCCCTGGGCCATGAGGAGGGGATTTGGGGAGCGAGGGAGTGCAAGGGGCTCCATGGCCATGTTGGGGGCACCCCCTCCTCCTCAGGTGCCTCCTGCCTGGCCACGGCACGTGGCTTGGCCTTGGCAGAGGGGCCGGGGGGGCTCTGGCAGTGCCCCCCATGCCGGCCAGGAGCTCTTTGTGCCCGTCCTCCCTGCCGAGCCAGGGGCATTTGTCCCGTGCTGGCGGGCACTGCCAAGGACTCGGTTGCTTGGTTTCGGCCTCGCTCCCCCCGGCATGACCTGAATGCCAAGTGCCAGAGGTTGGCCCGGCACAAAGGGAAGCTTCAGGGCCGCGGGGGCCCTTGCCAGGCTCCCACATCGGGGCGACGTGAGCCCCATGCCGATGGTGCGCCCACCCGCCGTGCCGTGCCGGCCCAGCGCGCGGC
>NW_009647955.1:27300-28586 GCF_000708025.1 Charadrius vociferus | reverse complement strand
GTGGGCAGCCCGGCTGCTGCTGCCACCAGCGCTGCCCACCCTGGACACCTGGGTTCCATCCACACACCACCCCCTCGGCTGCTGGCACATGCCAGTTCCCCGTGGGGACAGCGTGAAGGTGTACTTCTCACGCGGCATCTCTCCTGCCCAGGTCCCTTTGGCACAGAGCAGAAAACAGCCAGAGCGGCGCCAGGTGGATTCTCTGCTGTCTAATACCCGGGTTGTGCTCGGCAGCAGGAGGGAGGGTGGGAAGGCAGGCGGGAAGAGGGGGGGAACATATTAATTTTCATTGCTGACCCCATCCTGGCACAGATTTCCTCCCAAACTCCTGCTCAGCACGAGCTCAGCAGCTCCTCGCCCTATGGAAATGTGCCAGGGGGAAGGCACAATTTGGCGGCACGACCACTTTGGGGGCCGGATTCAGCATCAGCTGCCAGAGGAGGACCCCGGCCCCGCACGGGGCCTGATGTTCAAAGGCTCCCTTCGGGTGAAGCTTGTTTCCTCTGGAAGACGAAACGGGCCGGCACCCCGAGGAGTGCTGTCCCCCTGCCAAGCGCCTTCCTCCCCCGGCCCCGCTGCCGCCCCACGGCCAGGCCCGGGCGGGCACAGGGGCACCGCCCCTGAGTGCCCCCCAAATCAGCTCCGTGCCCACCTCCTGGGGCCATGCCAGAGGCTGGCATGTTGCCCCCTGGGTATTGGGGCACTCAGAGGAATGTCACATCCCAGTCCAGTCTGGTCACGGCGTGGGGGTAGGGGGGAGATTTTGTTCCCCCTCTGCCCCCTGTTTGCAACCAAACCCCTTGCAATAACAGGGATGCAGGTGGCTGTGCTGCCCCGTGCCACCCTGTTGTCTCTGTGCCACCCTGCTGCTCCGTGACACGGCCCTGCAGGCAGGACATGGGACCTCGGGGGTGCCCCGTGCTAGGCAGCCCCAGCCACCGTGCCCGCAGCCCTGGCATGGCCCTAGGGCTGTGGTGAAGGCCAGTGGTGGGCTCTCTCCTTCCTCCTCCTCCTCCCGCTCGGGTTATTTTTCCACAAAGGCCTTTTGAAACACAAACAGCCCCGGGACTCCGGCCTCCGCCGCGAAGCAGCTGAACAATCACAGTGCCGGGCGGGCAGGGAGCGGGCACGGGGAGGGGGGGCCTAGCGGGGGGCACCCGGGGACACGGGCACGGGCCAAGGCCGTTATGTCCGTCCTGGGCTCCTGTGCTGCGGGCATCGGCCATGCCACAGCCCCCCGGGCCGTGCCAGGCTGCGGTGCCCGCTGCGCCCCGGCGATGCTGCGC
>NW_009647955.1:26603-27253 GCF_000708025.1 Charadrius vociferus | reverse complement strand
GTGTCCCGCTGCCCGTCTTAGCCGGGCTCTAATCGCCCTGAGCGGCTCGGCGGCAAACAAGGGCAGTTTGTAAAGCTTAATCCCCCCCCCACCCCCTCTCTGGGGGCCCTTTGCTCCCCCTCACGACAGCCTGGCATGCGGGGGGCGCTGGGGCTGGCACGCACCCCGGCACCTTTGGCACAGCCGGGGGTTCTCAGGGGCACCCGCCCAGCATGGGGTCCCCAGGGAGGGATGTTGTGGTCTGGGGAGACCTTTAGGGCTGGGGTTGTGACAGCCCCCAGTGACGCCATGGCCACGGCACCCCAGGGATGGTAAAATCTGACCGGGGGTAAGGATGTGGAGTGGGGATGGGGCTCTTTGGGCACTACTGAGCACAGCCCCGCAGCCCGGCTGTGATGTCCCGACTGTGGGCGCAGGTACCAAGAGCTGTCCCCAGGGCTGTCCCAAGCACGGTCTGGCTCAGACCAGCCCATGCCAGGCTCCGGATGGATCCCGACCCTCCTGGCAGGTGCCAGCAGGAGCTGGTGGTGGCTCAGAAGCACGGGGGAGGGCTGAGCACCCCTCCTGCTCGGCATGTGCCCAGGCGGCTCCCAAAAGTCACGCGTGAGTCTGTGGGACAAGAGCCCACACCCAACCTCACCCACGAGCAC
>NW_009647955.1:25284-25775 GCF_000708025.1 Charadrius vociferus | reverse complement strand
CACCTCCCCTGCCCTGCCTCTCTGAATGCCTTTGCCAGGGCAAAGTACCCGTTTGCTGAGCCGCCCCGGGCACCGTCCCAAGCAGAGGCCAGGGAGAAGCACCTTTGCCCGGGATGTCCGAGGGCCACAGGCAGTGGAAAGGCTGGAGGCAGGGTGGGGAGGGAGGACAACCTCGGGACAGCTGGGCACCTGGGTGCCAGCGGGGAGGCCTCGGAGGGGAAGGAGTCGTAATCATGGGGCTAAGGTTGCAGGCGGGGGAGATACGCTATCTTGGGGACAGAGGACTGGGGACACACAGTGCGGGGGGTGAAGGGTGCCGGGGTGGTGCCTCTGGGATCCCCCACAGGATGGACATCACCCCCTGATGAGCGATGAGGGGTTTGGAGGCGGGAAGGGGGGGTGGGGGTGGACTGCAAAAGTCCTGCGCTGGCGGTGAGGGCTCAGTTGGGCTCCTCCACCCCCGAGGGGGCTGCGCGGTGGTACCCCCGCCC
>NW_009647955.1:24338-24862 GCF_000708025.1 Charadrius vociferus | reverse complement strand
CCTCCGCCGGCAGCGCCCGGCACCGGCATCCAGAGCCGGGCAAGGGGTGACCGGCCCGGGGGGCGGTGTGTGGGGGTTCTGTCCTGCAGCGGCGTCCCTTCCACCCGTGGTCTTTGCCCACAGGTTTCCCAGCTGAGGGTGGCACCCGTGGGCAGCCGGTGGGTAAAAACTGGCGTGGGGTGGCCGTGGGTACAGCTGCCTGTGGGACACGTTGCTCCCTCTTCCCACGGGCACAAGGGACCGGCGTAGGGGTTGGCACTGCCCGTGGTTTCTCGCCGGTGGGATGTGGGCAGGGAGGGCTGTGCTGGGGACACCGCAGGTGGCCAACCCCCAGGCTCATGGCCATGCCTGGCTGGGGGTCAGATTTGGGGCAGCAGAGTGCCTGAGGTCTTGGCATTGAGGACACAGGGGGACCCTTGAATGCCCATGAGTGGTAGAACACCTTGGCACTGTGGGGATACCAAAAGGTGACAGGGAGCTTGTCCTTACCGTGGTGCCGCTCAGCGTCCCGAGACTGCCAGTCA
>NW_009647955.1:22553-24308 GCF_000708025.1 Charadrius vociferus | reverse complement strand
GAACCTGCTGGGCAGTAGCAGCACAGCCCTCTCCAGATGGGCACACGGGCAGAGCTTGGCACTGGCAATCCTCGGGCAAAGCTCTCTGGCATGGCAGGTTGGCTGCCGGGACCTCCGTCTCACCGCTGCCACGGGCTCAGGGGCAGCTGGCAGCACTGAGCTCGTCCTCGTCCCCAGAGCATCGAAGGGCACCAAGAACTGGGCGCAGGGAAAGACGGAGCCGTGGCACTGCCGGGCTGGTTCTGTGGGACCAGGAATGGGCTAGTTCTCACCGCCTGGGTGCCACCCTCCAGTTTGACGTTGGTACCCACAAGGGTGGGTGATGATGGCCAGGCTGGGGGCTGGGAGATGTCCCGTGCCAGCCTGGGAGGGTTCATCACCGGACACCAACCGGTTTGCGGCAGGGAGGTGATAAAATGGGCTGCCTGCTCATTGCGTCCCCAGGCACGGAGCTCCCTTCTCGCTCGTCAGCTCCTGGCACTGCCCCATGGCAGCCGGGACTCTCATCCGGAGGGGCAGCCCAGTGCCAGGACACACGCTCTGCCCGCTGCCGCCAGTGTGCCCGGCTGCAGGCCACACCAGCACACTGCAAGGCCACCACAGGTGCTGCCATGCTGCTGGCATCGGCACCCGTATGGCCATGGGCATGCACGGGGCAGGACAACAGGCTCAGCACTCAGGGCTCTCTGCCAGTCCAGTACGCCCCAGTGCCATCCTCCTATTGCCCTACCACTACCCCCGTCTAGCCCAGTGTCACCTCTGGTGCCGTCCCAGTATAGGCTAGCACTGTCCCAACTATGGGCTTGTTGTGCCAGTATACCCCAGTGCTGTCTCAGTAGAGCCCAGTGTTACTTTCCCTACAGCTCTGACACTGTTCCAGTATAGCCCAGTATAGCTCTGGCGCTGTCCCAGTGTATCTCAGCACAGCACAGTGACATCCACAGAGGTGCCCCAGTTCCCCACACTGGGGACCAAAGGGTAGGTGGCAGCACTGGAGCTCCCATGAGGCCTTAGTCCAGTGCAGCTGTACTGGGGTGACCGGGGGAGGAGGGCTGCCCCAGAGCGCATGCCGTGGGCTACCCCAGCACTGGTACTGGTGGCTGTTTGGCACATCCAGCCCCGGGCACGCGGTTTGCTGCGGGTGCTGTGGGCAGGCGCCTCTGTGGGTGTCAGCTGGCTTTGGGACCCGGGCTGGGCTCTTTGTGCCACCACAGAGGCGTGGGGGACAGAGCCCTGCTGGCCCTGTGCCAGCAGGCACGATCACCAACTGCTGCGTCCTCAGCCCCCGCTATGGGCACAGGCAGGGCTGGCATCACTGCCCTGGCTGTGGGCACTGGACCCTGCTCTGGTCCTGTCCAGTGCCACCCTACAAGCACCACCCCACAGTCCACTGGGGATGCCCCCAGCCTGGCACTGGCTTCCAGGCCCCATGGCTCCCAAATATCCCCCCTCCAGCATACACACCACCAAACCCAGCAAGGCCAGGGCTTGCAAATCCCACCGGAGCCCAGTGTGCGACGCAGGGGCACAGCCCTGTGCCTGCTGCTGCTGCTAGGAAGAGGCAGGGAGGCGGGTGGACAGTATCTCTGGTTTTAATAAATACATCGGGGACCCCCATCCACGGGCACCATAAATTATGTGACGAGTCTGGCCGAGCCAGGGTGGGCGCGGTGAGACGGGGACCGGAGGGATTTTACACTATGTACAAAGTGGGCATGATGCCCGCTCTGCCCGCTGGCCAGGGGGGCTGGGAGG
>NW_009647955.1:21793-22021 GCF_000708025.1 Charadrius vociferus | reverse complement strand
AGGGTGCAGCGGGTCCCCGGGGTGCCACGCCGGGCTCCTCTCCCACCCGTCCCCGAAGCACTGGGGACTGGCACAGGGGCACCTTCTTCTTCCCCTGGTGCCACCCGAGGCCCGGCACACTCACCACACACCAGCACAGGATACACTTCATTTCTCCAAAGGGGGGCACAGAGGGGTGCCAGCTCTCGTTGTTAAGGTACCAGCGGCGCCCGAAGAGGGAATACCCTG
>NW_009647955.1:20955-21688 GCF_000708025.1 Charadrius vociferus | reverse complement strand
TGCCGGTGGTGGCATGCAGGGGCCGTGCTGGGCAGGAGGGGGGTGCAGGTACCTGGGCACTGCTTGCAGCAGTCGGAGGGGCTGGCACGCACGGGGTTGGCACAGGGGAGCCGCGGGCACTGCACCTTCTCACAGTGCACTTCGCCCGTGGTGCCCTGTGGGGAGTGCATAGGGCTGACGGGGGCGGGCAGGGGGCAGTCGGTACGAGGCATGCACCCCGCTCCTTGGTTTGAGCCCCTGCTGCAGTGCCCAGTGGCTGAGGGCACCCATGGGTGCTGGGGCAGCTCTGCCACCAGACCAGGCTGGGGGGGACTGGGACCCACACTCACCTTGCAGGTGCAAATGGCGCATTTGATGAGGCCAAAGGGGGGCACGACAGGGTGCCAGCGGGTGCCAGAGCCTCGCCATGTCTTGTCCCCATCGAAGTAGCAGCCTGGGAGAGGAAGAGGAGGACGAGGTGGGCACAGTCCCCGTGGGGGTTCTGAGGAGGTCGGGGGGGCAGAGCTGCCCCCTCAGCCTGCGTCCTCTGGGACTCACCCTCGCTACTGTCCCGTGCCCGCTCCAGCTTCTGCTCCTCCTGCCCCGTCTTCTTCTCTGCAAGGAAGAGGAATGCCATGAGGGGGTGCCGAGGCTCAGAGAGGGACCCCCCACCTTGTTCCTACAGGAAACCCACCTGCTCCCCCAGCCCCCAGCCTGGGATTCCCCCCAGCCCCCAGGTACCTTCGCATATGGG
>NW_009647955.1:20194-20827 GCF_000708025.1 Charadrius vociferus | reverse complement strand
GCAGCATGTCCCCCCTGGCCTGTACCTGGCAGCTGCAGATGGAGCACTTCTTGTCATAGTCGGGTGCCCAGCGGGTGCCGTGTGCCCTGTGCTGCCCCTCAAAGAAGCAGGAGTTGGGGTCCTTCTTCAGCTGCTCCAGGTCCCTGGTCCTGGTGCCCTCGGAGAGCTCTGCATCCCCCGGGGCCTCCCCCGGGGTCAGGCGGGTCCCTCCTGCGTGGCACTGGTTGGGGATGTGCACCTGGAGGGGGGCAATGGGCAGGAGGGTTGGCGCTGCCAGGAGACTCCACCTCCCGTGCCTGGCTGCCCTCCATGGTCAAGGCTGGTGGAGGAAGCACCCATGACCGTGGTACACATCATGCCAGGATGCTGGGATGATGCCACGGCATGCCCTCCATCCTGTGCTCTTCCCACTCCAGGCAGTGCCACCCAGCTGGGGACCCTGGGCAGTGGTGGGGATGGGTAGGAGTGTCCTGCGCTGGTGGGGACCTACCCGTCCCCGCATCTCCCCATGGGGGTGGGCTTTGGTGCTGACTTGCAGGAAAGCAGTGCCCTGGGCCAGGTGCTGCAGCAGGTCGGCGTCCAGGTCCTTCACCACCCCCTGAGCCTGTCAGGGCGAGAGGGGCACCGGGGGTG
>NW_009647955.1:17878-19032 GCF_000708025.1 Charadrius vociferus | reverse complement strand
CAGCTCGCGGGCAGACAGGTCGCTCAGCACCTCCGCGAAGTCGGGGTCCTGCCAGGGGGGAGTGTGGTGCCACGGCTCAGCCCCCGGCGCGGTGAGCACCGCGGCTGCCGTGGCACGTAGGGGAACAGACGGCTTTACCTCCAGGGTGATGTTGGTGCGAACCTCCCGCAGCGTCTGGCCCTGGTGCAGGATGCGGACCCGCAGTGGGACCCAGGGGGATTCTGGGCATGGCAGAGGGGATTAGACCCACCGGACTGAAGGCCTGCGACCATCGTCCCTCTGCCCCCCAAACCCACCCCTCTGTGCCCACCACCCCCAAACTCTTGCACCCGATCCCCCACTTTCTTGCCGGCTCCCTGTTCTGTCCCCTGGACCCCTTGTATACACCGTGACCCCCACTGTTCCCCACTGCAACCCCACATCCTCGCACAACCCTCACCCCAGCCCCATCCTTCTGTACACCAACCCCCTGACACCCCACGTGCCCTCCAGCACCCCCCAGTCCCACACCCCCCATAGGTACGCCCCCCACCCCCCAACCACGCCTCAATCCCCCCATGCCGTGCACAGTCCCTATACCCACCCTGAGCCCACCCACGCATCCCGAGCCACACACATGCCATGCACACCACCCCCCCAGCCCTATGCAGCCCCACGGGGCAGTGCCAGGCCCCACGGGGTGCCCGTGCCCACCCTCACCCCCGGCACCAGGCTCCAGCAGCCCCCGGGATATAAGGATGAAGTGCAGGTTGTTCTCGGTGTCGCTCAGCGTCAGCATGGCCATGCCCCCAGCGCCCAGGTGCGTGGGGTCCGACGAGGTCAGGATGGCCCCGAACGTCTCTGAGTGGGGAGAGGGGGTGTGAGGGGCGCCCTGGTGGGCACCCACTGGGTGGGCATGCAGGAGCCGACCTTACCCGCAAAGAGCGCCCGGTGCTTGAGGATATGCCCGTGGACCTCTCCGGAGGGCTGCGCCCGGGTGACGAGGGACACGCGGAGCTGCTCCCCGCGCAGCAGCTGGATGTTGGCCTTGGACACCGTCCTCCACATCCCGCAGAGCTGTGGGTGAGGGCAGGGCTGGGCAGGGGCCGGGGGGGCACCGCAGACCCAGGCTGGGGGAGGAAGGGGTGCCCCCTGCCCTCCCAGCCCCTCTCACC
>NW_009647955.1:15405-16206 GCF_000708025.1 Charadrius vociferus | reverse complement strand
GCGTGGGGGGTGGGGGGGGTGCCCTATGCGGCTGCTGCCCCCCCGGGGGGGTGGCTCACCTGTGCGGGCATCATCACGGGCCAGCCCCTCGGAGCTGAGGTAGGAGCGATCGTTGTAGGGCTTGTCCAGGTCATCCTCCTTGTCCTGGAAGTACTCGAAGGTGTCGAAGGGGGGCGCGGGGCTCTTCTCCGGGGGCCCTGGCAAAGCTGGCATGGGGTGGGCACAGGGGGGACAGTTGCACCAGGCTGCTTGTGCTCAAGAGCTCGGGGGGTGGGGTGGGGGAAATAAGTTCCCCCTCTCAAGATAGAATGAGATGCCCCCTGCAAACCACCACAGGACTCTGTGCTGGGGTGACTGGGGGCATGCTGGGCACAGGCAGGTAGACAGGCAGGTTACTTAGCCCTGTGCACCCTCTCTGCACCTCTCCCATGGTGGTTTGGGGACAGCTGCGTCCACCTTGGCTTCCCCCTGCCCAGCACCTCCCGGGCACCCCAGGGGCACCGGCAAGCTCCATAACGAAGCAAGCAGCCCCTTTAGGGGGGGGATGTGCACAGTGCTCCCTCTCCCATGCCCATGGGGGACCCTGTGGGTGCAGAGGGGGTCCCCACAGGGAGGCACCCATGGGACTCACCTTTGGGGCAGGTGTGGCAGCAGTGCCCGGGCAACAACGTGGCCCGGGGACAGGCAGGCACGGGGCAGTCCTGCTTCATATTCTTGCAGTTCACTTTCCCCGCTGTCTTCCCCCGTCGGTTCCTCTGCTGGGGGGGGAGAGAAAAGCCCAGGAGAGCTGTGCCAAGGGTT
>NW_009647955.1:13602-13934 GCF_000708025.1 Charadrius vociferus | reverse complement strand
CCCCAATCCACACAACACCCACTGGGACATAGGGTGCTGTGGAGACACCAAGAACAACATCCACTCCCCTTCCACAGAGCTTGGGGTGTTCCTGGGCATTGGACATCCTGGGTAAGCCCCCATCCACATGTTTCCGCCAGGACATGAGGTCCCCAGGAGGCCCCCATCTGCACAAGCTCCCTCGAGAATAAGGCATTTGCGGGGTCCCCCCCTCCTCGATCCATATACTCTCGCTTGGCATGGAGCATCTCTTGGGCATGGGGCATCCTGGGGGATCCCCATCCACAGAGCCCACCATCAGGCATGAGACTTTCCAGGGCTCACTGGGCACC
>NW_009647955.1:12869-13465 GCF_000708025.1 Charadrius vociferus | reverse complement strand
CCCTGCAGCCAGCCCCTCCCCAGGACACAGAGATACTCAGCACCCCTGTGCATGGGCCCCTGAACCATGCCCCCCTTCCCCCCGCAAAGCCACGCTGCACTCTGCAAAGTTACACGCACCACGCAACTTGTGCTCTCGCCATCCCCAAATCTGCCACCCTGGGCAGAGGAAGGCTCCAGAGTGGGACCCCGGGCTCCTACCCACCGGTGACAGCAGCTGCAGGGGGACAGGAGCCCGGATGTCTGGGTCCCCTTGCCCGGGGAGGGGAGGAGGCAGCTGTGGAGGAGGCTGAGAGAGCAATACCCAGCACCGGTCCCACTCTTCACCCACATGTGCCTGGGCTGGCAAGGGTGGTGGCAGTGGGCAGTGAGCGGACACCATGGAAAAGCCTGGGGAGAGCATCATCCAGCTGGGGAAACTGAGGCACACACTGCAGGGAGGGGACGGGGACGGGACACGGCATGTGTCACCCGTGTCCCTGCTTTGCCACCCCCTCCGAGGGTGTCAGAGAGGGGTGGCGGGTGCACGGCGGGCGGGCGCCTGGGGAAGGGAAGGCGGGTGGGAAGGGGAGGAGGGGGAAGCGCGGCAAAATCAAC
>NW_009647955.1:12058-12517 GCF_000708025.1 Charadrius vociferus | reverse complement strand
CCCATCGCATCCCCTCCCCCGGTTTGGCACATGCCCCCATGCAGTGGGCACCTCTCCCGGGGAGGGCAGCGGGGCGCAGGGGCTTGGCCATGCCAGGGACCTGCCTGGTGGCAGGAGTTGGCATGAGGCAGCGAGGAGCAGCCGGGCTTCCCCCGGTGGGATGGCCTGCTGGCATCGCCAGGGCTGGGACACTGCCAGGACCCCGGGCATCCCCTGGGCATGGCCATGCCTGACGCCCTGCTGCTTGCCAGCACTTTCTGCAAGCGGGGACCATGCCCGGCAGCATGGCACCCCCGGTCCCGTGCCCTCCCCGCTGTCCCCGGCAGTGCCACTGACCTGTCCCCTTTCCTCTCTCCCAGCGTCCCTGCTGGCCCGAGATCCAGCAGCGTGGCGGGCAGGGGAGGGCTGGGGTCTGCGTGGCCGTGCCAGCGTCGCCACGCCGTACCCGCCGCGGAACGG
>NW_009647955.1:2235-10382 GCF_000708025.1 Charadrius vociferus | reverse complement strand
TGGCTCGGGGAGTGGGTTGGAGACCCCAAAGCAGCCTTATTTGCCAGGCCAAGCACATCCCGGTCGTGCCCCGGGGCACCGTGCCCGCTCCCAGTGCCCCGTCAACTCCATAGAGCTCCCTGCTTATGGGAGCACCCAAAGGTGCTGGTGTCCCCCTGGTTCTAAATGTCCCCTCCACAAAGGCCTTGCGGGGTGACCCCAGCAGGAGGAAGGCGGGGGGTGTGCAGGGCACGGGGAGGGGGGGGCTGTGTTTGGCATGGGGATTAGCAAGCTCCCAGAGTGATGGTGGTCTCCCCCCTCCCCACCGGACATGCAGGCAAATATTTGTGCCCAGACTTCGCAGGACAGCGAGAAGGAATTTCATTCTTGCGCCCACCTGCGGTTCGGCTGCCTGGCATTAACCCCTTCGCCACCCCGTGGGATGGAGGGAGGGGGGTGTGGTACCCTCCCAGCACCCCCAGTGCCCACCACCAGGGTGGGGAGCTGGGCCGAGGAGTGGGATGGGGAAAAGGGGTATGGTGGGATCACCCCAGATGCCACTGAGGCCACTGGCACAAGGTGCCCTGGGCCAAGGCAGCGAGCGGCTGGAGGGTTTGCCCGTGGGCATCCTCCGGGGCTTTGTGCCAGGGTGGCGGGCAGTGTGTGGTCTGCCAGGAATTGGGAAAGGCGGGGGAACCCCTGCCAGCCTCCATCTGCAGCAGTGCTACGTCTGCCAAGGGGCCCCTTCGACCGGCACCGCCGCGGGGCTTTCCCGGGACGGGCTGCTGGGGAGCGGTGCGGAAGGTGTGGGGAGCGGGATTTGCCCAGGGATGTTTATTGGCAATTTGCAAATGTAAAAAACAGGTTGGGGGGGGGGGCGGCAAGACGCACCCAGCTCCTGGGGATTGCCTGCACTCGGGGACGGGCACAGCTTGGGTAAAGGGTCCCCCGCTGCCTGGCACCCCCAGAGCCCCGCTGTGCTCCTTTCCCTGGCCCCGGGGCCAGCTGGGCCCTGAGCAAACGGGGCTGTTTGCTCACGCCGGGATTAGCCGCTCTCTTTGTTCCTTTGACTTTCTCCTCCCTTTATGCCGGACCCTTTTATGGGGGCTTCAAAGGGGGCTGGGACCCCCCCTCTCCCTGCCCCTGGAAGCCCAAGTTTGCTTCCCATGCCCCCCTCCCGCCTTGCACTGACAACCTGCGGGTGCCCACCGAGCACATCTGGGTGGCCTGCGGGGACAGCAGCTGTGCCACCCCTCCATGGTCTCCCCCTCCCTCCATGTGTCGCTGTCGTCCCCCCCCTGCGCCGCTGCCTGGCACCTCCGGCTGCCCTCGGCACCTTGGCGAAGTGGGTGTGAACGGCTGGCCCCCCGCCCCCGGCACTTTGCACCCCATAAGCAGAGGTGGGAAACTTGGCACCGGCATCTGGCCAGCTGCACAGCCCCACGGGCTTCCTGCCCCCCACCAGAGCCTTGCCCGTCGCAGCCCCCATGGCCCCCGCTGGGGTCCCCGAGCGTCACTCACTGTCCCCACAACCCCTTCCTCCACAGCACGCAGCACCCCTGGATTTGGGCTGGAGGGGGACACGACCGAGGTGGGCCAGCAGCAGGGGGTCCCCCCCACATCCCCCCCTGCTCGCCTGGCACGGGCAGCAAACGCTGGCATTGCCCTTTCCAGCAGAAGAATACCAGGCTGCCCACAGGCAGGGGGTCCTGCTGCCTGCCCGCTTCTGTCACAGCTGGGATGGAGCATTTTGGGGCGAAAGGGACTGTTTTAGGCACCCAACTACCATCTGTCCTCAAACTGCCCCCGACAGGTTGATTTGCCGAGTTACGAGGGCAAGCAGGGAGCGCAGGGCACTGCAGCTCTCCAGCCCCGTATCATGAAGAGGTTTGCACCCAGGGAGGGACAGGGACTTGGGCACGTTGGGGGCTGGCGTTAGACCAGCGCTGGCAGAGGGGCTGAGGGGGACGGCGGGGCACGTTTGCAACTTGTCACGTCCGCAGAGACGGTGCACAGCCGTGCGGGGGAAGTCCGATGGTATTTGACCCCGGTACTTGTGGCTCCGGCTGTCACCAGCTGTGCCCCAGGCAAGCAGGGTTACCACCCTCGTCCCTGGAGCCGTGGCACCCACAGGACCCCCTGTCCGGGCACCCTGCAAGGTGGGCTGCCGGGGACCGAGCGAGGCATGGGGCAGGCGGAGCGGGGCTGAGGTGTTTACTCTGCCTGTTGTCACCCGGCCAGGCACTGCCGGGAACCGCCGGCCACAGGGACAGGGGTGGGAGAAGGAATCGCGCAGGCTGTGGGGAGACCGGGGGGAAGAGGATGTGGGCTTGGGGAAGGTGGTGATGGGTGGGGGGGCAGGAGTGCCCAAAAAGGGATGGGTGTGGGGGGGCTGCCCAGCCCTGGGGAGGGGTTATCTGAGCGCGCACCCTGACACGTGCTGCAGGAAGTGCGCATGAGCACACGTAGGGCTGAAGGTGCACGTGGGGTGCATGTACACGTGTGCCATATGAACACAGACGCGCGTGTATACGTAGGTATGGAGGGGTGCACCCCTGGCCCCCCCCCCGCCAGGCCAGAGTGTGTGTGTGGGGGGACAGGTCATGGACATGCCAGGGCCTGGCACTGCGCAGACCCCCAGTGCTTCTCCCACCCAGGGAGGGGGTGTCCATGGGTGCTTCACCTCCCCTCTACCCCATACCCCTGGTGAGACAGCCCCAGGGGCCGCATGCCAGCCAGGCGCCCTGCTCCATCACCCTCCCCAGCTCAGAGGGGTGCCTGTGCACCACAAATGCACCAGGGATGTCCACCTCCATGAGCTGCCTCTGGGTGATGAATGCAGAGGTCAGAGCCCACCTCTTGGTAAGGCGCACTGGGGTTGGGGTTCAGCTCTGGGTGAGGATCACCAGGGATGAGGTCCACCTCTGGGTGAAGGTCAAGGGTATGGGGTCCACCTCTGGGTGAAGGTGACCAGTGATGGGCTGAGGGTCACCAGGGTTCAAGGTCCACCAGGTTTAAAAGTCCACCTCTGGGTGAAGGTCAAGGGGATGAGGTCTACCTCTGGAGAAAGGCCACCAGGGCTGAAGTCCATCTGTGGGTGAAGGTCACCAGGGATGGAGCCCACCTCTGGGTGAGGTTTGTTGGTGGCCTTCACGCCTGCCTGCCACAGCCAGGACCAGGACCCCAGCAGGGCATATAGTTCCAGGGTCACCGATGCCACCTCTTCTGCAGGTACCAGGGCCATCCTCACCCCCTGGACAGGCACAGCCAAGGCACTGACTGCTGAGGTCCAGGCAGCTGAGCACTCAAGCCAGAGAGCAGGTGAGCAGCCCCGGAGGGCGCCCGGGGACGCCCTTCCCGCTCCCTGAGCCAAGGGAGGAAGCGGCCGGAGGCAGGAAGCCGTCCCCCGGGCCCGGGGCCCCCGCTGCGATTTTGCTCGAAGGTCAGCGGCGACACAACAGGAAATCGCGCTGCCTTGGCTGGGCGGCCGGGCCGGAGCCGGAGTGCCGCGCCGTGCTGTCCCGGGGGTGCTCCTGGCCCCTCGTCCTGGCTGGGCAGTTCGCGGGGAGCCCGCGCCACCGCTGCCCTCCATGGAAGGGGGACGGGAGCTGGGGATCAGCCGCTGGCCCCAGGGTGGAAGATGCAGGACCGAAGCCCCCAGCTGAGCATGGAACTGAACAGTGAGTGTGTGGCTAAAAGGGGGGACGGGAGCGAGCAGGAAGGGGCATTGGGTTGGCAGCAAGCACCGTGCCTGCACAGCCAGAGCATCCCCCGCACGGGAACCCCAGGAGATGAGCCCCACGTGTGGGTAGCAAAGCCCAAGGGTGGCTCTGGTTTGGTTGGACCTGGCCACTACCGGTGCACGAGGGCAGACGAGCATCCCTCCATGCCCGTCCTAAGGAAACAGGCTGTGCCGAGGGCTTTTGGGGACAAGTGTAGTGCCAAGGCAGGCAGCGAGGCAGGTGGATGCACACAGGGGCTGTTGCCAGGATGGGCAGCCATTGGGCACAGCAGTCACCCAGCCGAGAGGTGCCTGGGACAGCAGCGTGCCGGTGGCACTGGGGAAGGCAGCAGCGGCAGGCGAGCCCTCGGCTGGAGCAGCAGCAAGGAGCAGACGTGCGCTGCAGGATGCTGCAAGCAGGGATTCCCCGAAGCGCACGTGATGCCTGGACATGCTCCTGGCACAGATGAGGAGGGCTGGCCCTGCTCTGCGCAGGGAGCACGGCTCTGCTCCCTGCCTGCTGCGGAGACAAAAAACCTGGCATGGACATGGCTGTGCAGCCCCTTGGCACACACCACCAACACGGAAACCTCAGCTCTCCCCAGCAAACACTGGGCACCAGAGCTAACCGCAGGGAGGCACCAGGCCCTCATCATCCCCCCTAGCCCACTCCTCCCCGAGCCCCTACTATGGGGCCATCAAGGCCACCACCAGGCTGGGGCGAGGGGTGGCCCTGCTGCAGGCATGGCCCTGGGCTGGATCTGCCCAGGGAGGGTGGCACAGCACTCAAGATAACCCTGTCTCCCCCAGGACTGCTCCTCCTCACATCCTTCCTCCTGCATGTGGAAGAAGGCCGTGCCAGCCCAACACGGCTGGTCTGCGACGACAGGCTCATCCAGAAGTACATTGGGGAGGCCAAGGACATGGAGGAGAGAGCGGTGAGAATACACCCCTCCCACCCCCCAAACCCAAGACAGGGACACGCACAGCTCCTGGTGTCTCACCTCAGCATCTCCTCTGCCCCCCAGGACCAGTGCCAGGCACTGCCCACACTCAGCTGCCCCGCGGTGCTGCCCTTGGTGGACTTCAGCCTCCAGCAGTGGAAAACCAAATCGGTGAGAGGGACTGGGAGGACAGTGCTGGCACCGGGGTGCCCACAGGGCCGGAGAAGGAACTCCCAGGTTGGCACAGGCACCAGAAATGCTTAACAAGATGCCTGTGGGCATACCTGGCTGCACAGGGGGGTGGAGGACCCCATCCAGACCTAGGGTGGGCAGAGGAATAAATCAGGCCCAGGGGGCAGCTCACTCACTGCCTGCTCCTCCAGAACGAGACCAAGCGACAGGAGATCCTGTGCGACCTGGCACTGCTGGTGGGTGCTGCAGCAGGGGCCCAGGGCCAGGTGACCCAGGAGTGCGGGGCCAGAGAGCTGAGCCAGCTTTACCAACACGCCAACTCCTTCCTCCTGCTCCTGCAGACCTTCAGCTGGGAGGTGAGACCTCCCCATGTGAGCCAGACCACCCTGACGCAGGTACCAGCTGTGCTGGGCTGGGCATGATAGTGATTGTCACCCCTCTCGTCCCACTCTCGCCCCTCAGGCAGGACCCTGGGAGCCAGGCTGCTCCCCACGCTCCATAGAGGAGACCCACATAACCAGCATCTTCCTCACCTACCGGCAGCTGGTGCAGGGCAAGCTGCGTTTCTTCTTCCGTGACCTGGCCAAGGACTTGTGCAAGCAACGCCATGGGGGTGGCAGAGAGCCCTAGCGTGGGGCCTGGTGAGGCTGCGCACAGGGCTCACCCCTGATCCCAGGTCAGAGCAATCCTGCTGGACACTGAGCTGCGCTCTAGGTGCCCAGGAAGGTGCCTGCAGGGAAAGGGTTGGCTCCTGCTCCTCAAACCTTTGGTGATCACAGAGTCCACAGAAGCAGACAGCAACACCCGTGCACCAGCGGGCACAGGCCCTGCTCCCACCCAGGCAGGCACCTCTACTGTGAATGCTTTACAATTAAAGAGCTATTTTTCTAAAGAGTTGTTTTTGTCCTCCTTTTTCCCCCGCTGCTGTGGCCCTAGCAGGAGACCACACGCTTCCAGGGGCCTCAGTAACAGGCGGCCTGTCAGTGATGTGCTCTGGGTCTCTCCCCAGCGCCCAGCTCCCTCCCGTGGCGGCTGCCAGCTCTGCAGGGCACATGGGCTCCATCGGGCACCGGACCTCACTCGGGGACATGAGCTACCACCCCTCGCCCCCTGCACCCACCTGCCTCTCCCTAGCTCCAGCGGGCACTGTGCCCAGTGGGGTGGCAGAGAAGAACCCAGGGCAGGTTTGGAGCGCCTGTCCTTTGGGAAAGTGGTGTGGATCCCCTTCGCCCCAGCACAGGCATACCCCCTCCCTGCCAGCCTCATCTCTCAGCCAGCACAGCCAGATCTACAAAACACATCCCAGTTTAATCAAAAACAAGCCCGGCCTGCCTCAGGATGGCTCCTTAGGAAATGGTTCCACAGCCCCAGAGGCAGACAGGCGGCTGTCCGAGTCCAGCTGTCCCTGGCCAGAGCCAGGGCTGCTCCTGCTTTCAAGCCCAGGAAGGGAGAGGCAGGAGCAGAGGCCCAGCAAGCAGGTCCACGGAGCACCCAGCATGGTCTCCACTCAGCCATCAGGCACCTCTCTCCATGCAGGAGAGGGCTGCAGATCCCAGCAGAAGTCACAAGAGGCTGGGATGAGGAGGGGGACTTTCCTCCCCCAGCTCCAGAGGGGCCAGGCAGTATGGAAGCTGGGGCAGGATTTGGGGGTCACAGGGCTCCTGTTTCCCCACCAGCAGAATGTCTCTGGGGCAGCCCACGGAGGCAGGTCTCCTAGAAAGCCAGCTTCTTCATCAGCAGGTAAACTCGAGAGTCCACTTCAAACCCATGCAGGTTGTTTGCGTCTCCCTGCAGTCGCATGAGCAGCCCCCCGTAGGACACATAGGCAGAGCTGGAGCAGGAGGAGAGGAGCGGTGAGAGTGAGGAATCCCATGGGAAACCCATGTTGAAACCCTGGTGCCTCCCCCACACCACCCTAGGGCACCGCATCCCCCCCTGTCCTGCCAAAAGGCACTCACAGGCGTGTGGCTGCCTCTGTGGAGGTCTCATCCCCTTCGATCCTGTACACCTTGCCGTACATCACATACTCAAACTGGTCTGCCCTGCAATGGAACGGCAGGAGCTCAAAGAAGAGTAAAACCCAGGCATGCCCCTCAGCACTTCACCTTTTTCCTCATCTAACCCCTACATAGGTCCTGGCTGGAACCCTGTACCTGGACGGCCTGTCATCCGTGGGGTTATACTCGCCGTCATCCAGGGTGCCATCTTCGTACAAGGTGCTGGCAATGACCAGGCGGAATTTGTCCCCTGGGAGGAGAGGGCAGAGGACTGGTGAGAAGGTGAGGGGTGCAGCCAGAACAGCAGTGGCCACAGCAGATCTCAGGGTGGTGGCAAGGAGCCACCCTGGCAGGTTTAGCACAAACCCCCATCCCTGCCTTTAGTCCTCAAACAAGACTGCGGGGAATGAGGAAACACCACACTGTGTCCACATTGCCTGCAGATATTGGTCACCACCATGGAGAGGACTAGAGCTACCAGGACACCACTACTGGTGTTTTCATGGGATGCAGCACGAGATTCACACGGAGAATTCCAGAGGGCTTGGCTAAGCCCTGGGCAGGTACATGAGACCCTGCAGCACTAGTTCCAGCCCTTCCATGCTTCATTTAGGGCAAGACTGTCTTTCCCACCCATTTAGTATATTTCACCACAAAAGCTCATTTCAAAAGGTCTCCCTTAAAGCTCGGTTGCTGCCAACTGAGACAGTTTCACCAGATGACATCTCCAGGGAATGGGTCAGAGATGAGCCCAAACAAATCTCACAGTAAGGCAAACCAGAATCCAGCTCAGCCCCAGCACAGTAAGAATGCCCAGTGCCACACACCTCTGGTGACCGGGGAACAGCAGAGGGCCCCAAGAACGTCTGTGATGGGATACTCGTTGTTTGCAGCAAATTTAGTCTCCTCTAAGCACCAGCATGCACCTCTCTAACCTCACCCCATCCTAACCCATTATGAACTAGCAGCCTCATAGCTTACCAAGGTCCACGGGGTAGATCTGGATATTTACATCCAGGATGAGGTCCATCTTGAAGGACTCGCTCTCACAGTGCAGGCGGGACACTGGGGAGAGCAGCAGAGTCAGGAAAGACAGAGCTGGGTGGGAGCACGGTCCCAGGGCCAGGCCATTCTTGTCGTGTCCCCCCCCCCTCCAGCCAGGCTGGCACGCCAGCTAACTAGGGAGAAGGGATGGTTACCAGAACCTGGGAGCAGACTGGGGTACACACGGGAAGCGAGAGGGACACGGTGGGGTGGGAAATGGCGCATAACGGTGGGCGGGGGGGGCGGGGGGGGGGGCAGAAAACAGGACGG
>NW_009647955.1:0-389 GCF_000708025.1 Charadrius vociferus | reverse complement strand
ATTCCAGCAGCCTGCTGGGGACTGCGAGGCTGTGAGCGGCGACATTTGTGGGACACGGGTCCCTGTGCGTGGCCACGGTGCCTGCGGCAAGGTGGCTGCGTGGGGACATAGCCCACGCTGTCCCTGTGAGCTGGATATCTCCGGGATGTGACTCAGAGTGGTACCCAAAGTCGAGGTGCCCCCAACATCTGTGATGCCCATCACAAGATGTCTGTGGTACTCAAACCCACCCAGGTGTGACCTCTCCACCGCGTGTCCCTTCCCCCTGTGACAGGGTGCCAGTGCATCCCTGTGGCGCAGGGAGCGGGATGGGGCAGCGTGGTGACACACAGTGGGGACACTGGCGTGATGGGGGGGTGCTGGTACGAGGGGGCTGGTGGCCCGTCGGG
>NW_009647954.1:26283-26677 GCF_000708025.1 Charadrius vociferus | reverse complement strand
TCCAACCTCAAACATTCTGTGATTCTGCGATTCTGTTTTTCTACAATAAGGATGAGCCCACTTAGAAGAGGCAATACAGTTCAGAGTATGCGGTGACAATTAAAGCAGAATGATGTTTTTTAGACATGAGATGACTAGATTCAACTAAATGTGTCAATGCTGAATCCTCACTCCTTCAAGTCCGTGTTACTATATTCATATAGCTGAGATTAGCCTCAAGGGGTTCTCTTTAACATAGGGTATCTGAGAGACCCATTTAAAACAGGAAATGAGTCAACCTTTATGCATTTTTCAGTTTGGTTAAAGATATTATCCAAGACCTGAATACAGTTCTTAACTTCAGTGGGCTAATCAGGGTCCATCCTGTCTTCCTCTATTTTAGCGATTTCCTGCT
>NW_009647954.1:25198-26245 GCF_000708025.1 Charadrius vociferus | reverse complement strand
ACCCTTAAAATCAGTTTTTGTAGTTACACACACACACCCCTGCCACTGGCCAGGAAATGGTTGGAGCATGAAAAACTGATAAAGAACAAATCCAGTCACTGATTACGAGTTATGAGTTAATGTAAGCATTATCTAGCAGTTGACAACCTTATTTTTCCTAAAAGATGAAAAAAACAAGTTATTCGGCCTTTTCTGTAACCCTTTTCAGAACTGAACATGCAGGTAGTGTCAATATACTGGAGGGGGCAGATTGCTCAAAGAGCCTTAGTTCCTACTTAAAGGGGAGTATCTCATTGTGTTATGGATAGTACAGCAAAGTGTCACATACAGACTTTATGGAATGGTCTTAAAAGCTGCACTTTTGGATTCTCTGTTTCTCTTCCCAAAGGATAATACTTCCTTCCAAAGTGATTGGGGTGGAGGTGAGGTGCTTTCCCTGGCTGTCAAGGAAACACTTTGAGAGACAGATGAAGCATCCTGGTGTCGCTATATCAGCACCCATTCTTGGCACGATGGCATTGGTAGCAACCCACTACTTTCTAATAGAATCATAGAATGGTTTAGGTTGGCAAGGACCTTGAAGACCTCAAGGTTCCAACCCCCCTGCCATATGCAGGGACACCTCCCACTAGACCAGGTTGCCCAAGGCCATGTCCAGCCTGGCCTTGAACACCTCCAGGGATGGGGCCTCAACAACTTCTCTGGGAAACCTGTTCCAGTGCCTTAAAACCCTCAAAGTAAAAAACTTCTTCCTAATGTTTAATCTAAACCTGCCCTCTTCCAGTTTATATCCATTCTTCCTCTTCCTATCACTACATGCCCTAGTAAAAAGTCCTTCCCCAGCTCTCCTGTAGGCCCCCTTTAGGTACTGGAAGGCCGCAATAAGATCACCCTGGAGCCTTCTCTTCTCCATGCTGAACAGCCCCAGCTCTCTCAGCCTCTCCTCATAGGAGAGGTGCTCCAGCGCTCTGATCATCCTTGTGGCTCTCCTCTGGACGTGCTCCAGCAGGTCCATGTCCTTCTTATGTTGGGGACTCCAGAGCTGGA
>NW_009647954.1:13912-16129 GCF_000708025.1 Charadrius vociferus | reverse complement strand
GTCTGTTCCTTCAATGTCATTGCCCGCAACGGGGAGTAGGGATGAAAAAATAACCTGTGCTCCAGTTCCCCGTAGTGACTGTCCCAAGGCCCTGATATCTCTTTTAATCATCCTTGCACTGTGATCCGCACATTCATCACCCCCCACATGGAACAGGAGCAGCGGATAGTAGTCTGAGTCACCAGTGCCAAGTACAGGGGGACAATTACCTCCCTAGTCCTGCTGGCCACACTATTTCTGATGCAATAAATAACAATAAATTTAAAGCCATTTGATTTTGAAACACCATTTTAGTTGGTCTGCTATTGCTTTGGCAATAGCCAGATTGGAGTTAGCTGCTGTACTATTAATAAAAAGTGGTAAAAAATGGAAGAAGCCCAGGGAGTATATGGTTCCTGGGGTTGGCCTATTAGGGTTGCCACCCATTCTGGCACAATTGTTTTAGTTCTTGATGAATATAAATATATATAAAGTATTATTAAAAAGGATCCAAGGAGCGTCAAGAGTATCAATATCACAAGTTCCTACATATAATCAATATAAAGGCTATATGAGTAGAGCTAAACAAGCTGAGCACTATGGATATGTGTAATTCATCTGGATGTTATTCCCTGGACTTGTGCAAGGCATTTGATACTGTCCCACACGACATCCTGGTCTCTAAATATGGATTTGACCGATAGACCACTCGGTGGATAAGGAACTGGCTGGATGGTTGCACTCAAAGGGTTGCAGTCAACGGCTCCATGTCCAAGTGGAGACCAGTAATGAGTGGTGTTCCTTAGGGGTCGGTAATGGGACTGGTACTATTTAACATCTTTGTCGGCAACATGGACAGTGGGATTGAGTGCACCCTCAGCAAGTTTGCTGATGACACCAAGCTGTGTGGTGTGGTTGACACACTGGAGGGAAGGGATGCCATCCAGAGGGACCTGGACAGGCTTGAGAGGTGGGCCCGTGCAAACCTCATGAAGTTCAACAAGGCCAAGTGCAAGGTCCTGCACGTGGGCCAGGGCAATCCCATGCACAAATACAGGCTGGGAGGAGAATGGATTGAGAACAGCCCTGAGGAGAAGGACTTGGGGGTGTTGGTTGATGAGAAGCTCAACATGAGCTGGCAATGTGTGATCGCAGCCCATTGATTTCCCTTTGAAATTTAATAGCTTCCAACAGCATTCGGATTTCAGTCCCATTAGAAATATTTTTTCCCACCAAGGTAAGGAATCCTCATTCTTTCCATAACATACCCGTTGTATGACACACTCCAAAGGCATATTTAGAGTCAGTATAGTTACTCGCCGATTACGTCCCCACGAGGCTGCTCTTGCTAAAACAGTTAATTCAGCCCCTTGAGCACTCACCAAGGGTTGTAGAGATTCTGCTTCAAGTACCTCTAAGTTTCTCACCACTGCATAGCCTGTGTGTCATTTTCCATTCACGTAGTACAAAGATCCATTGGTGAAAAGGGTTAGGTCCGAGTTCTTTAGAGGTTGATCCCGCAGATCTTCCCGTAGGCGGCTGGAGTGAAACACTACCTTAGCACAGTCGTGATGCAGTTCACCGTGGGAGGAAACAGGCAGTAAAGTTGCTGGATTCAAAACATTACATCTTTTTAAAGTAATATTATCTGCATTTAAAATCGTTCATTCACAACGATGTGCTCTTTGTGCGGACAATGCTTGTGTAGCATGTCGTTTAAGAATCAGTTCTACTTCATGCAGGACATACATGGTTGTTGGGTGATACAGAACTAATGGCCTGCTCATTTTTATGATAGTTGCTGTTGCTGCTATCACTTTTTAACACAGGAATTATTCCCTGCAGCTACAGGATCCAGCTGATTTGAGTAATAGGCCACAGGGCAGCGATGTGGATCTAGCTTTTGAGTAAGGAGTCTACTGGTAAATCCTTTGTTCTCATGCATAAATAGTTCAAAGGACTTGGTGTAATCCAGCAGTCCCAGTGCCAGAGAAGTTAAAGCTCCTTTTATAGCTTAGAAAGCATATTCTCTCTCTGGACCTCAACATAGAATCACAGAATCACAGAATGGTCAGGGTTGGAAGGGACCTCTGGAGATCATCTAGTCCAACCCCCCTGCCAGAGCAGGGTCACCTACAGCAGGTAGCACAGGACGGCGTCCAGGCGGGTTTTAAATGTCTCCAGAGTGGGAGACTCCACAACCTCTCTGGGCAGCCTGTTCCAGTGCTCCACTACCCG
>NW_009647954.1:0-12430 GCF_000708025.1 Charadrius vociferus | reverse complement strand
AACTCCGCCTTCTCTGCATCATCTGTCACCATGGCACCTGTCTCATTCAACAGCGGGCCCACGTTTTCCCTAGTTTTCCTTTTGTCTCCTATATAGTTAAAGAAACCCTTCCTTTTGACCTTGACATCCCTTGCCAGGTTCAATTCCAAGGCTGCCTTGGCTTTCCTTGTTTCCTCCCTGCATACTCTGACAGCATTCTTGTACTCGTCCCAAGTGGTCAGCCCCTTCTTCTACATACTGTAAACTTCCTTCTTCCACCTGAGCTTTTTCAGAAGGTCCCTGCTCAGCCATGCAGGTCTCCTGCTTCCCTTGCCTGATTTCTTGCTCTTCGGGATGCACCGATCCTGAGCTTGGAGGAAGTGATGCTTAAATATCAACCATTTCTCTTGAGCCCCTCTACCCTCTAGAGCCCACACCCACGGGACTTCTCCAAGCAGTTTCTTGAAGAGATCAAAGTTAGCCCTCCTGAAGTCTAAGGTTTCAATCCTACTTGTCGTTTTGTGCATACTGCACTTAATCCTGAACTCTGTCTTCTCATGATCACTGCAGCCAAGTCTGCCCCCAACCTTAACATCCTCCACCAGTCCCTCTTTGTTTGTCAGTACTAGGTCCAGTAGTACTAACTGCTACTACTACTAGTTGCTAACCTCCAGTCAACTGGGATCTCCCTGGTTAGCCAGGACTGCCGATAAATGATGGAAAGTGGCTTGGTGAGCGCTTCCGCCAGCTCCTTCAGTACTCTCGGGTGGGTCCCATCTGTCCCCATAGACTTCTGTGTGTCTAAGTGCTGTAGCAGGTCCCTCACCATTTCCCCATGGATTATGGGGCCTTCATTCTGCTCCCCACCCCCATCTACTAGCACAGGGGGCTGAGTATTCAGGGAACAGCTGGTATTACTATTAAAGACTGAGGCAAAGGCGGCATTAAGTACCTCAACCTTTTCCTCATCCTTTGTCACTATGTTTCCGCCCCCGTCTAAGCAAGGATGGAGATTATCCTTAGTCTTCCTTTTGTTGGTAATATATTTATAGAAACTTTTTTTATTGCCCTTATCATCAGAAGCCAGGTTAAGTTCTAGTTGGGCTTTGGCCTTCTTGGCAAATTTTCTCCCTACATAGCCTCACAACATCCTTGTAGTACTCATGAGTGGCCTGCCCCTTCTTCCAAAGGCCATAAATTCTCCTTTTTTCCCTGAGTTGCAACCATAGCTCTCTGTTCAGCCAGGCCGGTCTTTTTCCCTGACGGGTTGTTTTTCGGCACGTGGGGATGGCCAGCTCCTGTGCCTTTAAGACTTCCTTCTTGAAAAATGTCCAGCCTTCCTGGACTCCTCTGCCCTTCAGGACTGTCTCCCAGGGGACTTTGTCAACCAGGCTCCGTAATCCAAGGTGTCAGTTCTGCTGACCCCCCTCCTTGCTTCTCCAAGAATCAAAAACTCTTATCATTTTGTGATCGCTATGCCCAAGACAGCCTCCAACCATTACATCGCCCCCAAGTCCTTCTCTGTTTACAAACAACAGGTCCAACAGGGGGCACCTTCCCTAGTTGGCTCCCTCACCAGTTGTGTCAGGAAGTTATCCTCAACACACTCTAGGACCCTCCTAGACTGTTCCCTCTCCGCTGTATTGTATTCCCAGCAGATATCTGGTAAGTTGAAGTCCCCGACAAGGACAAGGGCTAGCAATCTTGAGACTTCTCCCAGCCGTTTATAGAATATTTCACCTGCCTCTTCATCCTGGTTGGGTGGTCTGTAACAGACTCCCACCATATCTGCCTTGTTGGCCCTCCCCCTGATTCTTACCCATAAACATTGAACCCTATTGCCACCATCATTAAGTTTTAGACATTCATAACACTCCCTAACATACAGGGCCACCTCACCGCCTCTCCTTCCTTGCCTATCCCTTCTGAAGAGTTTATAGCCATCCATTGCAGCACTCCAGTCATGCGAGTCATCCCACCATGTTTCTGTGATGGTGACATCATAGTTTTCCTGCTGCACAGTGGCTTCCAGCTTCTCCTGTTGCTGCACCCATGTTGCGCGCGTTAGTGTAGAAGCACTTCATTTGCACTATTGGTCCTGCCACCTTTCTACTGGGATAAGCCCCAATTCCTACCTCACCATTTCCAGATGCAGCCATAGTTTCTAACCCACCAATGTCCCTCACATCTCTGCTGCTGCATGGATCTCCATCCCCTACCTTCACTGAGTCAGCAGACCGAGGGACCTCACTATCATCCCATCCCGCAGACATTGCGCGCCACCCCCAGGCTTACCTCTGAAGAGTGTGGTTTCATCCCCTTCCCCCTTCAAATCTAGTTTAAAGGCCTTTTGATGAGCTTTCAATTGATATGGCATATAGCAATTGTAGTAAAGATGATGTACAGTGGCAGGGTTATGTAGCAATTAACATCATACAGTTAGATTCATTGGCTATTTATTCTCACCCAAAATCAAATCCCCATGAGGTAGACATCAGACCTCCCCATGCTTCCACATCACCTGCCAAGTACACCCAGGTCCTTGAGCGAAAGCAATCCCCCGTGTCTTTGCCTGAGGCAGGACTAACCCAGACTGTCTTCCCTAACATGTTCTTCATGTGCACTACGGGGACTTTATCCCCTTCTAGAGTATGTGGAAATTTTGATTGGGCAGGGCCTGTTCGATTGGCAGATCCCCTGGTGTTAACTAATTAGGTAGCTTTTGCTAAATGTGATCCCAATGTTTGAAAGTCCCAGCACCCATTGCTCTCAGTGTAGTTTTTAGCAGTCCATTGTATCTTTCTATCTTCCCGGAGGCTGGTGCATGACAGGGGATGTGATATACCCAGTCAATGCCATGCTCTTTGGCCCAGGTATCTATGAGGCTGTTTCGGAAATGAGTCCCGTTGTCTGACTCGATTCTCTCTGGGGTGCCATGTCGCCATAAGACTTGTTTTTCAAGGCCCAGGATAGCATTCCAGGCGGTGGTATGGGGCACAGGGTATGTTTCCAGCCATCTGCTGGTTGCTTCCACCATTGTAAACACATGGCACTTGCCTTGGCGGGTTTGTGGGAGTGTGATATAATCAAATCTCCCCATATTTATATTTTAGCCATCATCCTCCATACCAGTGAGGCTTTAACTGCTTGGCTTGCTTGATTGCAGTGCATGTTTCACATTCATGGATAACCTGTGTGATAGTGTCTATGGTCAAGTCCACCCCTTGGTCACAAGCCCATCTATATGTTGCATCTCTTCCTTGATGGCCTGAGGTGTGTGATGAGCCCACCAAACTATGAGTACTTCACCCTTATGTTGCCAGACCCAATCCACCCGCTGGTTGTTTTGATGTTCCTCAGTGGCCCCACACTTGGGTACATAGGCATCTACGTGATGTACCTTCACAACCAGATTCTCTATCCAGACAGCAATATCTTGCCACAATGAGGCAGCCCAGATGGGTTTGCCTCTGTGCTGCCAGTTGCTCTGCTTCCATTGCTGTAATCACCCCCACAGAGCATTTGCCACCATCCATGAGTCAGTATAGAGATAGAGCACTGTCCATTTTTCTCTTTGTTGTGTTTTGGGCTGAACTGGCCGCTGGGCGGAATGGCAGATGCTCTCCTCTACCTCTTTTCAGAAAGGCAGGAGAGAGAGACTTATGAGTTTAGAAGGAACTAAACTACTTTAATTAAATATTAATAATAAAATAAAAAGGAAATCATTAAATATATGCAGAATGGTATCAAGCTCCCAGGATGATGATCACGTCACCGGCAGGCACAGGGGAAGTCCCAGACTGGACTCAGTGATGGATGGGAATTGGATTCTGGAACGCACAGCTCAGGATCAAACGCAGATGAACAGACAGAGCCCTATTCAGATGCCGGCCATTGAAGAAAGAGGGCTGACCCTTTGATCCCTCAGCTTTTATACTGAGCATGAGGCAGATGGCATGGAATACCCTGTTGGTCAGTTTGGGGTCACCTGTTCTGTCCCCTTCTCCCCACAGGTGCAACACCTCTATACTTTTCCTCTTTCGACCCTCCAACAGGGCACACACCAAGGTTAGCTGGCCTTGGTTGTTATAGGAATAAGTATAAGCAAGAGCCTCTCTGCATACCATCCCTTGGCATCAACTATAAATATAGATCTTATCACCCTGAGAAGAAACAGTGTCTGCACAATATGCTGTTAATTTCAGTAGTCAGAAGAGGCCCAGCTAAAAAGTAAAGTTACTGAAAAAAATTGGTCCTGTTTTACCTCAAACCAGGACAGTCCTTCAGTGACTTCTGCAACTCGTCGTGTCACACTCCACACAGCAGCCTTCCACCTTCGATGATTTCCCACAATATGACAGGACCCATCAGTGAACAGTGTCAGGGACTGAGGCAAAAGAAGGGTTAAGTGTGGTAGAACTAATAGGGAGGAATAAGCAGCTGCAGCACTGTTCTGGCAGATGAGGAAGCTGTATGAAGCTACTCCCTAGATAAGGAGGTGCTGCTCACAGGGAAGAGAGATTCCCTTCTCGGTGGGAACGTGATCTTTTAGAGTACATGATGGTGTAAACAAGTAAAGTAGAAAATTACTGGCCTTGGTAGAAAAGTATATAAAGAACACGCTTGCTTAATAAAGCTGATTTCGATCCTGCATATCGGAGTCCGTGCCTTAATCCTCACAGAACAGGGAATGTTTCTTCTAATTTTCTGGTAGTTTATTATACTCTTCCACATATGCCACCTCCTCCCCTGTTGATATTCCAAAATCTTTGCCTTCTGGCCAGTCCATGATCACTTCCAGAATTCCTTGGCAACTGGGGTTTCCCATTCAAGCCCGCTGTGTGATCAGTATGACCCACTTACTCCACATAGCATCAGTTGCACAATGTGTAGAGGGGACCCTCCCTTTGAACATCCAGCCCAGCACCCACAGTCAAGGTGCTAAGAGGAGCTGTGCTTCAGTACCAACCACTTCCAAATCCCCTCAAACCCCTTCATATGCTGCTAATATCTCTTTTTTCAGTTGGAGTATAGCGGGCTTCAGATCCTCTGTATCGCCTACTCCAAAACCCTAGGGGTCGACCTCGAGTCTCCCTGGTGCTTTCTGCCAGAGACTCCAGGTAGGGCCATTCTCCCCAGCTGCAGTGTCAAGCACACTTTTTAACATCTTGCCCTGCCCAGACTGGCCCAAGGGCTACTGCATAAACTATTTCCTGCTTAATTTTTTCAAAGGCTTATTGTTGCTCAGGGCCCCATTCAAAATCGTTCTTCCGGGTCACTTGATAGAGAGTGCTTACAATCAGACTGTAATCTGGGATATGCATCCTCCGAAAACCCACAACGCCTAAGAAAGCTTGTATTTCCTTCTTGCTAGTCAGTGGAGCCCATCTATATGTTGCATCTCTTCCTTGATGACCTGAAGTGTCAGCTAAAAAGAATTCACCCTTATGTTTCCAGTCCAAGTCTACTTGGGACACTGTAATCTTAGCCGCCTGATCCACTGTTAAATAATTTCACCAGACTGTGGGTACCTCTAGGTTTGCGTTATTAACAACTCGGAGTTGGGCCATCACCTCAGTGAGTGGCAAGTGGCTAACAAAATACATCATCTATATATATGATTCTACACAACATTACATAATTGATATTTCTGTTTGGCAAGCTCTTAGTGTTTTCTTTAAAGTCTCCCAGTTCCTCATTCTTCAGTAGTTCCAAAAGTTCATTAATTTTCAGCTGGCTCTTATTGTTCCATTCCAGTTCCTCTTCTGAATTTGTAGCTCAATGGTCATATTGTCTTTAAGCACCTGCATTCTATTAATCCACCTTATACAATTACATCTATTCTTCAACCATTCTATGATCATTCTCAAAATATATCTAAAAAATCTAGCAAGGCCTAAGTTACTTAAATCACTTAAAAGCTTATTTCTTTTACAATTCCCTCCTTTTGTTTTCATCGCATCCCTGTGATTGTACTTATTTATAATTCCACATCTCTTGTCCTATTTTCTGCAATATAAAGGAGCAACAAGTCATACAACATTGCAGCAAAGCAATCATACATACTAAACAGTAGTTTACAACAGTTCATTATGCTTCAGATTCTTTGCGGGCATGAGAATGATGGATCCAAGTCTCTTTCCCAGCAACCTTAACAGCATAAAAAGAAGTTAGTAAAACAACATAAGGTCCTTCCCATTTTGGCTCAAATCTATTTTTTCTTTTAAAATTTTTAATACAGACCTTGTCTCCTGGTTGTATATCATGAACTTTAACCTCGGGGCTTATTCCCTGATACCAATAGGCATGATTACGCATTTGAAAAAAAAGAGTCCAGTATGAGACAAATAATAAATTACTCACTACATCTGGGCTTTTTTTTTTTTGCAATCACATTCCCAGTTTTGTTTACAGCAGCCAAAGATTAGCGTGTTAATTTTTGAATTAACTGTGAAATGAGCATTCCTCCTTTGAGGATCTGATTGCAGGATCAGGGCTTATACATATAATACACTAGAGCACTGACAAATGGATTTCAATAGGACTCCATAAAGGTTTGGACTGCAGGAGTAAGGCTTCCATTTTAATACATTTTATGCTTCCTTGGTTAAATTTATATCTTCAGTATTACATTTATATACAATGTACTTGAATACTTCTAAATTTTTCCAAATTTCTGATAAAAGGTCATCCTAAAACTATCATAAAGTAATCAGATCTTTCTAATCCTTTATCAGAAGAATGAGAGAGTAGGATTTACTGCCTTACAAGCCACAGCTGTACTGCAATGAGAAGATATGACTGAAGTAGATTATATAGACTTCAATTACAAATTAGACTTTTGTTAGTCTCAAATAACAAAGCAGTTAAACCACAGAAACATGGACTTCACTGCAGGCAACTTGAGCAAGCATTCAAGATACAAAATAAGCCTATATACCCCTGAGGGCCATGCTACCACAGCTTTACTGTTGCTGGTACTTTAACTAGTGAGATTAATTAATGGTCCACTCTGTGGGTAGGTCTGTGTTGATAGCTAAGTCACATCATAATGTCAAAGGCCAATTTAAGTTCACTTCTTGATTATTGATAGTCAGTTTTGGATCAATACCATTTGCGGTATCAGTCCCTACCATTTGAGATTGGTGCTACCCTCCCAACACACCCATTCATTTACAGTGGTCTATTGTCTGGGCCTTACCAGGGTTATACACTGAAGTTCAGGGTGCTGTTGTGGCCACCCTTTCAATAAGTTCCCCAGTCCAACCCAAATTCCCTTCTTTTTATTCTGGGTTACCAACCAAAAACCAGGATCCAAGATGAGTATGTATTTCCCACTGTATTATCCAATCCCACATTCCTCATGTCACAGCACTGAGGATATTAATAGGTGTTAATGGCCCTGATTGGCCTCACCTGGGATATTTACCCTCACACCTCCCCATGGGCCTAGGAGCTCTATTTAAGCTTGTCTGGGTTTATTGGACTTTGTAGATTTGATAGCCTGGCACATCAGACCCAGGGCAGTATAAGGTTCTGTGTGGACAATAGTGCACAGTGTAACCTGATGCTATTGGGGTAGATGGGGACAGAACTCATTTGTATTTCTGGAGTGACAAGGGAATCCCAGCTTTGTCTGTGTTGGAGGCTGAGGTGAGCTTAATGGGACAAGTGGCAAAAGCATCCTATTGTATCTGTCCTGAAGGCTCCATGTACCTTTGGCATAGACTACCTTAGGAGGGGGTACTTGAAGGACCCAAAAGGGGCCTTTGTTGTAGCTGCCTTGGTTATAGAAAAGATGAAAAAGCTGGCTACCTTGCTTGGTCTCTCAAATGATCCTTCTGTTGTGGGCTTGCTGTGAGTCGAAGAACAGCGGATGCCGACTGCTACCATGACAGTGCAACAATGGCAGTATCACATCATCTGAGACTCCCTCGTTCCCATCCATGACCTGATTTCTCAACTGGAGAGCAAAGGGGTGATCAGCAAGACTTGCTCACCGTCCCATATGGCCAGTGCAAAAATCTGACGGAGGGTGGAGGTTAACAGTGGACTATCAGGGCCTGAATGAAGTCATGCCACCTCTGAGTGTTGCCATACAGTACATGCTAGAGCTCCAATAAGAACTGGAGTCAAAGGCAGTCAAGTGGTATGCCACAACTGATATTGTCAATGTATTTTTCTTGATCCCTTTGGCAGCAGAGTGCAGGCCACAGTTTGCTTTCACGGGGTGTCCAGTACACCTGGAATCGACTGTCCCAGAGGTGGAAACACAGCTCTACCATTTGTCACAGACTGATTCAGACTGCACTGGAACAGGGTGAAGCCCCTGAGCACCTGCAATACATTGATGACATCATCATGTGGGGCAACACAGAGAAGGAAGTGTTTGAGAAAGGTAAAAGAATAATCTAGATTCTTCTGAAAGCTGGTTTTAACATTAGACAAAGCAAGGTCAAAGGACCTGCACAAGACATCCAGTTTGGGGGAACAAAATGGCAAGATGAATGTTGTCACAGACCCAAGCTATGTCCCCACCAGCTAACAAGAAAGAAACACAAGATTTCCTAGGCCTTGTGGGATCCTGGAAAATGCATATTCCAGGTTATAGTCAGCTTGTGAGTCCTCTCTATCAAGTGACCTAAAAGAACTACTATTTTGAGTGGGTCCCTGAGCAACAACAAGCCTTTGAGCAGATCAAACAGGAGATAGCTCATGAGGTAGCTCTTGGGCCTGTCTGTACAGGACCAACTGTGCAAAATGTACTCTACACCGCAGCTGGGGAGCATGGTCTCACCTGGAGCCTCTGGCAGAAAACCTCAGGAAAAAAATGAGGTCAACCTCTAGGGTTTTGAAGCAGGGGAGTATCGAGGATCTGAGGCCTGCTACACCCTGACTGAAAAAGAGATACTAGCAGCATATGAGGTGGTTTGAGCCACTTCAGAAGTTTTTGGTACATAAGCACAGCTCCTCTTGGCACCATGATTGCCTGCGTTACACTGGATGTTCAAAGGAAACCCCCTCTATACATCATGCAACTGACACTAAAGTAGGAGGGTAAGTAAGAGGTTAGCATAGATCACACAATGAGCTCAAATGGGGAACCCCAAATGTCTAGGAATCCTGGAAGAGATCATGGACTGGCCAGAATGCAGACATTTTTGAGCATCACCTGAGGAGGTGGCTTGTGCCCAAGAGGCACCACCATATAATGAATTATTGGAAGATGAAAGGCAATATGTTCTGTTTACTGACAATTCCTGTTGTGTTGTAGAAAACCATCGGAAGTGGAAAGCTGCTGTGTGGAGTCACACACAAGTTGTTGAAGCCATTGAAAGAGAAGTTGAGTCAAGTTAGTTTGCAGAAGTGAAAGCCATCCAGGTGGCCCTAGAGATTGCTGAACAAGAAAAGTGTCCAGTACTCTATCTCTATACTGATTCATGGGTGGTGGCTAATGCCCTATGGGGGTGGCTACAGCAGTGGAAGAAGACCAATTGGCAGCGCAGGGGTAAACCCATATGGGCTGCTGTATTGTGGCAAGACATCGCTGCCCGGGTAGAAAACATGGCTCTAAAGGTATGCCATGTAGATACTCACATGCCCAAAAGCCTGAAGAACGTTGAAAAAAACAATGAACAGGTAGACAAAGCTGTCAAAATTGAAGTGGCTCAGGTGGACCTGGACTGGGAGCATAAGGGTGAGCTATTTGTAGCTCAATGGGCCCACGAAACATTGGGACATCTAGGGAGAGATGCAACATACAGATAGGCTTGTGATCGTAAGGTTGGACCTGACCATGGAGGCTATTGCAGAAATCACCCATGAATGTGAAACATGCTGCAATCAAGCGAACCACATGAGTAAAGTCTCCCTGGAACAGAGGGCAGTGGCTGGCTTTTCAATATGGTGAGACCTGGCAAATTGACTATATTGGACCACTGCCACGAACATGCAAAGGCAAGCGCTACATACTCGCCATGGTGGAAGCAACTACTAGTTGGCTAGAAACATATCCTATAAACCATGCCACTACCCAAAACACCATCCTGGGCCTTGAAAAGCAAATTGATGGTGACGTGCTACCCCAGAAAGAATTGAGTCAGACAATGGGACTCATTTCCAAAATAACCTCATAAACTCATGGGCCAAGAAACATGACATTGATTGAGTGCATCACAACCCATATGACCCACATACCTTGCCTTTGGAAAGACAGAGATATAATGGACTGTTTAAGACTGTGTTGGGAGCATTGGGCAATGGGGAATAGAAGCACTAGGATATAAATTTAGCAGAAGCCATTTGGCTGGTTAACACCAGAGGGTCTGCTAAGTGTCCTGGTTCTGCCCAAACAAACCCCTACATAATGTGGGAGGAGATAAATTCTCCGTAGTGCACATAGGGAAGTGTCTGGGGAAGGCAGTGTGGGTTGCTCCTCCCCTGGGAAAAGGCAAACCCGTTCATGGGATTGTCTTTGCTCAAGGACCTGGGTGTACTTGGTGGGTAATGCAGAAGGATGGGGAGATCCAGCGTGTGCCTCAAGGAAATTTAACCTTGGGGGAAAATAATCTGTGATGTGAGTTGTATGTTGTAGGAAGTAATGTAGCAGGAACTACCTGAACCAATGAAGAGTTAGTTTCACAAGGAACTTGGTGAGTGCAGTGATGACCCAAACCAAGCCAGTGTTGGTGCCCAACAATTGAACACGCTGCTTCTCCTGTCTTGAGCAACCATCTTGACAGATGGGGCCTGAGTCATAGCCAGTTCTTATGGACATTTGGGGGAATGGCAGAAGCCTATGGAATGGGAGAGTAATATCTGTCTATCTGTTAAGGGACAGGGGATAGTAGTTAATGAGAATGTATAAATCTGCATATTGCGTATAAAGATGGCTTAAGTATTTAGTATAAGTTGTAAATGTTGGTAAGAGAGCATTTCAGTAATGAGAATTAGATACAATGGGATGGTTAGAAGATATATAAATGTATTAAATTATGTGGACCCTGAGCATGACCCAAATGGTATGGAATAAAGGGTAGAGATTGTATTGGGTCTGGCTGGGATGGAGTCAACTTTCCCCATAGCAGCCTTCATAGTGCTGTGCTTTGTGATTGTAGCTAGAAGGGTGTTGATAACAAACATTTTGGCTACTGCTGAGCAGTGCTCCCACAGCATCAAGGCTGTCTCTCCAACCCTGGGACCCCAAAGGCCAATAGGCTGGGGGTGGGCAAGAGGTTGGGAGGGGATATTCCATAGGATGTGACATCATGCTCAGCAATAAAAGCTAAGAGAAAGGAGGAGGAGCAGGGGGCATTTGTTATTAAAGCATTTCTCTTCCTAAGCATCAGCTATGTACACTGAGGTTCTGCTTCCCAGTAAGTGGCTGGACACCAGCCGCTGATGGGAAGTAGAGAATAAATTGTTTTGTTTTCCTTTGCTTCCGTGCATGGCCTTTTCTCTTCTTTATTAAAATGCCTTTATCTTCATCTTATTTTCTCCCCGTCTCGCTGAGGAAGGGGAGTGATAAAGCAGTTTGGTGGGTACCTGGCAGACAGCCAAGGTCAACCCACCACAATGTTGAACAGCATGTGACCCAGTATTGACCCCTGGGGGACCCCACTTGTGACAGGCTGCCAGCCTGAGTAAAAACCACGATCACCACCCCTCTGAGGGTGACCTGTTAGCCAATTTCCTACCCACCTTGCAGACCACGCATCCAATCTGTGTCTTGCCAGTTTGTCCAGAAGGCTGTGGAAAACAGTGTCCAACGCTTTGATGAAGTCCAGGTAAATGACATCCACTGCTCTCCCCATGTTGACAGAATATGTTATTTTGTTGTAGAAAGTGATCAGGTTAGTCTGGTAAGATTTGCCTTTGGCAAATCTGTGTTGGCTTTCCCCAGTCACTCGCTTCATTAGGTTTGTGGTAGTTTCTAGGAGGACTCATTCCATTACTTTCCCAGGGACTGAAGTAAGACTAATAGGTCTGTAGTTTCCTGGGTCCTCCTTTGGACCCTTCTTGTAGATGAGTCCTCTTCCAGTCATCAGGGACATCCCCTGATCTCCACGACTTTTCAAAGATTATAGACAGTGGCCTTGCAACAATGTCAGCCACTTCTCCTAACACCCTGGGGTGGATTCTGTCCACGCCCAGAGATTTATGTGGGTTGAGCCCTTGCAAGACACCACAGACCAGCCCTTCCTCCACTACTGGTGGGTTGACACAAGCGTTGTAGTAGCTACTTGATCTTGTGATCTGGGGTCCAGCTACACCAGTAAAGACAGAGGCAAAGAAGGTATTGAGAACCTCTGTCTTTTCAGCATTATTAGTAACTAGTTTTCCTGCCCTGTTTAGCAATGGGCCTATGTCTTCCCTGTGCTTCTGCTTAAAGCTCACTGTCATGGTTTCAGATGGGATGGGGTTGACTTTCTTCCTAGCAGCTGGTGTAGTG
>NW_009647953.1:25462-37555 GCF_000708025.1 Charadrius vociferus | reverse complement strand
CGCCGCAAAGCACACTGACCGGACCCGGAGTCCGGAAACCGGAGTTTCTAGCAGTAAGTAGCTTTTTAAACTAGTAAATAGGTGTTTTAATAAAATTTTTGCGTCTTAAAAACTAATAGAGATATTCTTGCAGAGTGAGCAGAAATGATGACAGAGTTCTACAGATAATTAAACAGAATGAAAGACACAGAACTGGGATCAAACACTGATACAGTCTTCCTAGAGAGGTGGTCGATGCCCCGTGCCTGTCGGTGTTTAAGAGGCATTTGGACAATGCCCTTAATTACATGCTTTAACTTTTGGTCAGCCTTGAAGTGGTCAGGCAGTTGGACTAGATGATCTTTGTAGGTCCCTTCCGACTGAACTATTCTATTCTATTCTATCCTATTCTATTCTATTCTATTCTATTCTATTCTATTCTATATTTTGTTCAATGTATTACAGTGTGTGGTTTGTGTATACATGCAGTAGAATATGTTATACTTGATGTAAATATATTTAATAAAGTATAATAATAGTTTGCATATGTCAAAAATATTTCCTGTACAGAAAAAAAGGGTCTTTAGGCTGAGAAATATTTATCACAGTTCATTCCACTGGAGCATTTTTGATGTTTTAAGAAATGGTGTTATAAGCAAAGATGATTTCTCAGAAATTACAAGAACAACACAATTAACTGTTTACATTGTGAAATGTTTTTAAAGACATTTTGTTAGCATAGTTTTGGATAAGATTGAATAGCTAGTGAGATGAGATTACCTATACATTTTATTCATGAAAGTTCTTTAAATTGTTGGCAGACAGAGTTTGCATCTTGAAAATCATATCCAATCTGTGATATACCCTGTTTTTAAGAGGATGTATGGAAGTGTAATTTCTAACTACATGCTATGTAGATATTTTCTGTCTGTTATATGCAAATAGAATTTTGAATAGCTGTAGTTAATATTAACTACAAGTTCATTGTTCGGTTCAAATACTGGTTATTTGGGGTCAGAGTACACTTGTCACATGGCCTGTGTACTTCCCTATAACAAGTCACTGACTAAGAATTGAGATGTGTAAAACTTCTTTCATATTTAATAGATAAGCATTGCAAGTTGTTTATGATTTTGCCAGCAGCTTTCAGTTTGAGGATCTGAAATGAGTCTGTTTTGCATTTGCAGGTATGTACAATTTGTCTTAAAACTAGTTGGAAAAATAACTCAGCGCATCTAAAATTGACACCTCTCTTCTAGGCTTTTTCTCCTTCCTGGATACCTATCAATGTAGGTAAGCCATATGCCACTGTATACATGGGTCATTTCATAGGAAAGCCAAATCATTTCAAGTTTACAATGGTTATATTTGCAGTAAAACTCTAGATGACTTAGTCAAGACCTGAGGTCTGACCCATAGGGCATTTTCCAAATGAGCATTTTTAGCAATAAATGCCTTGAATTTTTTATAGGTACACAGGTTTCTTGGTTTCATAGGTTTCTTGGTGTGATAAACATAGGTTTCTTGGTGTGATAAGCAGGTCATTTCTGAAGAGATGATTTAACTTCCTGTATATTCAGATTTCAGAACACTAGTAACTGTTCCGTTGAAAATACATACTTTGTTATAATAACGTTTCTGGAACATTTTGAAACTGCCTGTGTTCACAGCAGTTTGTATCTCAGCTAGGTCAATAATACTGGTACCTCCATTGAAGTTGCATTCCCGTGTTGGATATCTGTGCTTTAACCATGTACTTTTATTTTATTTTAAGCTAACTGTATGTTTGCTTGGCTATTTTTCTATATATGTTATGGAGTAGTCTTTTTCCCCTCAAAATATTTGTTTTAAAATAATTTAAAAAAAATCTGATAGAGATGTGTATTTTTTATTTGGTAAAGTTGTTGTTCTTTCCTGGTGTGTTAAAAGCATTGCCAAAGTTCCAAGAAGTGCCTGCCCTGCTAGGGGGAAGGGAGGAAGAGGGCTTCTGCAAGTGCATCTGGCCTGGTGGGATAAACATGGCTTTCAGAGCAGCTTCAGTAACTACTTTGTACCCCTCCCTCCCTTCAAATGTCAATATTATTTCAAAGAATACCTATCAGGGTACTTCCAACAAAGATTTCTTGAAAATCCCTAGTTCTAGTTAAGGTGTGAAGTTTTCAGAATATGGAGATGCTTTTTTCTCTAGGTTTAGAAAAGCATATCTTTGCTTGACAGCTCTGCTACAGGACTGTGGTCAAATAGTATTTAAACCTTGCTACCTTGCTTTGTGAATGGACTGGGTAATTTTTCCATTGAGAAATATGAAGTGTCAATAAGCAGAATTCCTTAAGAAGTTAAAGGGGTGTATGGTCAAGTTGTCATTTTCCATTGTGAAAGTTGGGAATAGATCAAGCATACATGGCTGGTGGAAAATTGGATGCCAGTTCTTGATGCTGGTTCACTGAAGAAGTTAGAGCATTTCAGCCTCACTTGAATTTCTGGTAGATGCCATTTTCACTAGTCACTGTAGAATCATAGAATATCTCAAGTTGGAAAGGGACCCATAAGGATCATGTAGTCCAACTCCCTGCTCCTTGCAGGACTACCTAACACTAAACCATATGACTAAGAGCGTCATCCAGACACTCCTTGAACTCTGACAGGCTTGCCATGACCACTTCCCTGGGGAGCCTGTTTCAGTGACCAACCACCCTCTCAAGTGAAGAACCTTTTCCTAACATGTAGTCTGAACTTCCCCTGACACAGCTTCATTCCATTTCCTTGTGTCCTATCACTGGTCACCAGAGAGAGCAGATCAGCACGTCCCTCTCCATTGCCCCCCTTGAAGAAGTTGTAGACTGTTATGAGGTCACCCCTCAGCCTTCTCTTCTCCAAGCTGAACAAACCAAGGGACCTCAGCTGCTCAGTCTTGCCCTCTAGGCCTTTCACCATCTTGGTCACCCTTCTCTGGACACACTAATAGTTTGATGTCTTTATATTGAGACGTCCAAAACTGCACGCAGTACTTGAGGTGGGGCCGCAACAGTGCACTGTAGAGTAGGACAATCACCTCCCTTGACCAGCTAGCTATGCTGTGCTTGATGCACCCCAGGACACGGTTGGCCCTTTTGGCTGCCAGGGCATGCTGTTGACTCATATTCAACTTGCCATCAACCCAAACCCCCAGATCTCTTTCCGCAGAGCTGCTCTCCAGCCTCTTGTCCCCCAATTTGTATGTATAACCAGGATTACCTCATCCCAAGCAGAGAATCTGGCACTTGCTCTTGTTAAATTTCATATGGTTGGTGATTACCCAGCTCTCTATTATATCTAGAACTCTCTGTAAGGCCTCTCTACCCACGAGGGAGTTCACTGCTCCTCCTAGTTTAGTATCATCAACAAATTTAATGTACATTTGATTCCTGTATCAAGATCATTTATAAAAACATTAAAGAGCACTGGCCCTAAAATTGAGCCCTGTGGAACCCCACTGGTGACTGGCTGCCAGCCTGATGTAACCCCACTTACTAAAACTGAGCCAAATCTGTCAGCTAATTGTTCACCCAACATATTATGGACTTGTCTAGCTGTATGCTGGACATTTCATCCAGAAGAATACTGTGAGACACAGTATCAAAAGCTTTGCTAAAATAAATAAAAAAAAAATCTACTGGCTTCCCTTGGTCAACTAGATGGGTGACCTTGTCATAAAAGGAAATTAAGCTGGTTAAGCAGGACTTTTCCCCTCATGAATCCATGCTGGCTATGACCAGTGCCTGCATTGTCTCTCAAGTGTTTTTCAGTAACTTCCAGAATAATCTTCTCCATAATTTTACCAGGCACTGAAGTGAGACTGACAGGCCTGTAATTACCAGGGTCTTCCTTCTTACCCTTCTTGAAAATTGGGGCAACATTTGCCAACTTCCAGTCGACTGGGACCTCTCCAGACTCCCAAGACCACTGAAAAATAATGGAGAGAGGTCCCACGATGACATTGGCCAGCTCTTTCAGTACCCTGGGATGAATCCTATCGGGCCCCATAGACTTATGTGTACCCATCTGGAGCAGCAAATCTCAAACAAGTTCAGGGTTGGCTGGGAGTCTATCATCCCCTCAGTCATGGTGTTCTAACACAGGGCTCCGGGGGTTCCAGGGCCCATCATCAGTGTTAAAGACAGGGGTGAAGAAGGCATTAAAAGTCTCTGCTTTGTCTACATCCCTATTTATGAAGTGACCATCCTCATCAAGTAGCAGACCAATGTTATCTCTGATTCTCCTTTTGCTGTTAAAATATTTTTTAAAAGTCCTTTTTGTTGTCCTTCACATTGCTGGCCAGCTTGAACTCTAATCGAGCTTTGGCTGCGTGAATTTTCTCCTTAAAGTAGTGAACAGCACCTCTGTAGTCTTCCCGTTTCACCTGTCCTTGCTTCCAATGTCCATACACTTTCCTTTTCAGCCTAAGTTCTAGAAGATCCCTGCTCAGCCAAGCTGGCCTTCTGCCCCGCTTGCTTGACTTCCGACACTTTGAAATTGCCTGCTTCTGTGCTTTTAAGAGATGGCTCTTAAAAAGATATAAGCATGTGACTTGTTTGCTAGTGTCTCTCCACTCTGCAGTTCAAGATAGTATCAAGAAAACACTGGTGTGGGTGGCTGTCTGCAAGTGAGATTATGTATCTTCTTTCTGATGTAATGTACTTCTTTCTTTTCAGGTTCACATAACGCTAGGGATCAAAGAAGCATATGTAACACTTGTGCGGTGCTGGGACCAGTCTTCTGAAAGAAGACTCCAAAATAAATTATCTTCAACCTGTTTGTTCTGGGACTGACTTTTCTTTGGAGAAAAGCTCAACAGAGAATTTTTTTTCACACCGGAACCATTATAAATAAATCTACTTCACGAACTTGCTACCTGGAGACACTTTTGCAGAGATTGAATCCTGCTTTTCATCTGCATTTGCACTTCAGACTGTAAACAATGAGTGAGTTCTGGTTGTGTTTCAACTGCTGTATTGCAGAACAACCTCAGCCTGTAAGTATGAGTATTGGAACTGTTCAATTTTTCTTTTTTTTTTGTTTTTTGTTTTAGCTGCTTAAATTAGTGTTGTTGGACTAAGCCCAGTCAGAATTAAGGAATGAACTACCATCTTGGTTTAGCTGTGAAAGAAAAGAGTCTGATCTAGACTGTCATAGTGACATTTTCCTATCCTTAATCTTAAATCTGTCTGAAGTCTTTGAAAGAAGCCTTTATATGTTTGAACTGTGACGTGGTTTAGGCTGGCACTGGGTAAGTCCCAGTCTGGACTCAGTGACGGATGGGAACTGGATTCCGATCTGCATTCAGGATCGGGATCACAGGCAGACGAACAGAGTCCTCCTTGGACTCCGGCCATTGAAGAAAGAGAGAGAGCTGACCCTTTGATCTCTCAGCTTTATACTGAGCATGAGACAGATGGGATGGAATACCCTGTTGGTCAGTTTTGGGTCACCTGTTCTGTCTGCTCCTCCCCGCAGGTGCGACCCCACTACGCTTTTCCGCTTCCGACCCTCCAATGGGACAAGTAACAAAGTTAACTGGCCTTGTTTATTATAGCAATAAGTATAAGCAAGAGCCTCTCTGCGTACCATGCCTTGGCATCAGTTATAAACATAGGTCTGATCACTCTGAGAGAGTGAACACTGCCTGCACAATATGCTGTTAATTTCAGTAGTTAGAAGAGGCCTAGCTAAGAAGCAAAGATACTGAACAAAATTGGTCCTGTTTTACCTCAAACCAGGACAAACTGTAAAGAGGGAGAAAGGATGGGGAAGGGGAGGGTGAGAGTGAGGAGGATCTAAACTGTTGCTCTAACATCTGCCAAAATGCAGGTGGGAATCTGGAAATGTCATGATGTCTGATACTGTTTAAGGCTTATTTTCCTGTGTGGTTGGACAATGGTGAAGGAAGGAAATATTGCTGTTAAGGGTAAAATCCATTCCTCCTCTGCCTTTCTTAACATTCATTTAAATGAAGTCAGAGAGAGGGCAGACGAGAGGAAGAGTGAGAGAGCAAGGAGGCAGACGGGTGAGAGAGTGGGGGCAGGTGGGAGGGAAGGAGCACAAGCTAGGGAGGGTGGGCAAGAGTGAGTGAGCAGAAGTGGGAGGGAGTGAGAGTGGGTGAGCGGGAGAGGGAGCAAAGGGGGGGAGCGTGGGGGAGGGAGAGCATGAGAGAGGGGGAGCGAGACTGTGCAGGTGAGCACGAGTGGGGGAGTGCAAGGGAGCAAGAGAGATCGAGGGAGCGAGTGAGGGCGAAATGTGAGTTCAAACAAGGGGGAGCGGGAGCACAGGTGAGAGCGTGGGTGCATGCGAGTGTGAAGGAGTGAGGGCATGAGAGAGTGAGAGCTATAGAGAGAGCTGAAGCAGAAGTGAGAGCAGGAGAGCAAGTTGGCAGGAGAGCGAGTGAGTGCATGACCAGAGGAGTGCAGGTGAGAGATCAAGGGTGAGCGAGATCAAGGGTGAGCGAGATCAAGAGTGAGCGGGAGAGCGAGTATGTGGTGGGAGAGAGGGAGTGGTTGCACGAGAGCGAGGGAAGGAGCAAGTGCAAGCAAGAGACTGAGAGCGTGGGTGTGAGAGGGAGGGTGGGAGTGAGAGGGTGAGAGCAGGGGCAAAAGAACGACGGCAAACAGGGCGGGTGGGTGAGCAAGTAAGTGAGCGGGAGGGCAAGGGTAAGTGAGAGAGCAAGGGAGAGGGAGGGCATGAGGGTGAGTGAGAGGGTGAGGGTGGGCAAGAGGGCGAGGAAGGGCAAGAAGGCGTGAGCAAACGGGAGGGCAAGGGCAAGCAAGAGAGCGAGGGAGGTTGAGAGGGCAGGCGAGAGGGGGAAGGCAAGCAAGAGGGGGAGGGTGAACGAGAGGGGGGTGAGGGGGCAAGCTGAGATTAGGGGATGAGCAATCACAAGGGGGCAGAGGGGCACGAGGGGGCAGGGGAGGAGGAGGTGAGCAAGGGGATGAGGGGTTAAGCGGGGGCAAGTGGGCAAGGAGGTGAGTGGGAGCAAGGAGGCAGGCGAGGAGCCAAGTGAGTGGGCAAGGAGGCGAGCAATGGGGGCGAGACGAGTGGGGGCGAGGAGCCAAGCGAGAGCAAGGGGTGAGGGGTAAGGAGGTGAGCACGAGGAGGAGATGGACTGTGTGGAGAAGGTGAGCACGAGGAGGTGAGCGCAGACAAGGGAGCAAGGAGATGAGCGCGGGACAGCGAGCATGGGCCAACAAGCGCTAAGTGATGAGCACCAGGAAATGAACGCGAGCATGAGATTTGAGGAGATGAACGCAAGGATACGAGTGTGAGCAAGAGTGTGAGGAGACTAGCGACAGGGAGGGGACAAGCACAATTGAGAGAGGGAAGAGATGAGAGAGAGGAGACGAATGCATGAGGGAGAGGATCAAGACAAGCACAAAGAAGAGCACGAAGATACGAGCACGAGGGAGAGAGGAGACAAATGTGAGGAGATGAGCTGGAACAAGAGAAGGAGAAGATAAGCACGTGCTGGAGAGCAAGGGAGGGGGGAGAGACTATCGAGAATGAGAGTGAGGCAGCTAGAGCAAGCGATCAGGAGGCAGCGGGCAAGAGAGGAAGGAAAAGAGCGTGAGCTAAAGAGGAAGAGAGGGGAAGTGAGATAGCAAGAGTGAGTGAGACAGCAGTTGTGAGGCAGAATGAGTGCAAGACCGTGAGAGCGAGTGAGTGTGAGTGAGCAAGGTAGTGAGAATGAGAGAGACAGTGAGACGGCATGAGTGAGTCAGAGGAAAATAGATATGGAGGGAGACACCGAGTGCCACAGACTGAGCAAGAACTAGAGAGAAAGAGACTGAATGACTGAAAGACAGATGGGGAAAGAGAGAACGAGAGAGGCAGGGAGTGAGACAAAATTCAGAGATGGAGGCAGAGGCAGAGAGACAGCAAAAGAGTGGGAGTGTTAGGGAGACAGAACGAGAGGGAAACAGTGAGCAAAGGCACAAAAGATAGTGAGAGAGAAGGAAAACTCAGAGAGAGCTGGGAAGAGAGACAGAGAAGAATCACAGAATGATAGGGGTTGGAAGGGACCTCTGGAGATCACCTAGTCCAACCCCCCTGCCAGAGCAGGGTCACCTACAGCAGGTTGCACAGGATGGTGTCCAGGCGGGTTTTGAATGTCTCCAGAGTGGGAGACTCCACCACCTCTCTGGGCAGCCTGTTCCAGTGCTCTGCCACCCTCAAAGTAACAAAGTTTTTCCTCATGTTTAGATGGAAGTTCCTATGCTCAAGTTTGTGCCTGTTACCTCTTGTCCTATCACTGGGCACCACTGAAAAAAAGACTGTTCCCATCCCCCTGGCACCCTCCCTTTAAGTATTTATAAGTATTGATAAGATCCCCCCTCAGTCTTCTCTTCTCCAGACTGAAAAGACCCAAGTCCCTCAGCCTCTCCTCATAAGAGAGATGCTCCAGTCCCCTAATCATCTTCGTAGCCCTTTTGCTGGCCCCTCTCCAGCAGTTCCCTGTCCTTGTTGAACCAGCGAGCCCAGAACTGGACACAATACTCCAGATGCGGCCTCACCAGGGCAGAGTAGAGGGGGAGCATGACTTCCCTTGACCTGCTGGCCACACTCTTCTTGGTGCACCCCAGGATGCCAGTGGCCTTCTTGGCCACAAGGGCACATTGCTGGCTCATGGATTAAGATGTTAATTGATATAGTCGTTCAAGCAGAATGCCTGAAGTTTATGTGGTTTACATCAGGCTGCAACACTTAGGTGTTTTCTAAATAGCAAATAGGTACAAACTGTAGCCCCTAGTTTCTCTAATTTGTCAAGTATGTGTTTTGGATAGTGGGTTGTTGGTGTTTTGCATGTGAGGTTTTTGGGGAGGGTGTTGATTCTTTGTTTTGGATTTTCTTTTTGCGAAGGGAAGAATCTGATTATTTTTTGCAAAAACTGATCAACTTCTGGAATATTTTACTTAGATTAATGCTTGCCCAGGATGCTGTTAACTGCTTTGACATCCTCTGAGGAAAGGCACTACAGAATACTGTAAAATACAGAGCTCTTGGACATGGAGCATGTGTAGGTCTTCATGGGGCATGTGCATAAGCATCATGACTTTTTATTGAATGTAATGCAGCTTAAACATTTTGGCAAACACTTATTCTAGCTAGATTTTAAGTTAGATGATGTTAATTATATATGAAAACTATATTATTTTTTAAAATTGACATCAAGTAAATAGCTTAGATATGGAAAAGGTGATTAGAATTAAGAGATGTATTAAAATAGAGAAGGAATTTCTGAAGTGCATAATACTTTTGTGAAATTACTGCAGTGTAAAATCTGCAGTAATGTTTTATAAATATGAGGGCCTCTGATTATCCTTTGAAGACAGTAAAATTGGTCTCTTTGTATGCTGCTTGTATCATGCTTCATTTCACCAAAATGATCTTCTGTGGTATTTAGATAGCTCTCTCACTCTTTCTCTTGCACGCTGTCTCTCTTTGAACTTTACACTGGTTTAAATATTTATTTCTATTTAGTCTGTTTGATGTAAGCCCTTCTGTTCACACTATCTGAACCATATTATTTTAAATAACAGGAAGAGTGATCAAGTACTTGGGATATCTTAAATTACATAATAACTTATTGTTGTGTGTTAACCCTGGTAGGCAGCTAAGCACCGCACAACTCACTCATTCCCCCCAGAGGAACAGGGAAGAGAACTGGAAGGGTAAAAATGCAAAAATTTGTGGGTTGAGATAAAGGCAGTTTAATAGGTAAAGCAACAGCTCCACATGCAGGCAAAGCAAAACAAGGAATTCATTCATTACTTCCCATTGACAGGCAGATGGTTAGCCGTTTCCAGGAAAGAAGGGCTTCATCACATGTGATGATTACTTGGGAAGACAAATGCCATAACCACAAGCATCCTCCCCCTTCCTCCTTTCCCTCAGCTTTTATTGCTGAGCACAACATCATACGGTATGGAATATCCCTTTGGTCAGTTGGGGTCAGCTGTCCTGGCTGTGTCCCGTCCCAACTTCTTGCACACCCCCAGCCTGCTCACTGGTAGAGCAACATGTAAAATAGAGAAGTCCTTGACACTGTGTAAGCGCTGTTCAGCAATAGTTAAAACACTGGTATGTTATCAACACTGTTTTGGTCACAAATCCAAAACATAGCACCATACAAGTTACTATGAAGAAAATTAATTCTATCCCAGCCAAAACCAGTACACTTATGTTCTAGAATCAGTCAGGTCATATTATTTCTCAGTGGAAAATAAAAAAAAAAATTATAAAAGGAGTGAGAAGATTTTGTTTGGTATCCTTGTAATTTTTTATGTAATCAAGATAGATAAAACTTTTCCTTTGAAATTTACTGTGAAATGCAACCTTAAAATCTCTTTTACCGTATAGTATTTTGTTGCTCCATAAAATGTACATCAAATGATTACATTTTACAAGGAAAAGCCTTTTAAAATAAGTAAAACTTCCAGTTGCCGGGGCTACAAACTCAGTCTGCATTCAGAGAGTTCAAGCAGGGTCTCTTTCCCACATTGGCACAGTATGTTTTCTGCTTTTAATCCCTTTGCTTCAGCTCATTGGAATTTAGTAAATAATTTGGTCATAGAATCATAGCATAGTTTAGGTTGGAAGGGACCTTTAAAGGTCATCTAGTCCAACCTCCCCTGCAATGAGCAGGGACATCTTCAACTAGATCAGGTTGCTCAGATCCCCGTCCAGCCAGACCTTGAATGTTTCCACAGATGGGGCATCTGCCACCTCTTTGGGCAACCTGTTCCAGTGTTTCACCACTCTCATAGTAAAAAGTGTCTTCCTTGTATCTAGTCTAAAGCTACCCTCTTGTAGTTTAAAACCATTACCCCTTGTCCTGTTGCAACAGGCTCTACTAAAAAGTTTGTCCCCATCTTTCTTATAAGCCCCCTTTAAGTATTGAAAGGCCACAATAAGGTCTCCCCGGAACCTTCTCTTCTCCAGGCTGAACAACCCCAACTCTCTCAGCCTGTCCTCATAGGAGAGGTGTTCCATCCCTCTGATCATTTTTGTGGCCCTCCTCTGGACCTGCTCCAACAGGTCCATGTCTTTCCTGTGCTGAGGACTCCAGAGCTGTACGCAGTACTCCAGTTGGGGTCTCACGAGAGCGGAGGGGCAGAATCACCTCCCTCGACCTGCTGGCCACACTTCTTTTGATGCAGCCCAGGATACGGTTGGCTTTCTGGGCTGCAAGTGCGCATTGCCGGCTCATGTCCAGCTTTTCATCCATCGGTATCCCCAAGTCCTTGTCCTCAGGGCTGCTCTCAAGAAGGAATAGAAATCAACTTAGACTCTTAGCTATGTTGGCTCTGCAGGCAGTAAAGGGCTGAATATTACTAACAATTTAGTTATTGTGACCAAACTCAGCAGACATTTATATTTGCAATGTTTAAGAAAAGAAATGCTGCAGGAGGCACTAAATGTGGTACAGTTTATGCTGTTACTGTTCCCCAGGTAAACAACCAACCATATCTGTTTTAGATTGTGTTTATGCAAATTTACTTATTTAAATTTCTTAAACAACAGTGTTCTGTAATTATGCAGTCTCAGATATCTCAAAGAAGAGTGGTCTGAAAGTGAAGACTGCAGCAAAACAGAACAGGGAAAGGCAGAAAGGTAGATACTTGAAAGTGTGTTTTTCAAAACTTTTTTCCTTAATGGTTCCAAAGAGGGAATATTGAGAGTCTCAATGATAATATATGTCTTTCAACTTTTAATTTTTTTTTTTAGTTTTGCAGCTGGAAAACAAAACCCCTCTGTCATGTTCTCAGTGGGGAAATTTATATGCTTGCACATCAGCTTTAAAGACAAAGACTAGATTTATTAAATGTACTTAAAGTTTATTTGAATATGTTACAATTAACACTTTAAAACTTAAATGGATATTTAAAATTGTCTAGGATCATGTCACAGTTAGAGACCTAGGGTCATAAAATATTCTAGGTTGGAAGGGACCTTTAAGATCATCGCGTCCAACCATCAACCTAACACTGCCAAAACCACTACTAAACCATGTCTCTAAGCACCATGTCTACCTGTCTTTTAAATACCTCCAGGGATGGTGATTCCACCACTTCCCTGGGCAGCCTG
>NW_009647953.1:24567-25153 GCF_000708025.1 Charadrius vociferus | reverse complement strand
ACAATGGCTTTCTTGTAGTGAGGGGCCCAAACCTGAACACAGTATTCAAGGTGGGGCCTCACCAATGCCGAGTACAGGGGGACAATCACTTCCCTAGTCTTGCTGGTCACACTGTTTCTGATACAGGCCAGGACGCTGTTGGCCTTCTTGGCCACCTGGGCACACTGCTGGCTCATATTCAGTTGGCTGTCAACCAACACCCCCAAGTCCTTTGCCACTGGGCAGCTTTCCAGCCACTCTTCCCCAAGCGTGTAGCACTGCATGGGGATGTTATGACCCAAGTGCAGGACCTGGCACTTGGCCTTTTTGAACCTCATACCATTGGCCTCCGCCCATCGATCCAGCTGCCTGTCCAGATCCCTCTGTAGAGCCATCCTACCCTCAAGCAGGTCGACATTCCTGCCTAACTTGGTGTCGTCTGCAAACTTATTGAGGGTGCATTCAATCCCCTCGTCCAGGTCGTTGATAGAGGTATAAAAGGAACTGGCCTCAATACTGAGCCCTGTGGAACACCACTTGTGACCAGCCACCAACTGGATTTAACTCGATTCACCACCACTCTCTGGGCACGGCCATCCAGCCAGTC
>NW_009647953.1:16978-24087 GCF_000708025.1 Charadrius vociferus | reverse complement strand
ATTAGGGAGTGTTTGCAAGGTTTGAAGGTTGAGGCCTTGGTGTCTGGACATGCTGAGGCCCATGGTGATTAGTGGTGATGGGAAAGAATATGTTTTATAGTTTCAAGTATCTAAGAAATAGATAAGCGGCATACCAGAGACGCCAAGCAGAACATCGAGGGAAGAGGACAAGGTGAGGAAGACTTCTTACTTCATCAGGACGACCACCGACGACCACTAGAGGGAAGACGAGCACGCGCAATAAGAGAGGCTGATGTCGCAATAGGATGAAGTAATCTGTAATGCATATGTATTAGATAATGTAGCAATACTTATTGAATATGTATGAGATTGTGTAGCCAAGACAATATAAAATGCCTATCCGGCGAGGCAGTCTTCGGAGCCAGATTTGGGTGTGTACCCCTGGTTCCCGGTGCCTCGAAATAAAGCACCGCATATAACCTGGATACGTGGTTATGTGTTTGTCTCTGTGCTAACAATGGCACTCAGGATGATCTGTTCCATAACCTTCCCCAGCACCAAGGCTGACAGGCCTGTAGTTCCCCAGATCCTCCTTCTGGCCCTATGTAATAGTTATAATGAAATAACTGACATAGAGAGTTGTCATGATACTTTGTCATGACTACTTAAGATACTTCCCTTGAAAGTCAGCATACTTGATGCATTTTTGTACTTTTATTTAGTTTATCATATAGCATCATACATAAATATAGCACGATGTTTTTATGGCTTTGTTCTCCTCCCTTCCGTGAAGTAACTGAAAACTACAGAAATGTGGAACTTCTTAAGCCAGCAGATTTCCATGCTTCATTCTTATGAATTCCCATAATTTCCCCTAGTGCCATGTACTGGGCCTGTCTGAGATGAAGTTAATTTTCTTTTTTGCTGCCTGTATGGTGCTGTGCTTTGCATTTGTGGCTAAACAGTGTTGATAACACAGCAATGTTTTAGCTATTGCTGAACAGTGCTTGCACAGCATCAAGGCCTTCTCTGTTTCTCACTCTGCCCCTGTAGTGAGTAGGCTGGGGGTGGGCAAGAGGCTGGGAAGGGACACAGCCAGGACAGCTGACCCCAAGTGACCAAAGAGATATTCCATGCCATATAACATCATGCTCAGCATGATGAGTGTGTAATCTTTACAAGGTTGCCATTGCTCAGACACCAGCTGGGCATCGGTCTGCTTGTAGGAAGTGGAGAGTGATTGCCTTTGCATCACTTGGGGTTTTTGTGCTTGTTTTTTTTTCCCCTTCACTGTATTTATCTTGATCCATGAGGTTTTTTTTTCTCTCTTTTGCTCTTCCCACTGTCTTCCCCGTCCCACTTGTGGGGTGAGTGAGCAAGTGGCTGGTGGGTGCTTAGTTGCTGGTCAGGGTCAACCCATCACATGCTATTGTCAGATTTCAGTTTAAACTGTAAATAATGCTCTGTGAAGAACTGTTAATGAAGCAGTAATTGCAGAGAGGTGCACACCTTTTGAAGAAGAAGCAGTGATAACAATGTTGAATGCTTCTCAGTGTTGCACCTTATGTAATGTCTGCTTGTTATATTTTGCAGACCTGCAAAACAGGTTATAGCCTTGTCAAAGAGATGGAAAAGAAGGCAGAAAGACTTTCTGAACATTATGAGCAGTCAAAAGTGCCTCTGAAAACAAATGTGTAATATGTTTTTGATCCTACTTCGAGACTGGTGGTAAATTCTGAATTCTGAAAATATTTTGTCCTTAACAAAACTCGTGTAACTTCTTAGTGCAGCTAATGAAGGAGAAAGGAGCTATTGCTACTGTTCCTGACTAATTTTCAACCATACTGTATTTAGAAGTGTAAAATTCAACAAATAACTTTGTGTTACATGTGGGCTCAGTATCTAAGCAGCCCTAAAATATCTGCTGGACTATCTGTCGCTAAGTTGTCTTGCATGCTTGTCTTGTCATGCATCCCGCACAGCATCCTTCTGGACAAGTTGTTCAACTGTGAAATGAGCAGGTACATGGTGTGCTGGGTCAAGAACTGGCTGAAGGGTAGATCTCAAAGGGTTGTAGTGAATGGGGCTACGTCTGGCTGGCGACCGGTCACCAGTGGTGTTCCTCAGCATTTAATTCTAGGGACAGTTCTGTTCAATATATTTATCAACAATCTGGATGCAGGATTTGAGTGCACCATTAGCAAGTTTACTGATGATACCAAACTGGGAGGTGCTGTTGACTCTCTTGAGGGACAAGAGGCCTTGCAGAGGGATCTAGATAGGTTGGAGCATTGGGCAATGATGTATGGGATGAAATTTAACAAGTCCAAATGCTGTATTCTGCACCTAGGACGGAGTAATGCCAGGCACAAGTATAAATTGGGAGAGGAGTGGCTGGAGAGCAGCCCTGCAGAAAGGGATCTGGCGTTGCTGGTTGACAGCAGGCTCAATATGAATCAGCAGTGTGCCCTGGCAGCCAAGAGGGCAAACCGCATCCTGGGGTGCATCAAACACATCATAACCAGCTGGTCAAAAGAGGTGATTATCCCGCTGTATTCAGCGTTGGTGCAGCCTCACCTTGAGTACTGTTTGCAGTTCTGGGCCCCACAATTTAAGAAGGATGTTAAGGTCCTTGAATGCATCCAGAAGAGGGCAACAAAGCTGGTGAAAGGGCTGGAAGGAATGTCCTATGAGGAGCGGCTAAGGACTCTGGGTTTGTCTAGTTTGGAGAAAAGGAGGCTGAGGGGTGACCTCATTGCTTTCTACAGCTTCCTGAGGAGGGGAAGTGGAGAGGGAGGCGCTGATCTCTTCTCCCTGCTATCCAGCGATAGGACTCGTGGGAATGGCTCAAAGCTGCGCCAGGGGAGGTTTAGACTGGACATTAGGAAGCATTTCTTTACCGAGAGGATGATCAAACACTGGAACAGGATTCCTAGAGAGATGATTGATGCCCCATGCCTGTCAGTGTTTAAGAGGCATTTGGACAATGCTCTTAATAACATGCTTTAACTTTTGGTCAGCCCTGAAGTGGTCAGGCAGTTGGACTAGATGATCGTTGGAATAGATGATCGTTGTAAATCCCTTCCAACTGAACTATTCTATTCTATTCTATTCTATTCCTTGTTGTCTGACACAACACTGTCCAGTTTCAACTGTAGTTGAGCTTTGGCCTTTCGTATTTTCTCCCTGCATATGCAAACCACAGCTCTGTAATATTCCTGTGGAACCTGACCTTCCTCCCAGAGGTCATGTAATTTCTTTTTTCACCTGAATTCCAAGGGGAGTTCCTTGTTCAGCCAAGCTGGTCTTCTGCCCCACTTGCTTGACTTTCAACACAATGGAATTGCCTACTCTTGAGCTTAAAACTCTGGATCTTAAAAACTGAATAGCATTCATGGACCCATAAGGCCTCAAAATCAGATCCCCAGGGGACACTGCTAACTATCTCCCTGAATAGCTTAAAGTTTGCTCTCTTGAAATCCGGGATAGTAACTCCGTTGGCCTTTTTTCTCATTACACCAAAAATTTTAAACTCAAATATTTCGTGATCACTATGGCCAAAACAGCCACTTGCCATCAGAGACAGCCCACCTACCATCACATACCAGGGTATGTGGAATGTGAGAGTATCTGCATCATTATGTTAAGAGTTCAAGGACCTTTTCAGGTCAGAGGTAACAGAATAAGTAACAGGGAAAGGGATAAACAAAATGCCTACAGAGATACAAACATGACAAGCAGGAGATGGAGGAGACAAAAACAAAGAGAAAGCTCTTCAGCCATTAACTGACGGGCCATTAAGAAACTCCATGCACAACTTTGGTGAAGGACAATCTGGACTTTGCAACTGATAAGAAGGGGGAAACAAGAGGAATGTCAATATTATGTATATTTGAGGAGGGTCTGTGGGACTATGTAAAACCTGTTAAGGAATGTTTAGGGCAAGGACCAAAGGAGGGAAAAAAGGGGGGGGGAAATATGGAAGAGGAATATGGAAGAGGAAGGATAAAAGGAACCAGTGGTGTGTAAGCTGCTGCCAGTCAGTACACTTGTCTGACCAAGCCCTGCACCTAATCACTGCATCCTTCAGCCTCTGGAGGCGACTTCTGTCAGGCGTGAGGGAAAGCTATCCATTCAGTAAAGATCACAGAATCACAGAATCACAGAATGGTTAGGGTTGGAAGGGACCTCTGGAGATCATCTAGTCCAACCCCCCTGCCAGAGCAGGGTCACCTACAGCACGTTGCACAGGACAGCGTCCAGGCGGGTTTTGAATGTCTCCAGAGTGGGAGACTCCACCACCTCTCTGGGCAGCCTGTTCCAGTGCTCCACTACCCTCAAAGTAAAGAAGTTCCTTCTCATGTTAAGATGGAACTTCCTATGTTCAAGTTTATGCCCATTACCCCTCGTCCTATCACTGGGTGCCACTGAAAAAAGACTACTCCCATCCCCCTGGCATCCTCCCATTAAGTATTTGTATGTATTAATAAGATCCCCCCTCAATCTTCTTTTCTCTAGACTAAAGAGACCCAAGTCCCTCAGCCTTTCCTCATAAGAAAGGTGTTCCAATCCCCTAATCATCTTCGTTGCCCTTTGCTGGACCCTCTCCAGCAGTTCCCTGTCCTTCTTGAACTGGGGAGCCCAGAACTGGATGCAGTACTCCAGATGCGGCCTCACCAGGGCAGAGTAGAGGGGGAGGATGACCTCCCTCGACCTGCTGGCCACACTCTTCTTGATGCACCCCAGGATGCCATTCGCCTTCTTGGCCGCCAGGGCACATTGCTGGCTCATGGTCATCCTGTTGTCCACCAGGACTCCCAGGTCCCTCTCCACAGAGCTGCTCTCCAGGAGGTCAGCCCCCAACCTGTACTGGTGCATGGGGTTATTCCTCCCCAGGTGCAGTACCCTACACTTACCCTTGTTGAACTTCATAAGGTTTCTTTCTGCCCAACTCTCCAGCCTGGCGAGGTCACGCTGTAAGGCAGCACAGCCTTCTGGCGTGTCAGCCACTCCTCCCAGTTTTGTGTCATCAGCAAACTTGCTGATGGTACACTCTATCCCTTCATCCAGATCATTGATGAATATGTTGAACAAAACTGGGCCCAGTACTGACCCCTGAGGGACACCACTTGTTACTAACCTCCAACTAGACTCTGCGCCACTAACCACAACCCTCTGAGCTCTATCTGTAAGCCAGTTCTCAATCCACCTCACTGTCCATTCATCTAAGCCACACTTCCTAAGCTTTCCTGTGAGGATGATGTGGGAGACAGTGTCGAAAGCCTTGCCAAAGTCAAGGTAGACAACATCCACTGCCCTCCCCTCATCCACCCATCTAGTTACTTTGTCATAGAAGGCTATCAGATTAGTCAGACATGACTTCCCCTTGGTGAATCCATGTTGACTACTTCTGATAATCTTCTTTTCATCCAGGTGCTTTGAGATGACTCCCAGAACAAGCTGCTCCATCATCTTCCCAGGGATGGAGGTGAGGCTGACCGGCCTGTAGTTTCCCGGGTCATCCTTCCTGCCCTTTTTGAAGACTGGAGTGACATTGGCTATCCTCCAGTCCTCAGGCACCTCACCTGTCCTCCAGGACCTTTCAAAGATAATGGAGAGAGGCCCAGCAATGACTTCCGCCAGCTCCCTCAGCACCCGAGGGTGCATCCCATCAGGCCCCATGGATTTATGTATATCCAATTTATCTAACTGATCTTTAACGTGTTCCTTGTTAACCAAGGGATAGTCTTGTTTCCCCCAGACTTTCTCTGTTACCTGCAAAGTCGGGGTCTCACAAGGACTGGCCCGAACAGTGAAGACAGAAGCAAAGAAGGCATTTAGCAACTCCGCCTTCTCTGCATCATCCGTCACCACAGCACCTGTCTCATTCAACAACGGGCCCACATTTTCCCTAGTTTTCCTTTTGTCTCCTACATACTTAAAGAAACCCTTCCTGTTGGCCTTGACATCCCTTGCCAGGTTCAATTCCATGTTGTCTGCCATCCAAGCAAGCGGACCACCACGGAGAGAGGTATCCAGTACCTGAGGGAATTAGCCATGCAGGAGATGGTTTATTATGGCATGGACAACGCGCAGTTACCCACAGATCCTGATGAAGTCCAATGCACACAGCCCATGTGGCAGAATTTGGTACAGAGCACACCATTGTCATAAGCCAGCTCACTGGCAGTGATGGAATGGAAAGGCGAAGAGGGACCAACAGTGGATGAAGTGGCTCTGGCAATACGAAGATTGACTCCGGCAATACGAAGAAAGTCTCTCTTCCTCCCTCATCTTGGCTGTGGAGAAACTGTCCTGGAAGGTCCAGCAAGACAATATGTCCTACTCCCCACCTGTACAGGCCAGCATCTCAGCTTTTAGGAGTAAGCGTTCCTGTACTCAAGAGAGAGGATATAGAGGGCACACACCATGAGGCACCCTGTGGTTTTACCTGCTTGACCATGGAGAGGACATGAAGAAGTGGGCTGGACAACCTACCTTGACCCTAGCTGCACAGGCAAGGAATAACAATCACAAAAGGGGATCCTTCCAGGAAAAGGGCTGAGATATACAAAAAGATTTCAGTTGCCATCCAGGCGAGCAAATTGTCACCTGGCTGCTCCAAACCTCGGATAATGGGGCCAGTAGCCTGGAATTAGAGGGTTGGGAAGCCAAGCAGCTGGGATCTCTGTCTAGGGAAGAGAGTATTGACAAGGCGATTGGTAAAATAATACAAACCCTCAACCTCTGGAGGCAACTTGTTAGCTGTGAAGGAAAGGTATCTCTTCAAAGAAGATATATGTCACCCAGGCAAGTGGACCACCATGGAGAGAGGTATCTAGTACCTGAGGGAATTAGCTTTGCGGGAGCTGATTATCATGACCTGGATGACCCACAGTCAACCACAGATCCAGATGAAGTCCAATGTATCTGACCCATATGGTGGAAGTTTCTACAGAGTGCACCATCATCGTATGCCAGCCCATTGGCAACAACGAGCTGGGGAAATGAAGAGACAGCAAAGGTGGATACAATGGCTGGCTGTGGGAGAATTTTTAGAGATCAGTGGTCACCCTGTGAGCACCCCAAGCACTGAGAACTTGTTGACGACAGTGTAAGCTTCAAGGAATGTCGAAGGTCAAATTGTG
>NW_009647953.1:12542-12884 GCF_000708025.1 Charadrius vociferus | reverse complement strand
AAAATTGACTCGGCAATCCTCATGGCTGGACAGTATGTTCCGATCTTGGGGGTTGTCGGGGTGGTTGCTCGATTTGGCCAAGCAAGGCTTAACCATATTGCTTATAGTTATAGTGTTGCTTGCTGTTATACCATGCTTATTAACATGCTTAAGGAGAATGTTGGAAAAGTCTATGGGAAGAATGTTCGCAGGAGCTTGGGTTGCTCAAAAACAAAAAGGGGGATTTGTGGGAGAATTTTTAGAGATCAGGGGTCACCCTGTGAGCACCCCAAGCACTGAGAACTTGTTGACGACAGTGTAAGCTTCAAGGAATGTCGAAGGTCAAATTGTGCTTTGAGAACG
>NW_009647953.1:11673-12495 GCF_000708025.1 Charadrius vociferus | reverse complement strand
TGCGAGTGAACAGCTGGGGCTAGCCAATCATATAGTAGAGATGCTTGCTTGAACTATGCATGTAACCAATTGTTGCTTGAGTGTTGCGTGGCGCGGGAGAAAATTGTCTATATTAGCTGAGCTATCTGTGCAATAAAGTGGCATTTACCCTGATCATATTGGTCGTGGTGTATCTGTCCATGCTTCCGCGCCAACAGCTGGCCAACTCCAGCAATATGAAAAAAGTCTTTCTACTTCCATATAGGCCTGCATCTAGGCTGTGGAAAGACTGGTCCGGAAGGTACAGCAACTCAAAGAGGATAGGTCCTACTCCCCATCTGTACGTACCAGTATCTCAGCTATTAGGAGAGTTTTTCTGCTCAAGAGAGATGATATAAAGGGTACACACCACAAGGCACCCTGTGGTTTTACCTCCCTGACCATAGAGAGGACATGAGGAAGTGAGATAGAAAACCTACCTCGATCCTACAGGCACGGGTACATGAACTGCAAGAAAAAAACCCAACCCATGAATGGGGGCTCTTCCTGAAAAAATGCTGATCCAGTTTCCAGCAGGTAGTTCCCCACACAAAGCAGAAGGGTTTCTGATCTTTTTGGAGGAACTCCCGATTTGTATTTCTAAGAAGTGAAAAACAAGGATGGGATACAAAACCACATGAACCACACAAACCCATTCATCGATGCTATATGCTACAGCCAGAACTAGAGGGGCCCTGCCTCCAGCCAGGTGGAAGAAAGGGACAGCAAGGTTTATTGGACTGTGCGGATACGATGGCCTGGCACATCTGAGCCACAAGAGTATAAGGCTCTAGTGGACACTGG
>NW_009647953.1:6942-11157 GCF_000708025.1 Charadrius vociferus | reverse complement strand
GAAGAAATTGAACAGTTATCCACCTTGCCTGGTCTCTCGGAGGACCCCTCTGTGGTAGGGTTGTTAAGGGTCAAAGAACAACAGGTGCCGATTGCTACCACAACGGTGCATCGACGGCAATATCGCACTAACCGAGACTCTGTGATTCCTATCCATAAGTTGATTCGTCAATTAGAGACTCAAGGAGTGATCAGCAAGACTCGTTCACCCTTTAATAGTCCCATATGGGCAGTGCGAAAATCTAATGGAGAGTGGAGACTAACAGTGGATTATCGTGGCCTGAATGAAGTCACGCCGCCACTGAGTGCTGCCATGCTGGACATGCTAGAACTTCAATACAAACTGGAGTCAACATTAGCCAAGTGGTATGCCACAACTGATATCGCTAATGCGTTTTTCTCAATCCCTTTGGCAGCAGAGTGCAGGCCACAGTTTGCTTTCACTTGGAGGGGCATCCAGTACACTGTAATTGCCTGCCCCAGGGGTGGAAACACAGCCCTACTATTTGCTATGGACTGATCCAGACTGCACCGGAACAGGGTGAAGCTCCGGAACATCTGCAATACATTGATGACATCATCGTGTGGGGCAACACAGCAGAAGAAGTTTTTGAGAAAGGAATAAAATAGTTCAAATCGTTCTGAAAGCCAGTTTTGTCATAAAGTAAAGTTAAGCGGCCTTACACAGGACATCCAGTTTTTGGGAATAAAATGTCAAGATAGATGCCGTCAGATCCCAATGGATGTGATCAACAAAATAGTGGCTATGGCCCCACCAACTAGCAAGAAGGAGACGCAAGCTTTCTTAGGCGTTTTGTGTTTTTGTAGGATGCGTATTCCAAATTATAGTCTGATTGTAAGTCACTATCAAGTGACTCCAAAAAAGAATCATTTTAAATGGGGCCCTGAGCAACAACTAGCCTTTGAACAAATTAAACAGGAAGCAGCTCACGCAGTAGCCCTTGGCCCAGTCCGGGCAGGACAAGATGTTAAAAACGTGCTCTACACCGCAGCCAGGAAGAGTGACCCTACCTGGAGCCTCTGGCAGAAAGCACCAGGGGACACTCGAGGTCGACCCCTAGGGTTTCAGAGTTGGGACACAGAGGATCCGAGGCCTGCTACAGTCCAATTGAAAAAGAGTTATTGGCAGCATACAAGGGGGTTCAAGCTGCTTCAGAAGTGATTGGTACTGAACCACAGCTCCTCTTGGCACCTTGACTGCTGGTGTTGAGCTGGATGTTCAAAGAGAGGGTCCCCTCTACACATCGTGCAACTGATGCTATGTGGAGTAAGTGGGTCACACTGATCGCTCAGCGGGCTTGAATGGGAAACCCCAGTTGCCCAGGAATTCTGGAAGTGATCACGGACTGGCCAGAAGGCAAAGATTTGGGAATGTCACCAGAGGAGGAGGTGATGCATGTGGAAGAGGCCCCACTGTATATTAAACTACCAGAACTGAGAAGAAATATGTCCTGTTCACTGATGGGTCCTGCTGTATTGTAGGAAAGCATCGAAAGTGGAAGGCTGTTGTGTGGAGTCCTACACTGAAGGACAAGGTGAGTCGAGCCAGTTTGCAGAGGTAAAAGCCATCCAGCTGGCCTTAGATATTGCTGAACAAGAAAAGTGGCCAGTACTTTACCTCTATACTGATTCATGGATGGTGGCAAATGCTTTGGGGGGGTGGTTACAGCAATGAAAGCAGAGCAACTGGCAGCAAAGAGGCAAATCCATCTGGGCTGCTGAACTGTGGCAAGATATTGCTGCCTGGCTAGAGAACCTAGTTGTAAAAGTATGTCATGTAGATGCCCACGTACCCATGAGTTGGACCACTGAAGAGCATCAAAACAACCAGCAGGTGGATCAGGCTGCTAAGATTGAAGTGGCTTAGGTGGATTTGGACTGGCAACATAAGGGTGAATTATTCATAGCTCAGTGGGCCCATGACGCCTCAGGCCATCAAGGAAGAGATGCGACATACAGATGGGCTCGTGACTGATGGGTGGACTTGACCATGGACACTATCGCACAGGTTGTTCATGAATGTGAAACATGCTGCAATTAAGCAAGCCAAGCTGGTATGGAAGATGATGGCTGAAATATAAATATGGGGAGGCCTGGCAAATTGATTATATCACACTCCCACAAACCCGCCAAGGCAAGCGCCATGTGCTTACAACGGTGGAAGCAACCACTGGATGGCTAGAAACATACCCTGTACTCTCTTGGGCCTTGAAAAGCAAGTCTCATGGTGACATGGCACCCCAGAAAGAATTAAGACAGACAACAAGACTCATTTCCGAAACAACCTCATAGACACCTGGGCCAAAGAGCATGGCATTGAGTGGCTATATCGTATCCCCTATCATGCACCAGCCTCCGGGAAGATTGAACGATTGTCCTGGTTCCGGCAGGGATGGGGTTAATCTCCCCAGGAGCCGGCAGGGGGCAGGTATTCCATACCACGTGATCCATGCCCGAGCTATAAGAGGAGCTAGCCAGGGTGAGGAGAGGAGTCGCCACTCGGGGGTGGGCTGCGTCGGTGCGGGTCCGGTCGGTGCCCTTCGCGGCGGTACTGTAATCGCGTTTTTGTCTTTTCCTTTTGCTGTTCTGTTAAATTGCACTCTTTTAACCCACGAGTTTGGCCCTGTCATTTTCTTTTTCCACGACTGTGGGAGTTGTGCGAGCGGCTGCGTGGTTCTTTGTTGCTGGCTGAGGCCAAACCACGACAACAATACAATGGACTGTTAAAGACTACACTGAGAGCAATGGGTGGTGGGACCTTCAATCATTGGTATACACATTTAGCGAATGCTACCTGGTTAGTTAACATGAGGGGATCTACCAATCGAGCTGGCACTGCTCAGCCGGAACTTTTATGTACTGTAGAAGGGGATAAAGTCCCTGTAGTGCACATGAAGAATATGTGTCGTGGTTTGGCCCCAGCCGGGAACAAAGAACCACACGGCCACTCTCGCAACTCCCACAGCCGTGGGCAGAATCAGAAGGAATAAGGCAGAAACTCGTGGGTTGAGATAAAAGCAGTTTAACAGAACAGCAAAAGCAAGAGAAAAAACAATAACAATAACACCAGTAAAGGAATATACGAACGCTATTACAATGCTGCGCAGGCAGCCGCCTCCCAGCCGAGACTTCCTGCCCCCTCCCCCGGCTAGCTCCCCCCTGCAAACCTGGGCATGGGTCACATGGCATGGAATACCTGTATCCCCTGCTGGCTCCTTGGGAAAATTAACCCCATCCCTGCCAGAACCAGGACAATATGTTAGGGAAGACAGTCTGGGTTAGTCCTGCCACAGGCAAAGGCAAACCCATCTGTGGTATTGCTTTTGATTAAGGACCTGGATGCACTTGGTGGGTGATGCGAGAAGATGGGGAGGTCCAATGTGTACCTCATGGAGATTCAATTTTGGGGAGAATAGACAATAAATCAAATTGTATGATGTTAATTGGTATATGCTATATCAATGGTACTACAGTAAGAATCACCCAAACTAATCACAAATGAACTTTGATGAAACACAGAAAAGTGCAGTGGTGATGGGACCAGAACTGGCTTCAGCCATTGGTGCCCAGAAACTTCCTCAATTGACATTTTCAACCCATGGACTGTGGCCGCACCAGTTACATCAGCCATGAGCTCCGAATACAGCCTGCTATAGTCCAGCGCTACACACCATCTCTCCTGCCCTGAGAGACTGTTAGATGGAGTCCAAAGTCATGGATTAAATGAATTCAATGGCCATTTTAGAGGCATGGCCTATAGACAAAGGGAATGAAATCTATATGTGTATATATATATGTGTGTATATATATGTCTCAAAGACAGGGAAAAGTGGTGGTGATTAATTACAAAGTCTTAGATCTGGGCATGATGTAGATGGTTGTCGTGGTTTAGGCCGAATCGGCTACTGGGGACATGGGGGACCCCAGATGGGACCGAAAGATGCTCCCCTCTACCCCTCTTCAAAGAGAGAGGCAGAGGAGGGACAGATAGACTTATGAGTTTAGGAGGAACTAAACTACTTTACTTTAATGAAATATTAATAATAAAATAAAAGGAAATAATGAAATATATACAAAACCGTATCAAGATTCCAGGATGACAATCACAACACCGGCTGGCACTGGGGCAGTCCCAGGCTGGACTCAGTGATGGATGGGAACTGGATTCTGGATCTGCATTCAGGATCAGGATCAG
>NW_009647953.1:0-6411 GCF_000708025.1 Charadrius vociferus | reverse complement strand
GGGGGGGCAGGAATAGCTGCTCGGGAACGGGCTGGGCATTTCGGGTTCTAATCGGTGAGCAGTTGTGCATTAATAATTTGTGTATATTCCTTTATTGGGTTTTTTTGCTCTTCCTTTGGTGTTCTGTTAAACTGTCTTTATCCCAACCCATGAGTTTTGTCTTTTTCTTCCAATTCTCCTCCCATCCCAGCCGGGGAGGAAGGGGTGAGTGAGCGACCACGTGGTTCTTTTTGTTGCTGGCTGGGGCTAAACCACAACACCGACCTAAGAGGATGTGATATTGTATAAGATGATGACAACTTAGCCACTGCTTAGTAATGAAACAGCAAACAAGTCAAACCAGTAAAAAGCAAGAAGATCCCAGACCCTAATATTACTATTGGCCTGAACTATCAGGTGAGGGGTGGGGAACTTAGGTTGTAAGGGTATAATTTCCCAGGTATTTCTTTGTTCAGGATCCTTCTTCGGAGGCACCCAGCTCAAGCTGTAGCACTATTAATAAAAAATACTTTCATAAAGGAATCTATCTTTTGGCTTATTGATTCAGTGGAAACCTAGAGTCAAACCCTGATAACAGGGTTATCACCATTAGCCACCTTAAGGTGGCTGGCATGTGTAATTTCCATAACAGTTTGGCACCCCAGATGGGACTCTTAGGCAACCAACATTGGACATCGGACTCTCTTGCCTCCAAATGTCCAATTGCTGGCATCGGGTGAGTTCACCTGGGAACTTTGGAGACAGGAGGTGCCAACCGATGAGTGTTAAAATTCCACTACTAAATTCTAAGCATTGGTGCATGCTAAAATTCCACTACCATATTCTAAGTATTCTAAGTCCAAGTGGGTTTGAGTCCCACTTCGGAAGCACACTAGGATAGGTATGTGTGACCTGATCAGCGTAAGGCACACAAATTTGGCATACAGATATGGGGAACATACCTGGCATAGAGAAGGGGATGCCCTTAACTGAGACACTAGAAAATTGGAGTAAAATAGATGGCACTGCAGATCTATCAAAAAAACCCGAGCAATAGCATTGTGTAAGGAAGACTGGCCAGCACTTAGAGGAGCAGGTGTATGGCCCTGCGAAGGATCCTTCGAATTAAAGAAATTGGCTACTTTCCAGAAAATTTTTGAAGATGAAAAACCTCAGCAAATGTATTATTGGTATGTAATGGGATAATTAGGCATATGACCACCATAAAGAGGATAGTCGAAAATGAGTATGAAAACCTCGAGGAAGAACTTTAGCTGCAGCAACTGAAGATGCAGGTTGATGTGCATCATTATTTTCCAATATTTGTTTGGGATATAATCCATCTTGGGCTGATGTTAACCTATTATTGAGAGTTGTTCTGTCCAGATAAGATAATTGAAAAGAATGTGGAATTAACCCTACAGGCAGGGAGAAATCGGACTGCCTGGCCTCGGGTTGATTCTAATTGGGATTATAATAATCAAACAGATAGAGATAATTGCCAAACTGTGGTTAGAAATCTGATAAGTGCAATTGGAATTTGTGAGGAGATAAGAGTAAATTGAACTAAAGTACAGAAATGTAGACAGACGCCAGGGGAACACCCCCGTGACTACTGGGGAAGATTGCAACAGGCTTTGTTGATGTACAGGGGAATGACTCTCCAGAATTTTAATAATGAAAGTGTGTTTGTGGACTAAGCCACCTCTGACATCTGCAACTATTTTAAGGATCGCATGCCAGAGTGGCAAGGAGAAAAATTGAAAGATATGATATTACCTGGAGGTACGATACTTGTACAATATGTAGATGATTTGTTATTTACCAGCAAGACATAAAAGATTGCTTAAAAGATACTATTTGTCTATGTACTGCTTTAGCAAAAAAAGGTCATGGTACATCTCTTCCTAAGCTTCAGCTGTGTCAACAGAAAGCAGAATACAGCTCGTTCTGGGTGTCATCTCCAAGCATCTGGAGGAAAAGAAGGTTATCAGAAGTAGTCAACATGGATTCACCAAGGGGAAGTCATGTCTGACTAATCTGATAGCATTCTATGATGGAATGACTGGATGGGTGGATGAGGGGAAGGCAGTGGATGTTGTCTACCTTGACTTCAACAAGGCTTTTGACACCGTCTCCCACATCGTCCTCACAGGCAAGCTTAGGAAGTGTGGGTTAGATGAATGGACAGTGGGGTGGATTGAACAATGGCTGGCAGATAGAGCTCAGAGGGTTGTGGTTAGTGGTACAGATTCTAGTTGGAGGTCAGTAACGAGTGGTGTCCCTCAGGGGTCAGTACTGGGTCCAGTCCTGTTCAATATATTCATCAATGACCTGGATGAGGGGATAGAGTGTACCCTCACCAAGTTTGCTGATGACACAAAACTGGGAGGAGTGGCTGACACACCGGAAGGCTGTGCCGCCATACAGCACTGGAGAGCAGCTCTGTGGAAAGGGACCTGGGAGTCCTGGTGGACAACAGGATGACCATGAGCCAGCAATGTGCCCTGGTGGCCAAGAAGGCAAATGGCATCCTGGGGTGCATCAAGAAGAGTATGGCCAGCAGGTCGAGGGAGGTCATCCTCTACTCTGCCCCGGTGAGGCCGCATCTGGAGTATTGTGTCCAGTTCTGGGCTCCCTGGTTCAAGAAGGACAGGGAATGGCTGGAGAGGGTCCAGAAAAGGGCCACAAAGATGATTAGGGGATTGGAGCATCTCTCTTATGAGGAAAGGCTGAGGGACTAGGGTCTTTTTAGTCTAGAGAAAAGAAGACTGAGGGGGGATCTTATCAATGCTTATAAATACTTAAAGGGAGGGTGCCAGGGGGATGGGAACAGTCTTTTTTTCAGTGGTGCCCAGTGATAGGACAAGAGGTAACAGGTACAAACTGGAGCATAGGAACTTCCATCTAAACATGAGGGACTTCTTTCCTGTGAGGGTGGCAGAGCACTGGAAAAGGCTGCCCAGAGAGGTTGTGGAGTCTCCCACTCTGGAGACATTCAAAACCCGCCTGGACACCATCCTGTGCAACCTGCTGTAGTGACCCTGCTCTGGCAGGGGGGTTGGACTAGATGATCTCGAGACGTCCCTTCCAACCCTGGCCATTCTGTGGTTAACAGAAGGACAAAGATTAATAGACCCAGAACAGGTCCAGACTATTGTAGAAATACCTTGACCAGTATCAAAGAAACAACTGTGAGGATTTTTAGGCACAGTAGGATACTGCAGACCTTGGATACCGAGGCTAGGGGAGTTAAGTAAGCCATTGATAGAAGCTACCAAGGCAGTGGAATTGGAGCCTGTATGGTGGGGTCCAGAGAGAGAAGAGGCTTTCCAAGCTATAAAAGGAGCTTTAACTTCCACTCCGGTACTGGGATTGCCAGGTTACTCCAAGTCCTTTGAACTATTTGTGCATGAGAACAAAGGAGTAGCTAGCAGAGTCCTTACTCAAAAGCTAGATCCACATCGCTTCCCTGTGGCTTTTTACTCAACTCAGATGGATCCTGTACCAGCAGGGAATAATTTTTTCATTAAAGTGATAGCAGCAACAGTGTCTATCATAAAAAGGAGCAGACCATTAGTTCTGAGTCACCTAACAACCGTGTATGTCCTGCATGAAGGAAAACTGATTCTTAAGCAACATGCTACACAGGCGTCATCCCCACAAAGAGCACATCATTATGAATTAACAATTTTAAATGTGGATAATATTACATTAAAAAGATGTAATGTTTTGAATCCAGCAACTTTACTGCCTGTTCCCTCCGATGGTGAGCCATATCATGATTGTGTTGAGGTAGTGCTTCACTCCAGCTGCCTATGGGAAGATCTGTGAGATCAACCTCTAGAGAACTTGGATCAAACCCTTTTCACTGGTGGATCTTCGTACTACGTGAATGGAAGATGACACATGGGCTATGCAGTGGTGAGAAAATTAGAGATACTTAAAGAAGAACCTCTACAACCCTCGGTGAGTGCCCAAGGGACTGAATTAACTGATTAACGAAAACAGCCTGGTGGAGACATAATCAGTGGGTAACTATTTATACTGATTCTAAATACACTTTTGAAGTGTGTCATGCAACAGTTCTATGTAAAGAACGAGAGTTCCTTACCTTGGCAGAAAAGAATATTTCTAATGGAACTGAAATCTGAATGCTGTTGGAAGCTGTTAAGCTTCCAAGGGAAATTGCTGTGGTACACTGTCCAGCTCATACCAAAAGCACCAATAAAATTAAAAGAAACAGTAAAATTACTCGTAGTCAGATAGGTTTGAAATGGCCTGAAGTTTTAGGAATAGTATTCTAGGATATTGTGATATTGAAAATACCCCTCGCCAACCTCTAAGGTTATCATCAACAGGAATACTGTTTGGCAGACACTTAGCTGTACCGGGGACCTTTGTGCCCACAAGGACCAGCCTCTTAGATGGAGATGAACGAGTTACAAAATTTGTACTAGGTATTTCCCCCGTGCCGTAAGATGAGCTGACAGGGAAGAAGACCAGCCTGGCTAAACCGAGAGCTTTGGCTACAACTCAGGAAGAAAAGGAAAGTTTATGGCCTATAGAAGAAGGAGCAGGCTGCCCAGGGAAGCGGTTGAGTCATCATCCCTGTATTTAAAAGACGTGTAGACCTGGTGCTTAGGGACATGGTTTAGTGGTGGACTTGGCAGTCTTAGGATAATGGTTGGACTCAATGATCTTAAATTATCAATTTTGGACTGTCAATACTGAGACACCTATGAACTTCTGTAGGTCTTGACTGAATTATGAGCAACTAAAGATTGTTGTAAAGGTTGTACTAAAAGTGGAATAAGTGGTATACTTTTTTTCCTTTTAAAAACTCAGCCATTGGCAGGATATAACTTCTGTGAAACATAATCTTTAAGTCTGTTGGGTTGATCTCTATCATCTACAAAAAATGATGCTTTCCTTCCTACTAGTTAAAATCATCTGGTATATTTTTAGCTATTATTTGCAAAGAAGACACCAAAGTACATAATTAAGGATTTTGTAATTATATTATTCTTTTAAAATTTGGTATTTGCCTTTAACGCTCATTGACCTTCACAAACAACTATGATGCCAATATCTGACTTAAGCACCATCTCCTGTTGAGCACTGTGATATCCTAAGCCAGCAGGAGAGAAAGATAATAACTGTACCACTGAGTTAAGAGCATTCTGAATGGACAAGGAGTAAATTTTGAAGTGAGAATCCATCTCCAATCCTTAGCTAAAAAAAAAAAACACCAGGAAAAAATAATAAAGGAACTTGAATGTGAAGAAGTTAAAGTGAGTTGAAGTTGACTGGTGAAACTTCTGAAGAAATATACATTTACTGGATTTATGTATGTGTATCTCTGTGTGTGTGTGTACATGCATGCAAATGACTATTTCACTGTATATACACCACATGAATGTGACTTGTGAATATCTGCCTCCAAATGCCCTTCTTTAATGTAGTCTACTGTAACTCAAGCAAAGACATTTACATGAGTAAATTGTGGAAAGCTCACGTAACTCCATGATTAAACCTGATTAATTATGCTTAATTTTCTGTAATCTGTTAAAAGCTCAGCCCCCAAATTAGAAATGTTTTCTATATCCCTATTATAAAACATAGACACAGCGCCTCAGCTAAATTAATTTTTTAAGCAGCCTCAGGTAAAAAAATAGATTTAAAATGCTGCCACAGAGAAATTTAAAACTGAAATGCAAAACAGAAAAGTGATGATCAGCAGCCTGTGAAACAGCTTCTGATTCTTTTTCCAATTTGCCACTTTTTTTCCCATAATTTTCTATATTCTTTGTTTTCAACATAAAATCCAACTGAGAGTGTTAGTACTATTTAGCAAAAGTTCCTGTGGTGCAAATGCAAGAGTAATCATGTAGTTTTTAACAATGCTGTAAACGTGGGAATGTAGTTTTTACTGTACTTCCCCAATTAAGAGGGGTGTGCTACCAGTATGTAAACACATAAAATTAGAATCACATTTATTTTTTTAAATATTGAAATATGTAAATAACTATGTTATGTTTTTAAAGTTTTAAATATAAAATAATATTGGTAAAAAAAAATCAGAACAGAAGAATAAAATAGAAATTAAAACCAGTGTGTACACATACATTATTTACTTAATATCTGATGTGTCTAATATGGAGATTATTTCTTGCCATTTACAGAGTCTAACAAAACAAACCTTAAATCCATTCAAGAATCTGCATTTAGTCTACTCTCAAATATGGTCTTTGTTATGAAAAGTGTGAGAGTTTGGCTACAAGAAACTCTTCGTTCAGTGTGTAGGTGAAAAAAGCACATAAGTGTAGCTGCAGAAGTTAGATCTGTCACGCCCCACTCAGAAAAGAGGGGGGAAGTAACTGAGATTCACAAATCCCCAGCAGCGCGGACTAAGGTGAGACAACTCTCAAG
>NW_009647952.1:844616-846928 GCF_000708025.1 Charadrius vociferus | reverse complement strand
TCTTGACAACAGAGAACAGGAAGCCAGTGATTTGTAGCTCAGGGACTTTTGAACAGAGGTTTGGATCTCCTCATTAAATCATGACAGACTGTCTACATGGAGTCTGAGCTCCGGCAAAGATGTAGTGGGTTGGGGAGAAGCCAGGCAGCACACTGGAAATGCTGAAACTATGATGGGGTTGTAGCAGTATCTAGTCCTTAATCCTAGGGTTGCAGGGAAAAGTTAAGGAGAAATGCTGACTTTAGGATAATCATTATCTCTCCATCTCATTCTGGCTAAATCTGTAAAACCCTGCTAGGAGCCTGTCCTGGTTCCGGCAGGGATGGGATTAATCTCCCCAGGAGCTGGCAGGGGGCAGGTATTCCATACCACGTGACCCATGCCTGAGCTATAAGAGGAGCTAGCCGGGGTGAGGAGAGCCGTCGCCACGCGGGGGTGGGCTGCGGCGGTGCGGGTCCGGCCGGTGCGCTTCACGGCGGTACTGTTGAGGGTCAAAGAATAACAGGTGCCAATTGCTACCACAACAGTGCATCGACGGCAGTATCGCACTAACCGAGATTCTGTGATTCCTATCCATAAGTTGATTTGTCAATTAGAGACTCAAGGAGTAATCAGCAAGACTCGTTCACCCTTTAATAGTCCCATATGGCCAGTGCGAAAATCTAATGGAGAATGGAGACTAACAGTGGATTATCGTGGCCTGAATGAAGTCACGCCACCACTGAGCGCTGCTGTGCCGGACATGCTCGAGCTTCAATATGAATTGGAGTCGAAGGCAGCCAAGTGGTATGCAACAATTGATATCGCCAATGCATTCTTCTCAATCCCTTTGGCAGCAGAGTGCAGGCCACAGTTTGCTTTCACTTGGAGGGGCGTCCAATACACCTGGAATCGACTGCCCCAGGGGTGGAAACACAGCCCCACCATTTGCCATGGACTGATCCAGACCACACTGGAACAGGGTGAAGCTCCGGAACATCTGCAGTATATCGACGACATCATTGTATGGGGTGACACAGCAGAAGAAGTTTTTGAGAAAGGCAATAAAATTGTTCAAATCCTTCTGAAAGCTGGCTTTACCATAAAACGAAGTAAGGTCAAGGGACCTGCACAGGAGATCCAATTTTTAGGAATAAAAGGGCAAGATGGACGGCGTCAGATCCCAATGGATGTGATCAACAAAATAGCAGCTATGTCTCCACCGACCAGTAAAAAGGAAACACAAGCTTTCTTAGGTGTTGTGGGTTTTTGGAGGATGCATATTCCAGATTACAGTCTGATTGTGAGCCCTCTCTATCAAAAGAATGGAGCTAGCCGGGGCAGGAGAGCAGTCGCCACTTGGGGGGTGGGCTGCGGCGGTGCGGGTCCGGTTAATGCACTTCGCGGCGGTACTGTAATCGCGTTTTCATCTTTTCTTTTGCTGTTCTGTTAAATTACATTCTTTTAACCCACAAGTTTTGCCCTGACGATTTCTTTTTCCACGACTGTGGGAGTTGTGCGAGCGGCTGTGTGGTTCTTTGTTGCTGGCTGAGGCCAAACCACGACAGAGCCTTTTGCAAACACAAGTTCATGTTTCACCCAGTCTGGACACACTACTGAGACATGATGGGAGGGCAAGCAGGGGATACATGGTGGCAATAGGCTCATCTTGGAACAATATTTAAAGAAATGTCTTTAAGGTTTTGAGATGAGAGTGAAGACATGGAAATGCCATGTAACACAGACTGGATTGCTTTTCTTTCTGAGACACTTTTTTTTTTTTTTCTAAGCCGAGAGCTTGAAAATCTTGCAGAGATATTGAAAAATCACCTAGCATTAGGACAGGGCTTTGGATGACAAGAAGAATGATACTGGCTCTGAATTTGTCCATTATAAGATTGATGACGCATGCAGTGAGAGCTTTAGTGGTCATACTGTTATTCCAGTCATCTTGTCCTCAAAGCCTGCAGAGTGAATGTGGTGGCCAAGACTTTTGTAATGAAATCCTGGAAAAATATTAGCATTTTCTGAACCCAAGAGTAAACAAGAAGCTCCCTCCTTGTGCTGGACATAGGATTCTCCCCTCTCATCTCAACCCTCTCTCCTTGTTTCTTGGAATATTCTTATCCCCCAAAAGGAGGCACAGAGGCTCTCTGATGGTTCACAATATGTGATTTGTGTTCAAGCAAAATGGACATAAGTCAAAAGGGAAAAAAAGCAGACAACCCTAACTTAATCATGAGTCTGCCTAAAACACTTGGCTCTGTTTCTTCACATGGTAGGTCTCGCATGCTTACCAGGGAAGTGCTGGCCGTGAAAGAACCACCAGGAGC
>NW_009647952.1:840310-844586 GCF_000708025.1 Charadrius vociferus | reverse complement strand
GTTCAGCAGCCCCTGTTATCCCAAGTAGTGGCAGCTCCACAACTGTGTGCCTCACAGGGTGCCTTGCACAGTGGCTCCCAAACCTGTCTCCTGGAACTTCCAGAATTGTGTCCTTCTTCCCTTTACAGTCATGTGAAAGGTTGGAAAGTGCAAGGATGGAGGAACAGGAACCATAAATGAGTTCACCAGTCGCACCCAGTACCTCAGATAGCCTGTTTCCACTGTCTTGTCCTGTTCTTGTATGAGACAGGAGCTTGTTTAAAGTGAAAGGTATGCTTGTATCCCCAGACTTGCTTGCAGATGACCTGATTTCCAAAGGCCCTTGGAAGACAGAACTTTATTTTCCTGTTTCCTCTCCCATAAGGTTCTGCTGCACTTCTCTGTTTAGCACATGTGGATGTTTATCTATGAGTAAAGTTTCCTCTCTAGGCAGATGATGGGGAAGGGCACAGATCATGCCAGTGGGTACATGTCCCTTTCACTACAGAGGAACAGTGTCCAGCATGAGATTTAGCACTAGTAAATATTGTACATCACTGCCTCTGCACTCTCCTTTTCCCAGGTGTCCTTCAAAGGTCTCACTGCCTGCGGGGGATTCTGAATTACTCTCCCAGAACACTGAGGTTTCGTGTGTGTGCCCTTCACTCCATGAGCTCTTTGACTTCCATAGTCTCATTGCTAATGGTACTTTGGCATCATCTTTCCTCTAATACTTCACCTCTCTCCATTGATTTTCCTTTCTGGTCTCCATTCTGGTCTTCCCTTCACTGTCCCCTATTCTTCTTCTAATGTCCTCTGACATCTGTAGCTGGATGTCACACACCATGAAAGAAGACAGCAACCATAAGACCTTCTTATGTGATCCTTTTATTATTAAAGACTTACAGGAAGGAATAAAAGACAAAATGGCAACCAGGAGAAGAAAAGATTGCCTCCAAGCAGAGTGTGAGAGTGCGGAAAGCCTTGATGGGTCTGAGCCTCCTTTCAGACACCCCATTGCTCCTGAGGAACATAAGAGAATCTCTCTCAGGGTGGAAGTTTTCCTTAGGAGAGCAATGCTTCGCAAGCCTTTCCTTCAGATACGATGTTGGTCTCTCGGTGCATCCATCTTCATCTTTCCTTGCTGTCTTCTTCTGAATAGAGCAAGAAAGCTAAGGTTCTGTTTCTGAACAGGCTGTAGATCCTTTTCAACTCCTGGATGAGGCATGCTTTTTTAGGTTTGTCTGAGCTTTTAGCAACTTCTCATTTTACTTAGGGATCAGGAAGGAGACTAGGAGGTACCATCATTGTGTAAATGTTGGTATAGACATCATTTCTGCTGACACACCACTGCTCGCTCTCCCCTTTCCCCTATCCCAAGCTATTTTCAAGGACGAGTGGGCTCTAGCATTTCTAAAAATACCACTGTGATAGCAGCAGAGGAGTATGTTTTCTGGGTACATTGACACTCACAGGAAATGACAAGGTTTTTTTGTTGCTGTTTTTTTGAAACTTGATTAGAATCATGGTGTACCTCTCTAACAGAGACTGGAACAAGCCCCATGTTTATGTTTATTGTGTAATTCATAGTGGCATACAATACACCTAAATCCCCAGACATGTAACTGTGGCTCAGCTCGCTCTGTAAAGGTCTGTCCTCTTTTGAACACTTTTGCAATCACATCGTTACCTCTCCCTGAAGCCTGGCTTCCTGTTCTCTGTTGTCAAGATTCAGTCTTAAAAATACACAATCGGGAAATAAAGATCAGTGGTAGCTTTGGAGCTATCAAGGTCCGTGCAGCAAGAAACACAGCGTTCAGCTCACTCCAGCCCTGGAAGCCAGGAAAAACTTGCATATTCTTGAAGATTATCAGAGCAAAGGAGCCTCTCGGTTGTGTGTGCATGAAGACCATGGCATGGACAGGCCAGGCTGGGGCCAGAGGGTGATTCTGCTGCATGCGTGGCAATGATTTATGAACCTATGCCCACAGCTCTCACTGGCCTTAGCACCTTGTGGGACTGGGACCCTGAGAGAACAGAAGCCTTAGTTCTGGCTCAGACACCAATGGATTAATGTTGGAAAGTGCTGTGCATATGCAGTGGCATCCAAGCCTAGATATGAGTATGGATTTGCTCTAAATCCTGTTCCTGTTCCATGCATGCTCCTGTTTTAAGCAAACTTGTAATGGCTCCTCTAACTTTCAGGCTTAGCACAGTAATCATCCAGCTGCTGACCCTACCTTGCCCTGATGCCAGGACACCATGGCTTCACTGCGGCTTTTCCACATAGCAGCCTCCTGCCTGGAGGGAAAGGCAACTCCATCGCTGTGTCCTGATCAACTCTGACCCGGTGTCTAAAGAGGCATCAAAGCAAGAGCTGAGTCTGGGGAACAGAATAGCTCTCTCGTGTCTGTATGGGAGGAGAGGAGCATCTGTTTCCTTCAATCATGGCCAAATAGGAACCGAAAAAGGTCTCTTCCCTGGTTGGAGATTGAAGGACAGGGTTAATTGTCAGGAGCGAATAGTGTCAAGAATAATAATAATGCAACTTGTCTCCTATATCACTTTATGTATTTACAAGCACCCATGGGCTCTTCATCCTGTGAGGCTGTTGCAGAAAACCTCTGAGATGCTTTTGCAAGGGACCTGCAGAAACCTTGAGGAGGGGATTTCAGCAGAAGATGGGAGCACGTAGCAAGTTCAGGAGAGTATGTGGTCCCACAAGGCAGATCATATATTTGCTCTTTATTGCTGACTTGTTGCTTTTCCATTCCTTCCATGTTCCCTCTCCACATCCACCAGCCTGTTATTAATAAGGAAGTGAAAAACTGGTACTTGAGTGATAAGTATTTCAAAGATCATGAGTTATGTGCCAAAAATTCAGGAGATCGGGTTTAAAATAATTGGATTCTAAAAAATCAATATGTTTTATGTTTCTGTGATTTGGTCTGTGGTATCTGATTCTGTAGTAACTGCACAGTTTGAAGCTTCTCTCCCTGGAACTTAAAAGGCATCTTTCCCTTCGTGAAAATATAGTTTTTCCCCTGAATCCAGTGTCTAAGGCTAGAACAGAGAAAAAAAATATATACCAAGCATTATAAAACTAGTAAGCATAGTGATTTGGTGACACTAGACTGGAGATCAGTGTATGTATACGCACTGGTAGGGTAGCAGTCAGGGTAGTAGTCAGCCGTGCCCTCAATCCAAAGCAAACACAAAAGGATCTTTTGTAGCATCAGAATTTGGTTGGAATACAATTAAAATATCTGTTAATTCTTGATTGAACTGATTTGGCCGTGTTAGGTTTATGGTTGGATGTGATAATCTTAAAGGTCGTTTCCTACCTAAATGATTCTACGATTTTATGATTCTATATACAAATACCTAGCAGGTTTCAATGTGTTTGCAAAGTCCAAACAGAAGACCTCTGGCTCCCTTTGTTCTAGGTCCAACATAAAATGCAATTGTCGTGGTTTGGCCCCAGCCGGGAACAAAGAACCACGCGGCCGCTCACGCAACTCCCACAGCTGTGGGCAAAATCAGAAGGAATAAGGCAGAAACTCGTGGGTTGAGATAAAAGCAGTTTAAGAACAGCAAAAAAGCAAGAGGAAACAATAACAGTAACACTGGTAAAGGAATATACCCCCCCAGCCCCAAACCTGCATAGAATACCTGTATCCCCTGCTGGCTCCTTGGGAAAATTAACCCCGTCCCTGCCAGAAACAGGGTGGAACCATCATCCACCCCTTATTCCATACCATCTACACCATGCCCAGATCTTACAGTTCCCAATGAATTACCACCACTTTCCCCTGTCTATATATATATCTATAATTCCCATAGTCTATGGACCATCCCTCTAAAACGTCCACTACTGTGGGCTCCCTCTGTGAGAACAGTTTCTCAGGGCATGTGAGATGGTGTATGGTGCTGGACTGGTGCGTGCTGTATTCGGAGCTCGTGGTTGGTATACCTGGTGCAGCCCACGCCTGTGGTCTGCAGGTTGAAGATGTCAGTCTCAAGGAAGTTGCTGGGCACCAGCTGCTGAGGTCAGTCCTTGTTGCATCATCACTGCACTTTACTCAGTCTCATCAAAGTCCATCTGTCGTTGGTTTGGGTGATTTTTATTGAAGTACCATTGATAGCAATCATGGTAATGATGACATACAATGGCAAGGTTATTTAGCACTTAAAAAATCATAAAATTTATTCATTGGCTATTCTCACCCAAAATCAGATCCCCATGAGGTACGCATCGGACATCTCCATCCTCCCGCATCACCCACCAAGTGCACCC
>NW_009647952.1:834294-839812 GCF_000708025.1 Charadrius vociferus | reverse complement strand
CTGTGGGAGTGTGATATAATCAATCTGCCAGGCCTCCCCATATTTATATTTTAGCCATCGTCCTCCATACCAAAGAGGCTTTAACCGCTTGGCTTGCTTAATTGCAGCACACGTTTCACATTCGTGGATAACCTGTGCGATAGTGTCCATGGTCAAGTCCACGCCTCAGTCACGAGCCCATCTGTATGTCGCATCTCTTCCTTGATGGCCTGAGGCATCATGGGCTCACCGAGCTATGAATAATTCGCCCTTATGCTGCCAGTTCAAATCTACCTGAGTCACTTCAATCTTAGCAGCCTGATCTACCTGCTGGTTGTTTTGATGTTCCTCAGTGGCCTGATTCTTGGGTACGTGGGCATCTAGATGTGTACTTTCACAACCAGATTCTCTATCCAGGCAGCAATATCTTGCCACAGTTCATCAGCCAGCTGCTCTGCTTCCACTGCTGTAACCACCCCCACAGAGCATTTGCCACCATCCATGAATCAGTATAGAGGTAAAGTACTGGCCATTTCTCTCTTTTCGATACTTTCCCACAATACGGCAGGACCCATCAGCGAACAGGGCATATATCTTCTCATTTTCTGGCAGTTTATTATATGGTGGGACCTCTTCTGCATGCGTCACCTCCTCCTCTGGTGATATTCTGAAATCTTTGCCTTCTGACCAGTCCATGATCACTTCCAGTTTTCCTGGGCGATTGGGGTTTCCCATTCGAGTTTGCTGTGTGATCAGTGCAATCCACTTACTCCATGTAGCATCAGTTGCATGATGTGTGGCTGTGACCCTTTCTTTAAACATCCAGCCCAGCACGGGCAGTTGAGGTGCCAAGAGGAGCTGTGCTTCAGCACCAACCACTTCCGAAGCAGCTCAGACCGCCTTGTGTGCTGCCAGTACGTCCTTTTCAGTTGGAGTATAGTGGGCTTCGGATCCTTTGCATCCCCGACTCCAAAACCCCAGGGGTCGACCTCGAGTCTCCCCAGGTGCTTTCTGCCAGAGGCTCCAGGTAGGGCCATTCCCCCCGGCTGCAGTGTAAAGTACATTTTTAACATCTTGTCCCGCCCGGACTGGCCCCAGGGCTACTGCATGAACTATTTCCTGCTGTTCTCATTATATTTGCATGCAGTATAGTGCCTGGATATCTTCAATTTACAATAATATTGTGGATATCAGTAGCACCGTATATATTTGTTGGGCACTAATGACTTGAGTTTAGCTGAAATATGAATAAATATTGTCATTCTGACCCAGATGCATTGGGAGTGTGAAAGACATCTGCAATTGCAGTTAGTAAATGTAAATGTTGACTTAAGTGATAGCTCTGCTTTCAGTATCTGGGCTTGCAAAGGTCTCAACTCGGACTTCTAGCAACACTGAGAGAACTTGCGCTAAGGTTCTTTGTACTTTACACACCCACTCATCTACTTTATTGATAAACAAGCACTACAGACAGATCAAGGAAGAGTATGTGCAGGGCAAGCAGACCCACGTGTTGCATTGTGATGAGAGTATGGTATTAAACTCCAGTGTAGATTGTAAGATGAATCAAAAAGTTTTGACCCTTGGAAAACCAGTGAGAGCAGGGAGGATAGGTGTTACCTTCTATGAGGCCTTCTCTCTATACTTCCTAAGCAGAACACCAAACAGCATCATAATTTCAATAACCACTTTCTTTAAACCTATAGGATGTCCCTTTTTTGGGCTATATTAGTGTATTATAGATCACAGCTAGATGTGTCTGTTCTCAGGCTTTCCTGGCTGGCAGCAAGAAAACTGGTTGTCAGACAGCACCTGAAGGTTTATGAGTCACTTCAGAGCCTGAGGACTATTTTTCCATTAACAAAAACCTTGGGTGGGTGTGAAGAGTGGAGAGGGACCACAGTAGAACTAAGGTGAGGAGGCAAGTCATTCGAAACACCACTGTTGCTGTTGATAAAGAAAAGGAAACACAAGCCCGTGATGGTAAGCAATGGGGTGCAGCCCACAGACATATTAACTACGGAAAGGATGCACCTGTAACAAAATGCCTCCCTGCACTTTTCTGTGCAAAACCCATGCCTGACAGCACATACCTACGATTTCCTTGTGTCTCAACTTTGCTTTGGTTTGCATGTTAAGAGGTACTGCAAGGCGTTGATACCTAGTGCAAAGGACAATCCAAAGCTCAGGATCATAAGAAATCAGTCATTAACAGCCAAGTAGGCAACATGCACTAGTTAGTTTTGTGCAAGATATGGCTAAACAAAATCTTTTGGGATTTTTGTTCTGGGTTTGGTGCTTCTTTTTTATACAGTTAAATCTTGGGGGCTAAATCCGTTTTAATTTAATTACAGTTAAAATGTAATACAGTTAAATCTTTTCTCATGGGGTTCTAAAGAGAATACAGAGTTATCATAGAGCGATGCAATCACCACTGGAAGTGCCAAACTGCCTGGCTGGATCATCTGCAGGAAAAAGCAACAACCTTCACAGCATGTGTTCTCCCAGCTTCTACAAAGCCCCAAAAATGCACAATGATGCCTTCCAGCTCCTATGCTGACAAAACAATTAGGGGTGCAACTCATTTTTAAATGAGCTCATGCACCTAATTATGAGTCAAGCAGACCTGTGTAACCAGTTGCTGATGCCTGCCTCAGAAGCAAAAATGTTGTGAGGGCCACAGCAAAGATTCATATACTGGCAAGGTTTTTCCAAAGCTGAAGATATCTGTGTAGGTTAGAGCATCACCAGCTGACCCAGACTGCGCTATTTGCCACACTCCCCGCGGAATAAAAAGGCACAGAAATTGTTCTGGCCCCAGATCATGGAGTGGGCTCCACTTAAAGCTCATAATAGGCTCTAATGATATCCCCAGACCTCATAGGCTTGCAGTCCTGGCAGCAAACACAGAACCATATACCCCCATGAAAGAAATGAAATACAGTAGCTTGTTGGGAGTACTGTGCTACAAAAAACATTTTCCCCAGGGATGCCACAAGAGAGTGGAAAACAACACAGTGCTGACATAGCTTAGGCAGATGTAATGTGCTGCTCAGTGCAATACATTAAGGTGCTTGAATTCTGCAAGGAGGATGGAAAGGTGGGGAAAGGAAACCAGAGAATCTCAGTTCTGAAGTGCTCTTGAAAATTATAATTATGGCTATGTAATTTGCTTAAATAAATGTCTTAGAAAAATATAGCGGCATCTCAGTCATATAGGTGCTTATATTCCTTTCACAGAAGGTGTCTAGAGGCATTGCAAGAAAGCACAACTTGCAGACCACGTGAAGTGAAGACATCAGAGCAGCATAGTTTTCATGGCCGGCCATCCTTGGTGGGGGTGTGGAGGGCAGCTTGTTTATGCTTTGGAAAGGAGACTTGTCTGACCCCTTTGTCTGTTGCTTCCCCATAAGTTTTGGACTCGCTGCCTACCTTCAGTCACCTTTGCCAGAAGGATGCTTCTGTTGATGTGTGAAATTAAGCAGCAGTTTCTAGAGACAGGTGGTGAGATCCTCCACTGAGAAAAGGGCCACAGTGTGGGCTCAGCCTGTAGCAGACAGCAGAGAAGCCCCTCAAGTCAGGACATTGAAACACCTCAACTGCGGAAGGAGCTTCAGCTGCCACTGATCTTTTTAGGTACAGGTAGTCTACTCCTGAGGCAAGGTTCATGTTCTGCCTGGAGTCTCTGATATCTGATAAATACTGAGCTTGCATTGCAGTCTTCATAAAAGATGAATATGAGCCCGCAGTGTGCCCAGTTGGCCAAGAAGGGCAGCAGCATCCTGGTCTGTATCAGGAACGGTGTGGCCAGCAGGACTGGGGCAGTGATGGTCCCCCTGTACTCAGCACTGGTGAGGCCACAGCTCGAGTACCGTGTTCAGTTTTGGGCCCCTCACTGCAAGACAGACTTTGAGGTGCTGGAGCTTATCTAGAGAAGGGCAACAGAGCTGGTGAGGGGTCTGGAGCACATGTCTGATGAGGAGCAGCTGAGGGAACTGGGGGTGTTCAGCCTGGAGAAAAGGAGGCTGAGGGGAGACCTTCTCGCTCTCTACAGCTCCCTGAAAGGAGGGTGCAGCGAGGGGGGGTCAGTCTATTCTCCCAAGGAACAGACAGTAGGACAAGAGGAAATGGCCTCAAGTTGTGCCAGGGGAGGTTTACGTTGGATATTAGGGAAAATTTCTTCACTGAAAGGGTTGTCAAGCACTGGAACAGGCTGCCCAGGGAAGTGGTGGGATCACCATCCCTGGACGGATTTAAAAGACGGGCAGATGTGGTGATGAGGGACGGGGTTTAGTGGTGGACTTGACAGTGTTAGGTAGGTTTACGGTTGGACTTGATGATCTTAAAGGTCCCTTCCAACCTAAAGGATTCTGTGGTTCTATGGGGATCCTGTGCCGTGGCTGGAGTGATGCACTCCTGTAGAGAGAAGCAGTGATATATTTATTGATATAAAAGAGGGATTTAACAAAGTTTGATAGCAAATGTGACAGTGTTTTAACAAGATTCAATGGCAAGGCACACGTGGTTATTTACTGCATAGAAGACAGGGTCAGACAAAACTGTCAGGAAGACCCTCCTGTTGAGTCAAGGTTCAGAAAGGACCCCCTTGCTTTCTAAACTCCTTCTCAGAGAGGAGTCTAGGTGCAGCTGGATCCAATCCTAGTCCCCGATTTGGTCAACGGTTTATGTCTAAAGGAAATAGACACACAATCAATCCTTTATATCAGTTAGCCAAGATTTCAAAGTTTAGCATGCTATTAGTCCCTTACTGAGGATCTGTTGCAGCTGAATCTCAAGAACTCAACTTTGAGTGGCATCCCTACTCAAGGGGAGATCCTGACGTGCAGCCCACTGCCATGCAGGAGAGCTCAAAGGGCTCTTGGGCTGTTCACTATTTATGGGGGTGAGATAATTGACCTATACTCATATTTTCGTATTGACCACAGTACCAGCATTGCTCAGGTTGGCTATTGTGTTGTTATCTGTCTCCCCAAAACCACCTGTAAGCCCTGGATGCCACTATCGTGACTAGATGCATTAATTATGACCACCACAGGTAGTTATCACTTGAGCAGGTTTATGGGAGACAAAGGCCACTTGGGGGCCTGGTGGAGAGCACACTATCACATCCTGCCATCATCAGAAAGAGAATGAGGCAACCCCACTGATGCACCACAATCCCATGAGGGGAGGAAGCAATCACCTGCCAAAAAGCCAAGCCTAAGACTAAGCAAGAGCCCCACTGCCATGGACTCCCAGCAGCACTCAGAGGCTTTGAACAAGAGGACAATTTCAAATAGAATAGTGGATATTAGTTTTAATCTGCAGTTAGCATATGGTCTCAGCTTTTCTAATTAAAAATCTCTGTCTCTGAGTATGTTTTACTAGACTTGTAGATTGTGGCAGATAATGCAGCTGCCACTTAGAGTACTTATGCTGATAATGATAGTACTCAGAGATGTCAGCTGAATAAACAAAACGGAGTGCATGAATCTCCTCGTGTTCTCAACAGCTAACCCTTTGGCCAGGGCAAGCAGGA
>NW_009647952.1:811934-834222 GCF_000708025.1 Charadrius vociferus | reverse complement strand
CATCACTGTCTTTGACATCTTTGTATTGCTGAAGCCCTGTAACTGCAACACAAAGGTTTTGTCCCAAATAAGACTGCTGTTAGAAAATGAGCAGACAAAAAAAACCTCTTTCTGGCCAAATCTTTTGCCCCAGGGCAACTGGGGCACATGTGACTCCACGATGTGTCCCCAGGTGTGGAGAGTATTAGCTGCCCATGTTAATGTGTAGCTAACCAAATGCTGGTATTCCCAGCACTGGTAGATGGAAGAGAAGAGTCCAGGAGAGGACTCCTGGGGACACTGCCTCTCAGCCTCCATGGAGCAGATACCACAGCCTTACTGACTCCTCAGTGTTAGGAGCCATCTTTAGTCCAAGATTAGTTTTGCAAGAACTGGGGTTTTCACAGTAGTTAATCACCTATCCAGACACACCCTGCAACCTGGGCCCATGTGTCACTCCCTTCCTCACTCCGGACCCACTCACACTACCCTGTGCAGGGATTGGAGGAAACTTCCCTGGCTCTCAGGCAGTTCATGGGCCATCCCTGATCTCACAGACCATCCAGAGGAAAGGGGAGAGGAAATGGCATGGAAAAACAAAGAAAAATGCTTTTGGGCATCACCACTGTGATGGGCCCAAGAAAGAAACCATTGTCTAGTAGCCCTGCACTCTGGACGAAAAAGAGGGAGAGGGGAGAGAAAGGTGATTGATGCCATGGGGAGATAGGGGAGATACACAACCTTTGCCCCATTGCCTGCTATTTCATGTAGGGCATGAAGTTTAGAGCTGGCATCAGTAATCAGCACCTAACCTCCACAACAGGGGACTCCACCTCTATGCCCCCAGCACAGTGCTTAAACTGTCAGCCCTGAAAAAGACTAAAGTACCCACAAGCACACCCCCTGTGCTTCCTCAGACAGCATAGTGGTGCCCTCCTGGGTGCAGTACCACCTCTCAAAGACACAGTCTGGAGCCAAATAATTACAGCAAGCATGCTAGACACAAGAGATAACTAGGGAGAGGGAGAGACCCAAATCAAGATGTAACTACACCAAATAGCCAGAATACATTTGCAGAATATGTAGTAGCATAGTGTATTGTTTGAATAATACTGATAGCATTATTATAGACTAAATCATAATCCATACATATCAGGGGACAAAGTTAACATTAGTGCAAATTCACCTGCTTAATGCTTTATTACAGGTTAAAACGATAAGTTATCCATTTCTCAGCAGCAATCAGTCCTTCTGTCAACCTTGAAATTGTTATAAAGAGAAAGAATTCACTTTTACAGAAAATGTAAATGTTACTGAGTTATTTCATAGTAAAACAGTTACTGAGCCATACTGATAAGTTGATCAGGATGAAAACAAATTGTTTCTGCAGAGATTACTCTTAAAAACAGCAAGGGTGAGGTACAATGCTCGACCCTGCTCCACCTTCTTTGTGTGGCTTGGTTGTGCATGAGAGTTGAAAGCACTAAAGGGTGCCCTGCCAAGGCATACCTCCTGCTTGGGGTCCACCTTTCCCAAACTGCCTTCCTCCATCCTTGTCAACATAGATGCTCTGTGTCAGGGTGATGAGGAAGAACCAGGATCTCCACAGAAAGCCAGTGTGTTGCAAATTCATCTTTCAGTATTTTCAGTGTTTTGTTATCTCTAAAAGCTGCCCCGCAGTGCTGGGCTTCTCTGTGCATGTTGTACACATCTCTCCTGCCAATAACCACACCAGCTCTGTCCTGGGTGCTGGGGAAGTCTCCAACCCAGTGCAGGGAAGCACGAGCAGGCAGTGCAACATTAAGGCAGCACACCCACTGAGCAGCCTTCCATCTCCAGGTGTGCCTTTGCAGGGACCATCTTCCCCTGAGGGCTAACAGGGCACCAATTCCCAGATATTCAAGGCATGGGTTCCTTTGGCATTGTGCCCCCTATCCTGCCCTAAGCCAGCAGACACCATGTCAATAACCACAAATAACAATCATGACAGTGTTTGAATGCAAATCTAGCATCTACCCTCCATTTCTGAGACAACAGTCAAGCTGAGGGCAGGATTGCTTTTAAGGTGAGATCCCATCATTACTAAACTATAACATTTCCATAAGCTGTTTTAAGCCCTTCCAGAGAGATACTCCCAGCTCTGCTGGCAGAGCTGCAGCTGATGATCTCTGAGCCATCCCATTAGTGTTCCCTGGAGCATGCAATCCTGGCACAGCTCCCAGAGGGGCTCCTCCATGGCAAGGCTGCTTTCTGCTTCAGAGAGAACTGGAGCTGACTAATGGAGGACCCACCCAGGGCAACCCGTGCGTCTGGGCTGCAGAAAGCAGCCTGTACACTGACCCAGCTCCTGCTGCAGCTCCAACCCAGGACTTGTGCAACCTCTTCTCCAGAATTTTCATTTGCTCCATTTCATATTGCTATGTGTCATACAAAAACCTGACATTTCTGAATCATTCTAAAATTAAAGAAAAGAAATTCTGGTTTTCCAAAGGGACAGCACAGCCTTCAAGGCACTGCTGAACTCCGCTGTCTGAAGAAAGAGTGATTTAAAACACAGTATTTTCCTTTGATGCTTACTGACTCAGACGTCACAATAATCAGAGCTCTGTGAATGGTTGATGTGCAACCATATGCACTTTTACTTAAAAGCAGAGAAATCAAGGACATTTAACAACACCTGATATGGTCTTTTTAAACTTCAAAAGGGATGAACTATTTATAAAGTACCACTGAGAGGAGTATCTAGCCTGTCTATGTTTATTTGAATAGTTTAACTTAAAAAAAACTGCCTATGTCTTGCCTTATGCACAGATACTATTTATTGCAATTCTATGTGCATGCAGACCTCAAACAAAGTCAGTGGCCATGTCATCTTCCTTTGCAGCCAATTACAGTAAAAGAACATTTTAATTCACTCTACAGAGAATGTGAAAAAAACCCAAACCATCAAAAAACTCATATAACCTGAAGAAAGCAAATTCCACCTACCATTTCCATAGATGGGAAAATTCCCCAAATCTGTGGGGAACATAACTTGGCAAGCCGCTCCTTTGGTGAGTCTGAGCTCAGGTGCCACATAGGTACCCGGGAAGAAAAGAAATTCTCTGAGAACGTGACCCACTTCACCCAAGGGAATGTCCAGGCTAGGAAAATACGGCTCACAATTTCACCAGAGGTCCTCTAACATAAGGTAGCTGCAAGAACAGAGATAGCACCTTTTTACACAATAAAGAGCTCAAATGCGTTTGCTAGAAAACTGTATTTTCCCACCAATCCAGACAAATATCCTAGTCAAAGGAAGAAACTGGGATTGAGATGCTTTGGCAAACAACACTCTCTGTCTGAGGAAGTAAGGTCCCAAAACAGTACTGCACATAACTGCAGCTGCTTCTGGCTACTGCAACTCTCAACATGGACATTGGCTTGCCCAGCTGTGCAGACCTTTAGCAATTCACATTCTGTAATCAACTGGTGCTCTTAAGTTTTCTGTGCAGTTCTTGCACTGTTTTCTTTCCCTGGAAGTGGCCACTGTGTCCTAACTGGAGCTATTCTCTCTGCCTTTTCAGATATTGAATATCTATTCTTCCCTTCCCCTTCCATCTTGCAAGAAAACAGTCTTGCATTGCTGCTGGCTCTTTTCTAGTTCAGCTGAACAGAGCTGAATTAAAAACTAGAATAACAATTCCAAGTCTTACAAAATCTGCAACCTTTCTTTCTATTATTTTTTTTTCCTTGCAGTAGAAAATGGAAGAGACAAAAAAAACCCTCCTGTGCAAATATAGACCTCTAGTAGGTGTGATATCCTAAGCATTAATCTTTGTAACATAGTAGCACAATTACTTTCAAGAGGAAAAGACAATTCTGTTTCAGGAGGTTTATTGGAGAAAGAAGGGAAAAAATGAGGTGAAACCAATTATAACAGTTTATCTCTTTAAAATAAAGTAACAAAGTTTCAGCAATTTTTACAGTAACTAGAAGACAATGATTAATTTTAAAAAACCAAACATGTCAATGAATATAAGAAAACTGTATGAGTTTAAAATAGCATGAAAAGTCATTTTCAAAGGACATCAAAACCAGAGGTATTCAGGATGCTTCACACAGTGTTGGCTATAAGCAAATAAAGGAAACAGACTTCTGTCACAACAGTAAAGCCATATTGTTTCTTTCAATGAGGTCTTCCGGTACTATATTGATAAATGAAAAAATTGTCAAACACAAATGCCAGCTGGGTGCCTGAACTGTACAGCCTTCACAGGGACAGGGCCCCAAATGTTATTTCTGCTATTGAAAGACAGATAGCAATAGCAAGTAACTATCTAACTGTGTCACTATCTGTCACCCTGGAATAAAAATGCAGCATAGAGATGCACAGACATGAGAAGAGAGCAAAGGACTTGAAAATATAATCATAGAAAGATACTATACAGAACTATACCAGGGCTATTAAAACTCACCAAGGTCAACTACTGGTGACTAAACTACTGGTGACTAAATGAATGCAATGTTAGGATCTGAGTAACGTCAGCTTCAGAAGTAAGAAAGAGAGCAAGCAACAGGCATTCAATATATAAAAGTCACCATAAATGGTGAAATAAGATATAAATTTGAAAAAACCCCACTGCATATAAATTGAAAAATAAGTGTTAGCATCATTTAATGCACTAATAATCATATTTGACTAAACTTTAAGGTTTTTTAGACTTGTGATAATTTTTTGTTCTCTGTTCCTTTGGACCATATAAACATCACCAGTTAGGGCAATAAATTGGTGGATAGTTCAGCAACTTGGATGTTGCAAATTGGTGTGCAATTTGAATGGAACAATTTGGTGAAAAATTTGTGCAAATCACACATTTAAAGGTAGTTTAACAGCCTGAATCCATTAAAGACTTCAGCTTCAGTGAGAGCGAGATCCATGCAGCTCCAGGTAGATTTTCACCCAGCTCAGAGACCCTGAATTTCACTGTAAGCAGCAAGGCTCAGTGCAACTTCAGCAAGTATATCTAGTACAGCAGCCATGCTCTTCACTTCACAAGCAGTCTGGCAACAACACTGAAAGTTCCTCCAACAATTCCCTTGGTCTTGGCAGCTAATTACAGCAAATAAGAGGCAGGCTGGACAGCAAAGACTTTCTGCAACTTCACATCCATTACACACAAACATGAGCATTATGCAAAGGATACAGAGTCATGGGATGTGCCCTGTGCACATAAGGTATCACAGCACCATAGAGCAGTCAGTAGACCTGCAGAACAAGGCTTAAAGCCTTGAGTGGTGATTCTTTTCTCCTCTTTCTCAAACATCCGGCACAAGTCAAACAGAACCTGAAAGACCGGGATGTGGAGAATCAGAGCTCTTCCACCCAGAATGTATCACCATTTAGAAACCTGACAGTTCCCTGCAGACATCCAGAGCTAGGAAGTCTAGCAAATGAGGCCCTAGAGAAACAAAGCACTGCAGGCAATTAGAGTAAAGATATTTAATGACTTTTCAATAGAGTAGGAACAGAGGCAACAATAGAATAATGTGATGGAGGAACACAGAATTTTTAGAGTTTGGACCTGTATGTTTGTGGTTCGCAAAGTAAAAAGAAAATGTCTTGTTTCTACATGACAGGCTTACTTGAAAGAAGGGACCTGCACAGAAACCAGAGCAATTTAAACAACCTGAATGAGTTTAACATCAGTGTCCTACACTGTTGACCAGTAGCAGATAATACCAGATGCAGTGCCGTATAACAACAAACAGGGAAAAGCACTGTGACACAGAAGACTCCCATTGTCTGTTCCTGAGGACACCTGAAGGTTGCAGCTGCTACTCTTTTTACATGGAGGACTCCAGAGAATCAGGTTCTCCCAACCCATCCAGACAGCTAAAGCTATCCTTTAAATCTATGTGCATTCCAAACGCACTCAGTGTCTAATATGAGAATACTATAAAGCTTTATTCCACTTCAACTGTGCAGATGTCAGGGGACTTAGAATCTGAGTATGGTAATACCAGACTTCAGAAGGTAACCACTAGCAACATGAAAGGAGAACAAGGTTATACAATATGTCTATCCCAGCATCAACTTCTTCACCAGGACAGAAGGTGTGTGGGGAGGGGAAAAGGGCAGCAGAGACAATCTCAAGGATGACAGAGTTTGTCTGAGATCTCAGTCAGTCCTCGCTTGTAGTAAGGGAACTGGGTATCTATCACGCAGACAGGAAACTAGAAACAATGCTCTACAAGGGACTTGGCAGAGATAACTGATGCCTGTCTGCACCCTGAGATGTCTGATTAAGAGTCAGCTCCGAGCCCAAAGCCTTGCTGCTATATTAGCACCACCGCAAATCTAGGCTACCTGTCTGTGCCTTCCCAAGACGTCTGAATTCAGGCAGGGAGAGCTATCATCTGCTCCCTGTCTAGACAGATTCCAAGTCATCTCATGGCCTGGTCACCTCACATTACATGAGTATGTTCACCCTGGGTGCTCTTTAAAGATTTCTATTCAAGGATAGCTCCAGTTAAGTTGTTTTCTCCCTGTTTATTTTTTTCCTCCACCAGTTCAGAAAGAAGGGAAAGGCTTAGTAACATTTAAGATCATTAAAAAATTAAAAGCAAATATGTACAGGATAGCCAGAAGACTAGAAAACATGAGCTGAGTTGCAAACAGAAAAAAAAAAAAGCAGATCTATAAATATAGGCCATAAACCTTATATTGATTTTCATTTCCTCTTGTGATTCCTCTTATGACTCTAAGGTCACTATTAAATAATATGTCATTATTGGATATTTCATCCACCTTTCTTCGAGATCTAAACCACTTGAAAGGTATTCTCCCACCATCTCTCCTGTACTGCCAACACCTAATGTTATTTCTGCAGATAACCTCTGTAATGTGAGGGTAATAGCTTATCTGTGAATCTTTGAGGAAGATGGAAAAAGGAGGAGGAGAGGACCAGTAACAGATTTAATACAAGTTCACAACTTACACAAAATAGTGAAACAGCCATGGCAGGAGTGCTATACCAACATGATCTCTTAGCACAGCATTTCCTCCCAGCTTAGTTTTGCCACAGCACTTAGTCATAGGCTGTGGCAGGGCTGTCTAAAAGGAATACCTAACAGCTGAGACTACACCCATGTAAGGCCTTCCTCAACACATAATAAGCACTGAGCAGTAGTCTGACATCTTTTATAAAGCTTGACCTCACTTATCAACTCTTAAAGCATAACCCTGGTCACCTGTCTCACTCGTGCATACCTGGGGAGATGGACCACATCATGATGGAATGATCTTTACAAAAGACCTGGGTGTGGGAAGGATGTGACTGCTAGAGCTGATCCTGCCCATCACAGGGACAGTGCCCCAGGCACAGGTGAAAGGCAGCGGTGGCTACCATGCTGGTTGGAGCCAGACCCACACAGTGAGGCTGCAAAGGAGGAAGACCACGACCATAGAGGAGCAGCACCAGCCACTCTGCTTCCAGCCTGGCCATACCAAGAGCATTGCACCATGCTCCCCATGCTGCCACCAGCTTCAGCCAGAGCCTACACGAGACTTCTCCTAAAACGAGCACGTGCACCTCTGCTTCCCACAACCTTTATTCTTCACTATTCAGGTGATTCAAATAAATTTCTTCAAAATACAGCCAGATCCATTATAGAACAATGATTCATACAGCCAGATCCATTATAGAACAAGGATTCTGTTACTGTTAAAAACCCTTGGCTGTTTTTCTTATGTCTACAACTGAGGTCATTGACAATACAGAGGCAGGACAGAATCTATGGTTTGCTATCAGCAAAGTGTGTGTGCAAAGCTGTACACTGGCATCAGTTTCTCTTTCTAAAATTAATGTTTGCCTTTCTCCCCTGTCTACCCAAAGGCACTTACACCTCCCAAGTTTGCAGCTACTACTTGTGCTTTTTGCATCCTAGACAGAAACTCTGGCTTTGGTATTTCCACCCATTAGATCTCACTGGCAGGATTGCCTCAAGAAACAATGAAGGCACAACACTCTGCTGCTGCCACTCATTTCCTCTGCAACTGGGAAGCAGGTGAAGATGTGGTTACACTTTGCTTCCCACCCTGCATCCTGCAAAGCGAACGGTCTGTGTCTCTCTGCAGCCTGGTGCAGCAGGATGGCATGCTGCTCACCAGCAGACCTGCTCAAGCAGCACTGGCCTGAGACTGAACTATCACCCTGCCTGCATAGTGTTGAGTTCCCACCCTGCTCCCTACAGGCTATAGGGTATGTACGGCTCGGTGTTTCACCCTGGTGCTGAGGTGGGGGCCCTTACTCACAGCTCCCCTGTACACAGAGCTGCACAGAGGTGTCAGCACCAGCTCACTGATTCTTCTTAGTTTGCAGGTAAAAAGTGAGCAGTGGATGGGAAGGAGAGGGGGGTTTATAACCAGAGCCGAAAGAGGGATATCACATTTCAGTCAAAAACTGAAGAAGCATTAGTAAAAGCTTAGTGCAGTAATGGACCCAAAATTAATTTGTATATTATTATCATACTGACAATATTAATACTATGCACCATGGGACTCCAACATTTGGTTTAAAAAGAAAACAAAGGGAGAGAGGGCACAAGGCACATAACCAGTTGTGTACCCCAAAGGTAAAGCAGTGCATCCCAGACTTATTCAGGCAGCCATTACAGTTCTTGGGTGGCAAGAGAAAGGAGATCCTTGGATAAAGGAGATCAATGCATTCACCTGGGTGATAAAAGCCTCAAAGTTAAGTAAAGTGGAAGAAAATTTTCAACCAGTGGGGGTTTTTTCCGCTCACACAGTGGGTGAGGAAGCTTTTGAAGTCTGCCAACACACACTATCAGCATAGCAGCTAGAAGACAAATGTATTTTGCTGGACACTTTAAAAATATTTAGGAAACCCTGTAACCCTAAAATGAAAATTGTATTTGAGCAGCACCAATTTCAACCTCATCATGTTGGAACAAATGGGATTGACAAGTACACAGCCAAACTGCGACAGAACGAGCCACAGCAAGAGTCTGAGATTACTGAAAAAGATATGCTTAGACACAAAACTGTGTTTCATGTGACTGACAAAAGGCTGGGAGAGACGTTATTAAGGGAGATGGATTTGTGCTTGCAAAAAAAGCACTAGACATCTGCCAGGTCTTAGAAGCCACACACTGCTAAAACCAGTAATGTCTGGGCAAAGTATTGAAAAGTCTGTATAAACTGTCAGCTGAAGCAGCATGAAAAGTAGCAGATATAGAGCTCAGCCATGAACAAGACATGAAAATCAGCAACAGAGAGAGAGATGAGAGTAGCCTTCGTGTTGCTGAAAATTACTGGACATGGACACCACAGGAGATGTTAAGGCTGGAGGTTTCTCCCCCCAACAGAACTTTGGCAAAAATCACAAGGACCCAATGTCTCTGCAAAGGACATAACTGCCAAAAGTGAAGTTGGGAAGATGTGTCAGACTTCAAAAGCAAGAAGCCTTTTCTGGTGCTGGAGTTGACACTAAGTCATACCTGATTTTGTAAAAAGAGCCAAGGAACTGACCGATGAAAATTGGACCCTAATTAATCCAGCAATTAAAAAACAGAGACATCTTTATCACTAATTCTTGCAGAAAGAGATTGCCCAGAATCAGAAGGAAAAATAGAGCTGCACCATGTACCATCTGCAATCACAGGAAAATGTATAGTGATGAGACTATAGGGGAAAAAAATCAGTGTGTCTTTAATCTGACAGAGTAACTGAAATATTCATGTGGGAACTTTACTGTTTTATGAACCCTGTGCATTGCATGAAGTACCACATGTAACTCTCCCAGCAACTGGGAGACTGGGGAGAGAGGAGACCCAGCTGCTCTGACACTGGATGCCAAGCAAGCCTTTTTTTTCCATTTCTTTAACAATGACTCCTTCCTTCTCTTCTGCTGCTGCTGTTCTCAATGTGCATGGAATTAGCCTCACTTGGGAGCTACTGAGAGTAACGGCTGGTGGTGCAAAACCTCCCTTGAGTGCAGTGCAATGACACCCTTCGCAGTGTTGCTCAGGCACAGCAGAAGGCCAAGCTCTGCCACTCAGGTTGAGGCTAGGCAAGAAGAGAGAATAAAAACCTTGATGAGGAATTAAATCCCAATGCTACCTGTAGGCCCCTTTGCCCCAGCAGAGGAACACAGATGAGTGATGCATGTAAGTCCCAAGGGTCGTAACCCGGACAAGAGATTGACAAAGTCATAGTCCAGTCCTACCAGGCAGCATGGACTCCCTGTCTGTTTACCCTGCCACTTTTGTTTGCCTTCTCATAGCCGCTCACCCCTGCCCCTCTGCCAGGAGTTTTATACACATATATATACATACTACAGCATAAAGGCATTTGAAATTTCTGGGCCAGGCAGTGGTGCATCAGGGCTCAGCCCATTTAAGGCTCCAAGGTCAGGTAGACTTCAGGAACTGGTGCACAGCCCAGAAAATACTGGTAGCACTATGCCTAAGACATCCACCTAAGTTTCTCTTGGGACTGGGGGTGCTAAGCCACAGTCTGGAGTTTGGCTTTGCTTCATCTTGTTAAAATCAATAGCCTTTGCATTAGCAGTTTTCTAGCCCATGGGTGTTGGCTGCAGAGTCACTGTGAGCCTTCAGACAAGAGCTGCTGCATTGATTGCCATGATTCCAATTCCTGAAAGACAGGAGTCTTATCTCATTTTGAACCCAGGTCTATTTACCTAGGTAATGTACACAAATTCATTCTCCAATTCCACCAGGTATCCTGTTATCCTCCCCAGTGTGCCTGCCTCACAGCCCAGACTCTCTTAATCCTCATTCCTTGGCACTGTGGTGCCAATTAACAGCCTGGAATCGCAACAGGCTGTGGAAAAAACATTTCCAGTGGCAGATTACAAAACCTAAGTCTGCAAACAGACAGATGCATGAGCATGAGAATCAGGTGTATTTTTAAAACTGTATCATCTTTAATGAATGGATTTTCTCAGGATTAAAATGTGATCAGGCCTAAACCTTTCTCTGGTAAGTGGTGGGTACTTACTTTCACACATATTTTCTCTCTGCACAGAATTTGTACTTCGAGGAAAACTTATCCATTCTTGTTAATTGTTCCCAATTTGCAACTGATGTTAAAAAAAACAAAACAAATTCTGTTAGATTTGTCTGCCACATCTGTACCATACACAAAAGTGGTCCAGAAAGCTAGAGCCTGAACTATGCCAAATGAATGTTATTTAGATGTATTTAAAGATTTTCTGCATCAGGCTGAGCAAGTACAATTTAGCGTGGAGAGTGCTATGTTTGACAAATCTATTGTACATTGTTATTAAGGAGCAAAATTAAATCTAAACCAGAAACCTTAACACCCCACTTCATATATAGCTACCACAATACTTTCCAAAGAGCTGTTCACAATGAAACTGATATCAGGCAATGAGCTTTCCCAGCCAGCATCCCCACTTCAAGCACATAACATACAGCATCTCTTCTGGAAACTGTCCATTTCATCTGAAAGTTCCAGCTGAGAATGAAGACATGATTTTGGGTAAGATGCTGCCACAAAAGCATGTGAGGATCGTGTGATGCTGCATACCACAAAGAGAGTGATGGTGAGCTACTGGTCTGCTTCCTCAGCCAGAAAGGACAGACACTACAGGGACAGGCTGCCTCCATGAGGTGTTTTCTTGGTCTTCTGCCTCTAGCTAGCTCAGCAGCCCCTTCCTCCTCACAGAGAGCCTTGTCTCTGTAAGCATGATCGTAACACCCTGGATGTCCCTGGGTGAGGGAGGACCACTCTTTGCCACCCATCTGTGGTGTCCGCTGCCCCTGCTTTGCTGACCAGCTGGGGCTCAGCCCTCGCTGAAGCTCTGGATACAGTCTCACAGGTTGTCCTGGTTTGAGGGGAGAGCATCTGTCGTTCCACCCAGTGGCTGGTTTGGCCCAAACCACAACACAGGTCCTTCTGGGGGCTAGCAGCTCTTGGGTGAATCTGGATGTGTAAATCATGGCTGAGATATGCACTCACCAAAAGGTTCATTAAAGCTAAGCAGACTTCTTCAGAAAGGCAGGGTATAAAGGCTCCAGCCTTTCCCTGTCTGTGTTTACTGATGCAAAAAACACAGCATCAATGTGAAAATTGCTCTGCTGCTATAGCTGATCAGTCCCTCAGCTGCCTCTTGTAAAAGAAACATTCTTCACTTCCTATCCACCCTTCTTCGTGGCACTTGAACTGTCAAGAAATTAATTCTCCTCACCTGTCCTATGTCACAGTGTCCCTGTCAGACTGGTATTCACAAGTACCCTATGCATTTTCATCAGCACTGGAAATATGTCTATCCTGCAAGTCTATTCAGCAAAGAGGTAAAAGGTACCACGGTCTCTTTAATATCACCTTGGCTTCCTAAAAACTAAAAGATTTCTATTTCCTCTGCTGCTACAGAAGCACAGACTTATTTTATTAACCATCTATTGACACATATTTAGCAAACATTGATCAATATTTGATGTCTTGAGGAAAATCAATTTTCAAAAGTTTTTAGCCTCTGAACTCATCTCCTGTTTGCTAGTCTGTATAATCAATAGGCATATTTGCTAGGAAACAGGAAAGTATTGACTTGCTAGCAAGTGTATGAAGTAACTCAAGCAATTACTATTACAAACTAGTAATTGTTAAAGAAACCTCTCTGCTGGGAGGCAGCACATGTCAAAGTTTTGTAGGATGAATCTGTAAAGGAAAAAAAATCAAAGATACAGAGTTTGCATCGTATCATATAACTCATTTTACTTCTGTCAGGACACTAATATATTCCTCACACAGAAAGAACACTTCCCAAAATTATACAGTCCGGTTCCCCAGAATTGATGTTAAACACAGAAAAAAAACACAGAGAAAACTAGAACCAAGAAAACTGCAGATATATTTCAGAGAAGTTGCTACATCAAAAATTAATGAATAAAAGTGTTCCTTTGAGGCTTTACCCTGCTTCCACACTAAGAAGAATTTAAGCCTATATATAAGTGCATCTCCTGGGAAGTTTTACAATAACTGTAAATCCTCTTCAGTAAACCTAATGGGTTGACTGCCATGAAATTGCTGCAAACTCCAGAGACACTGTGCTGCTTGGCAATGTATCTAGAACATCCCTCACATAAAGATAAGACTAAAGAAACAGGCTTGCACCAGGTTTGCTCCTGACTTTCTTTCTCCTTCCCTCCAGTTGTAGGGAACACAGACCTCCATACAGAGTAGCCTCTCACCCATGATCTGTGAGGTAGTGGATTGCAAATGTGCCACCACTTTATCCTGACATCATTGCAGCACTCCAGCATCCAGCCTTACTCCTTTCTTTTCTTTGGGGCTCAGCAGAAAACAGGGGCCTGGTTTACCTCGTAACACCTGCTTGGACACAGAGTGCCCAGTGCTCTAGGGGCATGTATCAGACATCACTGCAAGAGCTTGCACAAACATGAGCTCAAAACAGGGATCCACCTATCTGATAGGAAGAGCTGTGGCTCTGGCAGCACGAGGCTAAGACATTCCCACCACCACAGACCACTGGAAGGCGCCATGGAGTCGGCAGAAGATGATGCTTGTGTCACAGTGCCCAGTTTGCCATCCTGCACATTAAACTGCCCATGAGGGGCAAAACCAAGATCCTGCAACTGGCGTGGGGAAGGCAATAACAAAGGACAGCTGACAGCTATCAGAGCAGTGATATCTGAAAACACTACAGGGGTTTGCTGTGTCATTATGTTTCTCAGCCCATAAGCGGACATGTGCAAAATATATACCATGCCATGTGCTTACGAGCAGGGCAAAAATGAAGGTTGGTGAAGCAACAAAACTTGTTGGCAGGCTTGGGGCTGGATGCTGAACGACAGAAAATTTGGAGACTGAGGCAGGATTTACACTCAGGTCCATGGGTGCTCCTTGTTTGTCTCATGAATTAACATTTTGCTTGACTTCCTGGCAGTAGAACAGAGCTCACTTATGCAGACTTGTGTAGCCCTGAACTCAGCTCTGTAGCCAATAGCACAGCCTGCAAGGGAGGCATAAACTGAACCAGGCTGAAGCGAAGGCCCTGGGGGACAAACATTTTGTTTCTCTCCCACTCTGAGACAAATCTGCCGTCCTATGAACAAGAGTTAAATCAAAGGCTGTCATGCATTACTCTTTCACCCGATACCTGCCTTTGTCCGTTCCATATATGCTCCTTCCAAATTAGCAAAGATTCATTAGCTTGTTGAGCTGGACACAGTGGCTGCCCCCTCGTACCTGGGAATTCCGGAGTCCTGCCCCACGCTCAGGCCAAGCTGACTGCAGACAGCTTGTTGTTTTTATTGCCTTGCTGCCATGCAGCACCCCACCAGGGAAGGAAAAGCACTGGAGAGTGTTGAGTAACTCAGTCAGCAAAAATTGGTAGTAGATTTGTAATAAGTTATTTAACCTTCTTTTTTAAATTATTTGCCCAACTGCTGGAGCTGAAGGAATCATTTGATTGTGTAAATCTCTGACTATGTTTTTACTGTGTAACTACTTCAAACACTTATGCATCATAAATGCATACAGACATACATGTGTACATGCAAATACACATATATACAAATTGTTTCCAGCTGTTTTCCCATTCAGTTTCTAAACTCTGGTCTAAAGAGTTCCCATTATTACCCTTTTTTTGACTCTTATAATTTTTTGTTTCTTCTTGTCTTAATATCAGTTTTCAAATGAACAGAAGGGTTGCTGCCAGCAAATGAAGCCAACACTGATTAGACCAGTCTCTTGTTCAGGCAGTTACCAGCAGGATAACACCAAATCCACCTAGGAGAAGCAAGCAAAAAAATTGTTTATCTCACAAGTCTGATCCTTGCCTTCAAACCTCCATCTGCAGTAACCATCAGGACAGGTATTGTGCAATTCCTTCCAGAGATCCAGGAAGGAAATGGTTATTTTCCTTCTGAAGAACTTTACTGGCAAATTGAGCCTCTCCATACTCCTCCTTGCAACTGCTGCAGCTGTAGACACATGGAGTGATGGGGGACGGGTGGACAGAGGCAGCCCTCAGCAGGTCATTCCTCTGCTGCGGCAGCTGTGCACCAGATCCCACTTCCACTTGGGTCAAGGGCACCCAGGCCCCCTCTGCACCTATAGCTGAGGTTGCCTGTGGTGCTGGGCACCCCTCATTCATGTCCTGACATTCCGGTTGTTAAACAAAGCCTAGCATGAGGCAGCTGAGCCCAATATCAGCCCTCAGCTAGGTCTGTGTTCAGGGGTGCTGGAGGTAGAGATCAGTTTCTTTAGTTGCCTGTTACACTGAGCTCCCCAGCATCCTCAGAGATGTGGGAAATCCCTGTGCCTCTCCCGCCAATGGAACCCCAGAGAAATTTGCAGTGGATTGCTTTGTTAGGCCCCTGTTGGTGTACAGCTGCCAGCTGACACATGGAAGACACATATGAATCGAAAAATCAGCTCCTCTCCTGACTCACATGGAGGAAAGATGCCATAGTGACAGTCAGTCACAGATATGAGAAACTGAAAATTGAATAAAAAAAAAAAAAGAAAGAAAAATACACCCCAGCACTGCAGGGTGATATTCTAATGATATGAAATGGATGTGTTAAAAATAGAATATGCCCACTTAAAATGAATATTTTCTAAAGAAATAAATCTTCTTTGTAGAAGATGAAAGGCTGCATAGGGTAACACATGGGAAGGCAAATAAATGAGGAATGGTTCCAGTGAAGATAACCACTCCAGTGTGAAGAGCATTTCCAGTTCCCTGCACTGCAGTTGTACAACTCCTTAGTACAGAGCATGTGTATTAAGCACATTTTAATTTCTTTGCCAGGCCTTGTACTTTCTAGGGAGACCAAGTCTTTGAAGCCAGACTGTGACAGGCAGCACCTGTTCACCCAGACTCAGTACCACACTGAGTGCACAAGAGCAGCTCTGTGGGCGTGTCCCACGTCCAGACACCTGTAATTCCTCATAAAACTGGACAAATGAGTGTGGCTTCACTGGCAAAAAGTAGATATGCAAATTAAAAGGTAAGCTATTGTCTGATGTAAACAGGTAGCACTGACAAGTTTAAAGACCCTAAGCCACATCAGCAGAACTGTATGCTGAAGCAAGCCAAAAAAGTTTTAGGACTCACAACAGACAAAATTACGTATAGGCCCTTAGTGCAACACGATGGTGTTAAACAAGTAAATTGGTTTCCAGATGTATGAAGGAGGGAATAGGATTTAGCACTGAGGTCTTTCCAGCTCTCTAAACAGAACTGATGAGTTCAATATCAGAATCCCATAAATTGTTCAAATGCCTATGCTTTAAGGAATGTTAAAAATAGATTGCCCTATACTTTTAAAGTGGTGTTCAAAATGTATTGAAGAGACTGTCATGAGAAAAGAAATTGAGGTTTGAGGACTGCCTTATTGTGTAAGTGATTGAAGGAGCCCGAGCCGCTTATCTTATCACAAAAAAAAAAATAAAATCCAGAAGATAGAGGGCTGACTTGATTACAGAGTACAGGCAGATTCACAGAGAGAAAATCACAAATATTAAAGGGATTTTTAACACAGATATAAAAGACATGCATGCATAAACTCACTGGCTGGAAGGTAATGCCAGACATATTAGAAACAAGAAGCTATTTGTTACAGCAAGGATGATTAACCATTAGGACAAGCCATTACTGAAAGCAGTGGATTCTTTTTTTGCTTCAAATTCAGCAAGAATATTTTATTGGCAGGGAAACTTACTCCACAATGTTATGGTTCTATATACTGCCGTAATAGATGAAAGCATGTCATCTCCACTGCAGCAGGTTGGGCTGAAAGTCTCTTCTGGCCTTTGTATCTGGCCTTCTCTGGAATGAATTGAAAAATAGCTGACCCGATGGTTACTGCAAATAGTGCTTTTTAAGGTGAGGATCAGACTTGCAAGATAACTTTTATCTCACAATGGCCTTTAACCTGGCTATTAATGACGATCCAGCATATTAAAACCATATCTCCAAACTAAAAATAAATTCCTTTTTAATTCCTAAAGAAATGCAATTGGATCAACAGGAAATTGATGCAATGCCCCAGCTGAAGGCAATGTTAGCTGGAGTGGGTATCATTCCTCAAGGCCTTCTCCAGTGACCTGCCAGGAACATTATTCTTAGCATTTGTCTAAAGTGCAGAATAACTGCAAGCAAAACTGTGCATCTTCTAGATAGAATCAACAAATGTCAGTGACAGAAACCTTATAAACAAAAGCACAGTAAATGTCATATGTTTGCAACCACACAAGGGACCAACTTTTCTACAAGCTATCTATTACATATAAAGCAATTTCTATAAAGATGGATAATAAATTAAGCCAAAGCTTATTTTTTACAACTAAATGAACTCTGTTTCTAACAATGTTGTGCACTACAGTGTATTCCCTAAATTACCCAACTTGAAGCTCACATCAGCCAACTGTCTGCTTCTGAAACTCAGGCTGGTTTTGTAACAAGCAGCAACAGAATCTGAGCAGTTACACCAGGTACAGAGGGAGAGCTTTTTGTAGCAGCAAACACAAATTATCTAAGCAGATTATTTTCTTGGTCATCAAAAGCATCTGCAGTGACAATAATGGAGCAGCTGGCCCTGGATTCTGGAAAGAACAAGCACATGTCCCTGGGAAATTCTCATACCATGTATATTGGATACCCTTCACAACAGTGCATGTATGTTGTGTGTGCATACAAGGCAGTTACACCTGCTCTCACAGTCTACCAAGGATGGCACCAAACTGCAATGTCAGTGCAGTCTCTAGTTGCACAGAAAATAGCGTTCATTCCTTGCAGGATTGATTACTAACCGTATTACACTACTGATGTTTTCTGGGTTGTATTCTATGGTGTCTTGAGTTTGGTAACCCCACCCTACAGCCAGTAAAGCTCTTTGGGATGTCCTGGGATTAGTACACTGCACCTGTGAAAGGATCACTGTGAGCTGCTCTGCCACTCCCAGACTCTCTGTGGCTGACCATCTGGGCACAAAATTGGAAGGAAACTTGTTATTCCTGAACTGTGCCACTTGGTGAGTTTGGCTGGGCAACAGTAACTTCATTTCTGGCAATCCAGTGTACATGTTTCTATGGAAACAGGAAGCAGCAGAATGCACGCTCGCTCGTAGGCACTGGTTTGCTCTGGTCTCCATGGAAACAATCATTGCATAGTTAAAGAAGGGGTAATAATTGCAAAGTAATGAGTTACTGGAAGCTTCCCTCTGCCTTGATTTTTGCTTTTGTGGGCCTCATTGTTATGAAAAAAAAAAAGAGGGGATATATGACGATGTCTCAAATCCTTGACATGATAAAGGTCAGAGTCAGAAATTGTGGGATGAAGCTCCCAAGAGCTTGGGCAGCACAGCACCAGACCCCTGAGAGACATCTGGAATGCAAAGGGTGGGTTTGGATGCTGCAGAGGGGGGTGGGACAAAGACCCGGCCAGCTTGCACAGATAGGTCTGTTACCTCTAAACACAACCCATTCCAGACTCCCAGCCTACCAGGATGAGGGAAAGCAAGCACCTCAGGGGACTGACAGTTACCTGCATGCCTGGTGAGACAGCCCTGTGGTGTCTTGGTAGAAGGAGGATATCCCGGTGTCGTAGTGTCAAGGCACACATACCACTTTCCCAATCCCCTCAGTCTCCTAAGGTTTCTCCCCACAGCAAGCCAGTTTTTTTTGCCTTTCCTTTACTTCTTGCCTTTTACAGGTATGCAGTAGTCTCACAATATTACTCCCACACAACTGCCTCACTTTCCATGACATGACCTCCAAAGCAATAAGTGATTCCATAGAATCACAGAATCATAGAATTGTTTGAAGGAACCGTTAAGATCATTAAGTCCAGCCATTAACCTAACAGCACCAAACCGTGTGCCTAAGCACCAGTCTACCCATCTTTTAAATACATCCAGGGGTGGTGACTAAGCCGCTTCCCTAGGCAGCCTGCTCCAATGCTTGGTAACCCATTCTGTGGAGAATTTTTTCCTAATATCCAATCTAAACCTTCCCTGGTGCAACTTGAGGCCATTTCATCTTGTCCTATCACTTGTTACCAGCGAGAAGAGGTCAACCCCTACCTCCCTACCTCCTTCCAGGTAGTTGTAGAAAGTGATAAGGTCTCCCCTCAGCCTCCTTTTCTTCAGACTAAATAACCCCAGTTCCCTTAGCTGCTCCTCATAAGACTTGTGCTCTAGACCCCTAACCAGCTTTGTTGCCCTTCTCTGGACATACTACAGAACTTCAATGTCCTTCTTATACTGTGGCGCCCAAAATTGAACACAGCACTCAAGGTGGGGCCTTACCAGTGCAAGTGTCCCTTACCTTACAGTGGGACAGTCACTTCCCTAGTCCTGCTCGCTACACTATTCCTGACACAGGCCAGGATGCCATTGGCCTTCTTGGCCACGTCAGCACACTGCTGGCTCATATTCAGCTGGCTGTCAACCAACAGCCCCAGGTCCTTCTCCACCGGGCAGCTTTCCAGCCATTTTTCCCCAAGCCTGTAGCACTGCATGGGGTTGTTGCGACCCCAAGCACTTGGCCTTGCTGAACCTCATACCATTGGCCTCAGCCCATTGATCCAGCCTGTCCAGATCCCTCTGTAGGGCCCTCCTGCCCTCAAGCAGATCAACATTCCCACCTTACCTGGCGGTGTCTGCAAAGTTACTGAGGGTGCACTTGATCAGCTCATCCAGGTTGTCGATAAAGATATTAGAGAACTGGCCCCAGTATTGAGCGCTGGGGAGCACCACTTGTGACTGGCCGCCAACTGGATTTAACTCCATTCACCACCACTCTTTGCGCCTGGCCTTCCAGCCAGTTTTTTACCCAGTGAGGAGTACACACATCCAAGCCATGAGCAGCCAGTTTCTCCAGGAGAATGCTGTGGGAAACAGCATCAAAGGCTTTACTGAAGTCCAGGAAAACAACACCAACAGCTTTTCCCTCATCCGCTAAGCAGGTCACCTTGTCATAGAAGTAGATCAGGTTTGTCAAGCACGACCTGCCTTTCATGAACCTGTCTGGACTGGGCCTGATCACCTGGTGGTCCCGCATGTGCTGCGTAGTGACACTCAGGATGATCTGTTCCATAACCTTCCCAGGCACTGAGGTCAGACTGACAGGCCTGTAGTTCCGCGGATCCTCCTTCCAGCCCTTCTTGTGGATGGGCGTCACATTTGCTAACCTCCAGTCAGCTGGGACCTCCCTGGTTAGCCAGGACTGCTGATAAATGATGTAAAGTGGCTTGGTGAACACTTCTGCCAGCTCCCTCAGTACCCTTAGATGGTTCCCATGCGGCCCCATAGACTTGCGTATGTCTAGGTGCTGAAGCAGGTCACTTACTACTTCCCTGTGGATTATGGGGGCTTTCTTCTGCTCCCTGCCCCTGTGTACTAGCTCAGGGGGCTGGGTACTCAGGGAACAACTGGTCTTACTGTTAAAGACTGAGGCAAAGAAGGCATTAAGTACCCCAGTCTTCTCATCCTTTGGCACTGTGTTTCCACCCTGGGCTACGAAAGGACAGAGGTTATCCTTAGTCCTCCTTTTATTGCTAATGTAGAAGCTTAATATCAATTAATGTAGAATTAATTAGAATTAATATCAATTAATGTAGAACCTTAATATCAAAAGCCACATTAAGTTCTAGTTGGGCTTTGGCCTTCCTAATTTTCTCCCTACCTAGTCTCACTACATCTTTGTACTTCTCATGAGTGCCCTGCACCCTTCTTCCAAAGGCCATAACTTCCCCTTTTTCCCCTGAGTTGCAACCATAGCTTTCTGTTCAGCCAGGCTACTCTTTTTTCCCGAAGGCTCATTTTCTGGCACATGGGGATGGCCTGCCTGCATCTTTAGTTGCAACCATAGCTTTCTGTTCAGCCAGGCTACTCTTTTTTCCCGAAGGCTCATTTTCTGGCACATGGGGATGGCCTGCTCCTGCATCTTTAAGACTTCCTTCTTGAAAAACATCCAGCCTTCCTGGACTCCTTTGCCCTCAGGACTGCCTCCCAAGGGACTTTATCAACTAGGCTCCTGAAAAGACCAAAGTCCACCCTCCAGCAGTCCAAGGTAGCAGTTCTGCTGACCCCCCTCCTTGCTTCTCCAAGAATCAAAAACTGTCATTTGATGATCACTATGCCCAAGATGGCCTCCAACTGTCACATTCCCCACAAGTCATTTTCTTTTTAGAAACAACAGATCCAGCAGGGCACCTTCCATCGTCAGCTCCCTCACCGCTCTGTCAGGAAGTGACAAAGCTGTGTCACAGCTGTGTCAGGAAGTTATCCTCAACACAATCCAGGAACGTCTTATATTGTGCCCTCTCTGCTGTATTGTATTCCCAGCAGATATCTGGTACGTTGAAGTCCCGCATGAAGACAAGGGCTCGCGATACCATCTCTGCAACACAACAGAGATCCATCCTGTGAAAATCAGCTGAGGATTTTCACACAGTGTGCATGTGACCTGCAGTTTTCATACACCTCTCCCTTTTCCTCTGAGGACCTTCACAGTGACCTTCTGCATTTGCTTTCACCCACTCCCTTTTCTTTCCTCCACAGGGTCACTAGCATCTTTGGCTCACATATCTTTTTGCAAGAAAAATCAACATGGACACTTTTTTTTTTTTTTTAGCAACCACCATTCAGGATTGATGGTTATTGTTTCATGTCAGCTTGCCTTCAGCAGACATCCTCATCTCCCACTTCCTTCTGGTAACACAGATAATCCATCAAGTAGTGGTGCACTGTGCAGAACAGAGCCCAAACTGCACTGAGATTGCTCTCCAGTGTGTCTCAACAGATGGAGACATTCTACCATGTCCTCAGAATGTCAAAGCCCATCCAGTCCCTGTCCTTGGGGATGCAATGGCATCACCTTTTACCCACCACGTCCTTCTGCAAAAAGGTTGGAAGCAGTGTCATTGACTATACAAGGGAAGAGACAGTTACAACAAGATGCCATGCAACTGAAAAAGACTGGCAGTAGGGTGAGGGGTCTGTAGCCTAGTAGAGATGAAATCTTGTGCCCACATGCACAGAGAAGTACATAGAAGCTGGTGTCGTGGTTTGGCTTCAGCCAGCAACAAAGAACCACGCAGCCACTTGCACAACTCCCACAGTCGTGGAAAAAGAAAATGACAGGGCCAAACTTGTGAGTTAAAAGAGTGCAATTTAACAGAACAGCAAAAGGAAAAGACGAAAACGCGATCACAGTACCGCTGGGAAGCGCACCGACCGGACACGCGCCGCCACAGCCCACCCCGAGTGGGGAACGCTCTCCCTGCCC
>NW_009647952.1:810128-811895 GCF_000708025.1 Charadrius vociferus | reverse complement strand
ATGGAATACCTGCCCCCTGCCGGCTCCTGGGGAGATTAACCCCATCCCTGCCGGAACCAGGACATTATCCACCCCTTATTCCATACCATCTGTGTCATGCCCAGATCTTACAGTTCCCATAGTCTGTGGGCCATACCTCCAACGTGTCCGTTGAACTCACTTAAAACGTCCATTGCACTCACTTAAAATGTCCATTAAACTCACTTAGTCCATGATTGTAGGCTCCATCTGTGAGAACAGTCTCTCAGGTCACATGAGATGGTGTGTGGTGCTGGACGGGTGTATGCTGATGCAGTCTATGCCCATGGTCCAAGGTTGAAGATGTTGATCTCAAGGGGGTTGCTGGATGCCAGCTGCTGAGGCTGGGATACCTGACGCAGTTCATGCCGTTTACTTAGTCTCATCAAAGTCCATCTGTCATTGATCTAGGTGATTCTTCTGTAACAGCACTAATAGCCATCATAATAACGATAACATACAACAGCAAAGTTATTTAACATAAAATTCTATTCATTGGCTATTCTCACCCAGAATCAGATCCCCATGAGGCACACATCGGACCTCCCCATCTTCTCGCATCACCCACCAAGTGCATCCGGGTCCTTGTGCAAAAGCAATCCCACGAATGGGTTTGCCTTTGCCTGAGGCAGGACTAACCCAAACTGTCTTCCCTAACATATTCTTCATATGCACTACGGGGACTTTATCCCCTTCTACTGCACGTGGATGTTTTGATTGGGCAGGGCCAGCTCGATTGGCAGATCCCCTAGTGTTAACTAACCAGGTGGCTTTTGCTAAATGTACATCCCAATGTTTGAAAGTCCCACCACCCATGGCTCTCAGTGTAGTCTTTAGCAGTCCATTGTATCTTTCTATCTTCCCCGAGGCTGGTGCGTGATAGGGAATGTGATATACCCACTCAATGCCATGCTCTTTGGCCCAGGTATCTATAAGGCTGTTTCGGAAATGAGTCCCATTGTCTGACTCAATTCGTTCTGGGGTGCCATGCCTCCATAAGACTTGCTTTTCAAGGCCCAGGATAGTGTTTCGGGCAGTGGCATGGGGCACAGGGTATGTTTCCAACCACCCAGTGGTTGCTTCCACCATTGTGAGCACGTGGCGCTTGCCTTGGCGGGTCTGTGGGAGTGTGATATAATCAATCTGCCAGGCCTCCCCATATTTATATTTTAGCCATCGTCCTCCATACCAAAGAGGCTTTAACCGCTTGGCTTGCTTAATTGCAGCACACGTTTCACATTCGTGGATAACCTGTGCGATAGTGTCCATGGTCAAGTCCACCCCTCGGTCACGAGCCCATCTGTATGTCGCATCTCTCCCTTGATGGCCTGAAGCATCGGGGGCCCACCGAGCTAGGAATAGTGCCCCCTTATCCTGCCAGTCCAGATCCACCTCAGCCACTTCAATTTTGGCAGCCTGATCTACCTGTTGGTTGTTTTGATGTTCCTCAGTGGACCGATGCTTGGGTATGTGGGCATCTACATGACGCACTTTCACAACCAGATTCTCTATCCGAGCAGCAATATTCTGCCACAGTTCAGCAGCCCAGATGGGCTTCCCTCTGCGCTGCCAGTTGCTCTGCTTCCACTGCTGTAACCACCCCCACAGAGCATTTGCCACCATCCAGGAATCAGTATAGAGGTAAAGTACTGGCCATTGCTCTCGCTCAGCAATATCCAAAGCCAGCTGGATGGCTTTTACCTCTGCAAACTGGCTTGATTCACCTTGTCCTTCAGTGGCTTCTGCAAC